>NC_135810.1:102188132-102488132 GCF_964213995.1 Mustelus asterias | reverse complement strand
GGGATTCTATGATTCTATGAATGTGCACAGTTTCGGGACAGAAATAAAAGTTAGATCCCAAAGAGCAGATTGTATGCCTGCAATTATAGCTTGATGAGGATCGTTAGGGAAAATTGACACAACTACAGGTTTAGAAAAGATTACATTCCAAAAGACGCGCTGGTCAGGTGCATTAAGCATGCTAAATTCTCCCTCAGGTGCCGGAGTGTGGTGACTAGGGGATTTTCACAGTAACTTCATTGCAGTGTTAATGTAAGCCTACTTGCGACACTAATAAATAAACTTTAAACTTTAACTTGGGTGGATTGGCCATGCTAAATTGCCCCTTAGTGCCCCAAGATGTGTTTATTTTGTGACTCAGTACAGTGCAACATTTTGGTAAGCAGTCTCTCTAAGTTGTACATCCTTCACATATGCAGCACATCCAATCACTTTCTACTTGGGAATCATAAGGTAATGAAAATATACCAGCAGTTCTTTCAAACGCATCATTATGAAGATAAATCAGTATCACTTGGCTGTGATACAGAGTCAGAACATCATTAGCTCTGATACAGCATGACCATAACTGCCTTCTGAAAGACATTTTAATAATACCCCACTCAAGAAGGCATAAAACAATCAATCACTGAAGCTATTGTGCACAGCTTCTCATGGAACATTTTGAGTCATTTTCCCAACATATCATTTTTCCAGAGAGCATTTAATTTTAATTACTGCATCATTTTATAATCTAATTGGTGTCTGGGTGCCTCAAGGATGCCATTTCCCAATTTCCCCACCCACTAAGCTTTACATTACCTAGTGCTGTAGCATCGCTTAAGGGCTGCGGGGTGGAGGTGTACAATTGCCCTGAAAAACTGAGCAAATCTAACAATCTTGGACATTCTGAAATGCAGCTCAACAACTTAATAGTGATTTGTGAAACAGTACTTTGCTTCCAATGCCTTTGTTGGGAGATAAAATGGAAGGTCTTGATATTGATCATAACAAATCCAGGAAGCTCTGAGTCGCAAGAGCTTAAACATGTTAAGAAAGTGTGGAATGAGAAAAGACCTGTCATTCCTGAAACCACATGTTATGATCAATCCTATCACGAGTCCCTTCCCAATTATCACACAATGTCTTATATGCGTTTCCAAAGAGCAGTCTTGCCTCAACTGTACATCCCACAACTAGCAAAAACAGAATAATTGAACAAAACCATCTGGGTCTCCTGCTACACACCATTCCTGTCAGAAACACACAGGTCAATCGTTTTCAACTTCACATACCTCAAGTGTATCTTTTCAAAAAGTGACTTTTTTTTGCTTAAATCATACTATATTTTAGGGTGGCATGCTGGCACAATGGTTAGCACTGCTGTTTCACAGCGCCAGGGACCCGGATTCAAATCCAGCCTTGGGTGATTGTGGAGTTTGCACATTCTCCCTGTGTCTGCTTTCTCTTGATATTCTGGTTTCCTCCCACAGTCCAAAGATGCAGTGAGAAGTCTCACAACGCCAGGTTAAAAGTCCAACAGGTTTATTTGGAATCATGAGCTTTCGGAGGGCTGCTCCTTCCTCAGCTGAGTGATGATTCTCCTGATGATGGGATAGCGCTCCAAAAGGTCATGATTCCAAATAAACCTGTTGGACTTCAACCTGGTGTTGCGAGACTTCTTACTGTGCCCACACCAGTCCAACGTTGGCATCTCCACATCATGACTCCAAAGATGTGCAGGGCAGCACGTTGGCACTGTGGTTGGCACTGCTGCCTCACAGTGCCATGGACCTGGGTTTGATTCCCGGCTTGGGTCACTGTCTATGCAGAGTCCGTACGTTCTCCCCGTGTCTGCGTGGATTTCCTCCGGATGCTCCGATTTCCTCCCACAGTCCGAAAGACCTGCTGGTTAGGTGCATTGGCCATGCTAAATTCTCTCTCAATGTACCCGAAAAGGTGCTGGAGTGTGGCAACTAGGGGATTTTCATGGTAACTTCATTACAGTATTAATGTAAGCCTACTTGCAACACGAATAAATAAACTTTAAACTTTAGCTTTGGTGGATTGATGTCAATTTGCCCCTTAGTGTCCCAAGATGTGTCGGTTAGGGGTATTAGTGGGGTAAATATCTGGAGGTTACAAGGGTAGGGATGCTCTGCCAGACTCGATGGGCCAAATAGCCTTGTGCACTGTAGGTATTCTATGATTCTATATGTTAAGCTGTTTGTACTGAACATGTGGAGAGATGACCTCGAGAATGAAAATTGCAGCTTCCTATGAAATCATAGAATCCAGAGTACAGAAGGAGGCTATTCGGCCCATCAAGTCTGCACCCACCACGATCCCACCCAGGCCCTGTCCCCATAACCCCATGCATTTACCCTAGCTAGTCCCCCTGACATTAAAGGGCAATTGAGCATGGCCAATCGACATAACATGCACATCTTTGGACTATAGTTAAATACTGTGCCCGAAAAGACGAAAGGTAATTGACAAGGGACAAATATTATTAAAATGTCATAAAGCCATGACATAAAAGTGAGTATAGAATGGCTGATTGTCAAAATGCAGGTGGTAGGTGAAAGTTGGATATCTACCGACATATTTCAAACACAACTACTCAGGAACAATGACAAAGTGAGCTACCTTTCAGAAGGAGCGGCTGGAAAGATGAAAGCTTCTCCTCTTGGTCATTTGATATCTGGAGTGAGTTATTTCTCAATCCACAAGAAGCAAAGGAACATGAGAACAGTATTTCAGCCAAAGGAAAATATACATCACTCGCATCAGTTAAAGGTCAACTTGTTGTGATCTAAGTGTTCTGTTGTCACGAACAGCTTAGCAACTGTGCACATAGTGCTTTTGATATCTGAAAATATTCATTGTTAGTGAGATGTATTCAACAAGTAGTCACTGCTATTAAGTTGTCCATCTTCACCGATGGATCTTTGGACATTAAAGAAATTAAGCGAGATTGGGATTAGGGCAGCACGGTGGCACAGTGGTTAGCACTGCTGCCTCACAGCGCCAGGGACCCAGATTCGATTTCCAGCTTGGGTCGCTGTCTGTGCGGAGTCTGCACGTTCTCCCCGTGTCTGCGTGGGTTTCCTCCGGGTGCTCTGGTTTCCTCCCGCAATCTGAAAGACATGCTGGTTAGGTGGATTGGCCATGCTAAATTCTCCCTCAGTGTACCCGAACAGGTGCCTGAGTGTGGCAACTGGGGGATTTTCACAGCAACTTCATTGCAGTGTTAATGTAAGCCTACTTGTGACGCTAATAAATAAACTTAAAACTTACTGTGAGGAGATTATATTTAGGTAAGTGATCAGCCGAAATGAATTGAATGACAGAGAAGGTTTGCAGCGTCAAACACATTTTTTCATTCCTATTTCTCAAGTTCTTATGTTCTGCTATTATACTTTCTGATCAGAATGCAGAGATTTTCTTTTGTTCCCTAACTTTCCTTGTTCTTTGCTGTAATTATCGCTGGAGTACAGTGCCAATGTTCATGTAGCCATCTTTCCTGGATCAGACTAGACCAGGAATGCTGGAAAGTTATTCTGACATAAAGAGCACACAGTCTGATCCTTATCACTTTATTTGATTTGATTTGATTTATTATTGTCACATGTATTAGTATACAGTGCAAAGTATTGTTTCTTGCGTGCTATACAGACAAAGCATACCGTTCATAGACAAGGAAATGAGAGAGTGCAGCATGTGGTGAATTAGAGCATTGTTAGAGAGTTTAGAAGAATTAGAATTAAGTTTTAGAAGCATAGAACGAGAGTAGAATGCAGATGCAGGGTGATGCAGGGGTTGCGGGACTGGCCAGCAATGGGGAAACCAGCAGACAGGGGGCACTGCACATGCGCCGATCTCGGCGCTGACAGATCAGCGCATGCGCAGTGGCCCGCTCAGTGTTATGCTGCCAGCCTCTCCAGTGGAGATATGCCCCGCCCAGTGGTTTTTAATGCGATTTCCCCTGGTGCTCTCAGCAATGCACAGAGTGTCTTCTCTCAACTCCCACTGAAAAAACCAGCATGATTTACTCAATCAAAAGTACCAATTTTGACTGGTCTCTCATGCCGCTGATGTCTGCGAAACGTTGCGGATACAACAACAACTTACATTCATGCAACACCCTTAACGCAGTGAATGGTCCCTCGGCACTTAACAGAAGCATTACCGAACAAAGTTTGATAGCGATCCACACCCGGAAATAACAGGAGAGATGACTAAAAGCTTTGCCTGGCGAGTAGGTTTGAGAAGAGAGGAGAGAGGTAGAGAAGCCCAGGGAGGCAATTCCAGGGTTGAGACTAGAGAATGGCCTATGTACTTTCCTTCACAACAACAGTCAATGCATTTAAAAATTAAGGAGCATTTTAAGATTTTTTGACATGATGTAAAAGCAAATATCATGGACTTTTATTATAATTTATCGTTGGAAAGTTCCAATTTGCTTCAATGGGTTCCGTTTAATGGTAGTTTGGTTGATAAACACACCGAAGGCATTCACTGGAAAACAAAACAAATCATACTGAAAATATTCTAAGGAAGAATCAAGCACAACCATTTACTTTCAAGATCGTGGACAGGATGTTCCGGCCACGCTCACTCCATGGCCGGAAAATCCCGCCCAAGGTCAACAAACCTTCGCATGGTCTGTGTCCCGCCCGCTACGATTCCAGAGGCAGGCGGGATGGGAACATTCCATCCCATATGTGTGATCTGTCATGCAGTATCCTGACATTTGTGACTGACAGCCTTGAGTGTGACAAAGTCAAGCCCATAAAGCCATTATTTTAAGCTCAGATCAGGGCGGTTTTGCATTTGTGGTCTACTTTGCTCCAACTCCCTCTCACACATCACACCTGTGCTCGCTGATCTACACTGGCTCCTGGTTAAGCAACATAACAATTTTAAAATTCCTATCTTTGCTTTCAGATACCCCTATGACTTCACCCCTCCTTATTGCTATAAGCCCCTCTAGACCTACAATCCCGCCAGAAAGATACAAAAGTCTGAGGTCACGTACCAACCGACTCAAGAACAGCTTCTTCCCTGCTACCGTCAGACTTTTGAATGGGCCTACCTGGCATTAAGTTGATCTTTCTCTACACCCTAGCTGTGACTGTAACACAAACATTCTCTCCTTTCCTTCTCTATGAACGGTATGCTTTGTCTGAATAGTGCGCAAGAAACAATACTTTTCACTGTATACAAATACATGTGACAATCATAAATCAAATCAAAAGAAATCGGCACTCCAATTCAGGCTTCATAAGCAGCCCTCGTTTTAATCAGCACTGTTACCTTCAGCTGCCTGGTCCCTAAGCTCTGGAACATCCACCCCCCTCCCCCCCCCCCCCCCCCCCGCCCTCCTTCCGCCCCAAGTCTCTTTGTCTCTCCACTTCCTTTCCCCTTCTTTTAAAAGCTACTTCTTTCACCAAGCTTTAGGTTGCCTGATGTGGTTTGTGTCAAATTTTGTTTGATAATATTCTTAAGAGGCACCGAGGAACGTTCTGCTGTATTAAAGGTGCTTTATAAATACAAGCTGTTGTACTATTCTTGTAGGTGTTAGCAGCCTTCTTACATGTCACACAAGCCTAGGTCGTGGATGTTGACAGTGGAAAGTACCCTGGCTGACTCTGATATTGTCCTTGTCAATATTAGTCCGCGTGTGGACACACCTTCAAGGTGTGGGCCACTGGACAGTAATCAGAGGGGAGGCTGCTTGACTAATTTTTGCCCCTTCAGCCTAGAAGGCACTGAGGTCAACGTGGGACCAGCTGAGATGAACTACTAAGAATCATAGAATCATACAGTGTAGAAGAGGCCCTTCTGCCCATCGGGTTTGCACCGACGCATCTGACCTCCCACTTAATCCCATTTACCTGCACCTGGCCCATAGCCTTGAATGTTATGATGTGCCAAGTGCTCATCTGGGTACTTTTTAAAGGATGTGAGGCAACTAGCCTGTACCACCCATGGGCAGCACGGTGGCACAGTGGTTAGCATTGCAAGGGTCCTGGGTTCAATTCCAGCCTTAGGTGACTGCATGGAGTTTGCATGTTCTCCCCGTATCTGCATGGGTTTCCTCCCAGTGCTCTGGTTTCTTCCCGCACTCCAAAGATATGCAGGTTAGGTAGATTGGCCATGCTAAATTGCCCCTTTATGTCCCAAAATGTGTAGGTTAGGGGGTTAGTGGGGCAAATATGTGGGGGTTATGGAGATAGGGCCAGGGTAAGATGCTCTGTTGGACAGTCAGTGCAGACTCGAAGGGCTGAATGGCCTCCTTCTGCACTGTGGGGATTCTATGACACCACGTCAGACAGCGCATTCCAGACCGTCACCACCCTCTGGGGTAAAAAGACTTCAGCAGAGGATGCAGACTTTGATTTCCCTATGTAATTTAGTGACATTAAACAACTGGGAAATACGTGCTTCTAACATTTGAGATGTGCTGTCATGTGGATATTTAAATCATCAGAGTATTAGGAATTTCAATCCTATATTAGTCTGAACCTAAATAAGACTTGAAATCCTGATGAAGTTTATAAACGAGCCGTTAAGCACCTGTAACAATAAAGTCTTTGTGCAAAGTACTTTTAAAACGTGTGCTATATCACAAATAAAATATATGTATACTGGAAGAATTTTGTTCTCCTTCATTCCACAGTTCTCATTCACCCCACTCTTGATGTCTTCACCTTTGTTTCTCTATTAAAAATCATGACCGCACCAGTTATAACATTCCCTGGGGGTTCTTCTGTTGGTAGTTTCAAAAATCCTTGGGCATTACAGTAGCCTATTTTACAAAAGCCAATATGTCAAGATTCGTGATTTCATCAAATGACTGTTCGTGGAACTCTAATTTCTTTTCAAACAATGGGACAGCCTAATTTAGCAAGATCATTTTCAACACACTTCAAGTATACAGTAGCCTCTCAATTAGAACATCCTCCAGCAAGCAAAATACTTTCTTTATCTGATCATGCGTACTTGGTAAACACTGCAGAGTGGACAGAGAACAAAAAGGCCTTCAAGTAGATGTTCTCTTCAAACTAAAGCTTTGTAGCGTTGAAAAGAAACAGTGCTTTGAATAGAAACAAGGGTCTCCATTAACACCACCACGGTGGAAGTACTGGGGATAGCTTTAAACATTTTATGACTCAGCTCCTGTTTAACTCCACCCATGTCAATGATTCAAGCTTCCCATTGTTTTAGGGATGTAAAGTTTTTTTATAAAAAATGCTGTCTAGACAACACCGCACTACAGAGTGGCTGCAATGTATCTTTGCTTATCTGACAACCTTATGAATATAACTTGTTGTGTCCACTGTACCAGGAAAAAAGTGCCCTTTCTAGTATTTTAAACTGTTTAAGCATCAACCACCTATGTGTAGAGGGAGGCTTATATCAAAATGCAATAGACTTAACACTCTTAAAAGATTCAACTGTCCAGTTTAGCATAAGTATTGGGTGAACAAGCTTTTCAATAGAAGTGACAGTGATTATTTTCTTGTGCAAACTGATGCTTTACTTGCGTGCCTTTTGTTCTGCTTTCTGTTTTTTTTAATCTTTAATTAGCACTAACACAACAATGGAACAGTGATAAAGAACTGTATTTATTTTTAAACATGCTTTGGCGCAGCAGGTAAGTCTATATAACATGCATGGCATTTTGCCTGTGGAAACCATATCAGTCATGCAATGAAGGTGACAAATGATGTTTCAGGTGTCTCCACAGCTCCCTGTTTAAGGACAGAAAGGGGACTGGGGAACACATACTTTTCACCCCTGGTTCCTGTTCAAATCCAACCCAACAAATAGGACAAACATCTTTTCTTTCTGGTGAATTCTAAGGCTGTTAAACGCAATGAATTTTGGAATTCTCAATTCTTGAACAAATTAGAAGTCACTAATTAGACTTTATCACATGGGGACAGATGGTGCTGTGCCTTGGGCACACACATTCCCTGATATTTGAGGGAGGGGCCACAAATCAACCCTTTCCTGACGCTGGAATCAAATTTCCATTAATTTTGGAATCTCTCATAATTCTTCCAAATCCTACAACAGCATGAGGTAGGAAGTCCGTACTCGGCATCCATGCAAGTCGTATCATAATGAACAAATTTACTTTGTTTAAACAAAACTCAATGTCACAGTAAGCACTTGTTCATAATTACGTATAATAATGATCAGAAGCAACATTGCCATTTTCTTTATTACACACACACACATGCACAAACACACCCATACGCACACACACACATGTGCACACACACGCACACACACACATCCACGCACACGCATTTATCTGTGACATTTGAAAGAAGTTCTGATTTTTGTCCACAGGTATATAGTCACTTGCGAGCTAGTGAGTGAAAGGAACATATTCTGTCACTTTTCAGGCCAGACTCCACCTTTACATAAGCCAGGCAACCCATCAGGTCCACATTTGGTGCTGAGAGGGCCCATGTATTTGTGCATCTGACTACAAGCCAGCCTGTTGGCTTCCTGCCACTTTCAAAGGGTGGAGAGAGGAAGAGTGGACACCCAAGTGTAAGCTTCCCACAGGAATTGGAATGCAACAGAAGGCATCGCCTTCCCTTCTCCCCCCGAAGATAAGAACCATCACATACCTGAGGTGACTGAGAATAATGGCACTGCGCTACCCAACAAGGAGAAAACGGGTTGCAAACGTAACTAAAAACAGAAATCCAATCTGCTGCTGCCAAATGACTTGTTCACACTTCTCCCCTTTACGCATGCACAGATGGGTCTTCAAAACAGATCATTAATTTTCAGACGACACCATACAACAGGGAACACGCAAGGTTCACATGTGTATATATTATCAAGTGAAAGAACTGGAAAGTTAATTCATTAAAACGACTGCAATAAGATGTAACATATCGTTATAAAAAATAGGCTAGTCAAATGTTTTATTCAGAAACCTAATTGAAGGAGGAAGGATCACTAACCTGGACGCCACCACGATTAAAAGGTGAATGAGCAAAGCCTGAAGTGATTCAAGATGTTGAATTTATGTTGCACCATAGCTTGGGTTTTAAAATGCCAGTCAATTGTTTGAAGAAAAGGAAGGCAAGGAAGGCCACAGTGTAAGGTCTTCAAAAAGAATGAGTCAGATATTATGGAGAGTCTTGATTACATCTCAATAAGGATGTGGAGAACGGTAAGAACATTCAGGAGCAGAAAGAAATGGTGGGCGGCACCGGTGGCACAGTGGCTAGCACTGCTACCTCACAGCACCAGAGACCCGGGTTCAATTCCCGGCTTGGATCACTGTCTGTGCAGAGTCTGCACGTTCCCCCCGTGTCTGCATGGGTTTCCTCCCACAGTCCAAAGATGTGCAGGTTAGGTTGATTGGCCATGCTAAATTGCCCCTTAGTGTCAGGGGGATTAGCAGAATGGTTTTTGAGGGATAGGATGGGATTGTGGTCGGTGCAAACTCGATGGGCCAAATGGCCTCCTTCTGCACTGTAGGGATTCTAAAACAGAAAATTTAGAAAACAAGGATGTGCAAGCTATTTAAACCTTCAAACTATCATGTTACTCAAATAGGTCTGAGAGTTGTCCATTCCATTCTCCTACAGCATGCAATTTACTTTTCAATATTAATTCACTGACAAGAATACCCTTGCCACGTCACATTACCGAAAGAGCAACATAAATGAACGTAATTTAGTTAGTGGTAATCTCAGTCAAGTAGCCATTTATCAATCATCAGGCATGTCATCCTTTTTTCATCCCTGTGTACTTTGAATATCTCCGTCGCACTCATTCACAAATTAGCTCCCAGACTCCCATTGCTTGGAAGCATATCTCAGATATAAAGATTCTCGGATATGATTCAGCAGTGTCGTTTTTACTGTGGTGAGACAATCGTCACACAAAGGTGAACAGTCTTGGAGGATGCGCACATTACACCACCGAATCTACTATTTAAAGTGCATAAGCATGGAACAGCAGCTTGCATGGCAACCTCGAACATCACTCATCGCTGACAAAGTTTCCTGTTTCAACTACCTCAGACAAAAATAGTTTAAGAATTCTGAATTACTCATGAATCAAGAGTGCACTGCACATTTTATGAAATAACTATGAATCACTATTCAAGATCCCTTAGCAGGGCCTGATAATTAGGGAACACTGCACCACGTTCATTCTCAGTAGAGACAGAATGGAAAACCCTTTACATACCGCTCTACCACTTAATGGGTTTCTACTGAAAAGATGCATACTGATCGAAGGATTGCAGTCTCCAATTGTTGTTGTCTTAAGACTTTGCTTAGCACAATAAAAGAGTCGTTATTCTCAAATTTGCTTTGGTGGGTGCAAGATCTGGAACAGGATCCTTAAAAGTGGCAGCACAGGTGGAAAAGGTGGTGAAGAAAGCATATGGCATGCTTGCCTTCATCAGCCGGGGCATCGAGTACAAAAGTTGGCAAATTATGTTACAGTTATATAAAACATTGGTTAGGTCACATTTGGAATACTGTGTCCAATTCTGGTCACCACACTACCAAAAGGCTTTGGAGAGAGTACAGAAAAGGTTTACCTGGATGTTGCCTGGTATGGAGGGTGTAAGCCATGAGGAGAGATTAAATAAACTGGGATTGTTCTCCCTGGAAAGACCGAGGCTGAGGGGGCAACTTATAGAAGTTTATAAAATTATGAAGAGTATGGATATGGTGAACAATTGGAAGCTTTTTCCCAGGGCAGAAATGACAATTACAAGGGGGCACAAGTTCAAGATAAGGGTGGAAAGGTTCAGTGGAGATGTGCGGGGAAGTTTTTTACACAGAGGGTGCTGGGAGCCTGGAATGCACTGCCAAATGAGGTGGTTGAGGCAGATACATTAGTGACATTTAAGACTTAACTGGATATACACATGAACAGGCCGGGAATAGAGGGATATAAGCGGTTGGTCTAGATAGGACAACATGATCGGCGCAGGCTTGGAGGGCCAAAAGGCCTGTTCCTGTGCCGTACTGTTCTTTGTTCTTAGGACAGGATGTCTCCCATAGCAATAGTAAACTAAAGTAATGACGGCAACTTCCAGACAGATTGTGGTTCTGGAAAGGACAGCAAAAAAGAAAAATGAAGAAAACACTAAAAAAAAGTGAAGGCTTTGGGCAAGAGAAAAAGATGGTGAGGAAACAAGGTGGAGACCGAAAAGAGACAAAGCGATGAAAGGTATAGAGGACAAATGGAGAGGAAAGTGTTCATTTATGAATGAGAAAAGTATTCACTTCTTTCCAACAGCGCTAAAGTTGGAATAATAAGAGGAATTTCTCCGCTCAGTAATAACATATCTAAAACAAATTTCTAGCTTATTTATTAGTGTCACAAGTAGGCTTACATTAACACTGCAATGAAGTTACTGTGAAAATCCCCGAGTCACCACACTCCAGCGCCTGTTTGGGTACACTGAGGGAGAATTTAGCATGGCCAATGCACTAAATCAGCATGTCTTTTTGGACAGGGAGAGGAAACCGGAGCACCTGGAGAAAACCCACGCAGACACGAGGAGAACGTGCAAACTCCACACGGACAGCGACCTAAGCCGGGAATCGAACCCGGGTCCCTGGCGCTGTGAGGCAGCAGTGCCAACCACTGTGCCACCATGCTGCCCAATCTACCTCTATTTTCCCAATAATAAATCATCAAAACAGAAAAGCATTTAATCAGTGTAACATTTGCTTAATATGAAGCATTCATACAGCAGTAACATTGCTTAACTTGCCGCTAGTATTCCATGGAGAGGCCAAAGATTCAAATAGAACACGACCATTGCTGGGCTGGAGGAGTCTTTACCAACACTGCAATTTATGATGAGTTGAAAATTACATTCTATTGAATGACATCTTACCTATTTGGTTAAAATCACACACATATGATTCAGAAAATATTTGAAGAAATGCCAATTAAAAGAATCAAGTGTCATGCCTCTCTCCTATCATGTGAACTAACCAGCCAGATCCCTTGAGGTACATGGGAATCAAAAGGCTTAATTCTCAAAACGGAGGTGCGTAGTTTCAATGATCATTAAGGGGGACTTGTAATTTCGGGAAAAGCCCCCCGACAATCTTTGATAAATTGGAGGACAACGGGTCATCGCAAGTGTGATATTGATTTTTCGTTTATGAATAATAGACCCTATAACTCACTGACAATGCGCACATGGGTAAATCTATTGTGTGACTCATTTTTCATCAGTAAATCAATATCACTCCCCAGAGTGGTTAAAGCACTAATTATCACATGTGATTATTGTGTTTTTTTTCAAAACTTAATTTAAAAAATGAATTATTCATATCCACACGATCCTTTTCACTATGTCACCAGCTACACAAATAAATGCAATTTGTGAAAACTTCAATGTAAATTAACACAAGCTGTTCAGTTCACCACTTTAATATAAAGGAGCCTGCCCTCCCACAGTGGTCATATTTTATATGTTTGGTAGTTATACAGCACATTGCTACTACAACACAAATGACACCACCATGGTTCATTACAACATACATGCAATTGGTGTGTGGCAACTCAACTCTCAAAATAAAGGAACATGGAACATCAGCACTTCTTTACATTTATTTAAAATGATAAATGTTTTACCTTGGCAGTTATTAAAATGGGTGGTAATATGATGCTCTCAACATATACTGATGACAATTAGAAATAGCCTAGGATTCACCAATTATTTTATTGGTATAGGGACTGATATGTTTGGAACCAAGCTATATGAACTGGAAAGATCATAGAATCATAGGATCCCTACAGGGCAGAAGAGATCATTTGGCCTATCAGGTCCGCATTGACTCTCTGACAGAGTATCTTTACCCAGACCCTCTCCCGCCGCCCTATCCCCATAACCCTACATATTTCTCATGGCTAATCCATCTAACCCACACATCTTGAGACACGAAGGAGCAATTTTACTATGGCCAATCCACCTATCCTGCGCATCTTTAGACTGTGAGAGAAACCGGAGCACCCGAAGGAAACTCACACAGACACGGGGAAAATATGCAAACTCCACATCGTCACCCAAGACCCGAATTGAACCCGGGGCCCTGGCGCTGTGATACAGCAGTATTAACCACTGTGTCACCTTGCTGCCCACGACTGCAGACTTGGTCTCCAGCTGATGTGGAGTTGGTTAATTGTAGCTGGATTGCTAATCTGTGTTCTTGACTTTACCTCAGCTCTTCTGAACAAAAAGGAAAGATGCACTTATATAGCATCTTCCATGACTTTATATTTCATCATTCATCCCACTTTACAGCCAACTAAATACTTCTGAAGTATAACCATCAATGATTGTCCTTGTTGCATGCTGCCTGATTATTTCAATGCACCATACCTTTTATTTTCTACAGCTACATGCGTTATGTTAAAGGGTATATCGAGCTTCTGGGTGGCTTGCGTGATACCTTCACAACTGCTGCACCGCCATACACTGACACAGCTTTGCGAGGACATTGATAATCACTGATCCAGTATAGAAAACATGGCAGCCAAATGACATACAGCAAAGTCACACCAATGAGATAATGACAAGATAACATTTTGCAATGTTGGTTGTGGTGTAAATATTAGCCAGGATGCTGGCCAAAGTCTTCAACATAATGTGATGGCCATGGGCTCACTTCCATCCACCTAAGGTGAAGGATGGGGGCTTGTTTAATGTCTCATCCAAAAGTTGGCACTATTAATAGTGCAGTACCCCTCAACGACACTGGAATATCAACCTAGATTGCCTCTGGAGTGGAACTTGAACCTACAACCTTCTGATTCAGAGCTGAGAGTGTGTCCAACTGGGGCACTGGTGGCAATGACGAGAAAGAGTTTCTTCTCCTGACCACTGGCCAGGGACTCAGGCTTGAAATCATGCCTCTGCAGATGTTGAGTGAAAACAGAAACATGTTTAGAAGATGCTTTGCACAGTCAAATCACCTACAAGGTACTAGACTTCTACCTACTGTTCACAGCTCAAATATAAAGAACAGCCATGTGGTTAGAGTATTAGCAAATATCAATAGAACAATGTTCTATGCCTCTGAAGAGGATGCGAGAAATCTAAATAATTCTAATAAAGACTGTGATATGACTCTATTAGAGGGATATGGCCCAAACGCAAGCAAATAGGACTAGTTTAGTTTAGGAAACCTGGTCGGCATGGATGAATTTAAAGTTTATTTATTAGTGGTACAAGTCAGCTTACATTCACACTGCAATGAAGTTACTGTGAAAAGCCCCTAGTCGCCACACTCCGGGTACTCTAAGGAAGAATTTAGTATGGCCAATGCACTTAACCTGCACATCTTTGGACTGTGGGGGAAACCGGAGCACCCGGAGGAAGCCCACGCAGACACAGGGAGAGCATGCAAACTCCACACAGACAGTGCCCCAAGCTGGGAATCGAACCCGGGTCCCTGGCACTGTGAGGCAGCAATGCTAATCACTGTGCCACTGTGCGATTGGGGCTGAGGGGCCTGTTTCCGTGCTGCATATCTCTATGACGTGCTATGATATCAGACTGAATACTTTGATAGGTACGCTTAGCATTTTGAATCTTAAGTTCTATTGTTTGGAGGTCAGCCTTTATTGTTCACATGTAAGTTTAATTGAAATGAATCTCTGAGATGTTTTAAAACTGTGAGCCACACTGACCACCAGTAATACAACCTACTTTTGCTTTCTTGATGATGATTTCATTTCTGTCACCTTCGGTGAATCGCACGTGTTGTATACAGCATACGTCACTCATGGATCGTTCCTAGTAAATGACTAACCTACTGCAGCTAACAGTTTGTGTGTCTTAAAAGAAAGGTTGTAGTATGTTACAACCGCAATCTAGCTCCCTCTCCAGGAAAGACACAGAAAATAATGACATTCTAATATTGCAGGATGAATCCACACAGTGCTGTAAAGGATCACCCACACATAAAAATGTTTTCATTCTTTCAGCTGGTGTTGAATATTTAGGGATTGATGTGTGACAGATTGTGAGTATTGGTGTCCGTTCTATATCATAGAAACCCTACAGTGCAGAAGGAGGCCATTCGGCCCATCGAGTCTGCACCGACCACAATCCCACCCAGGCCCTACCCCCACAGGCCCTACCCCCACACATATGAAATCATACTCATTAACTGTTGGGTGCAATGCCGTTGGCGGCACAGTGGCACAGTGGTTGGCGCTGCTGCCTCAGCGCCAGAGACCTGGGTTTGATTCCTGGCTTGGGTCACTGTCTGTGTGGAGTTTGCACATTCTCCCCATGTCTGCATGGGTTTCCTCTGGGTGCTCCGGTTTCCTCCCACATTCAGAAAGACGTGCTGGCTAGGTGCATTGACCCGAACAGGCGTCAGACTGTGGTGGCTTGAGGAATTTCACAGTAACTTCATTGCAGTGTTAACGTAGGCCTGACTTCTGACTAATAACTAAACTTCACTTCTTTTTAACTATGTGCTTATCTCTCCAATCTGCTGTTAAACATTACTCACTCCGTCCATCCGATTACCTGAGCAATGGTCAAATTAACCCCAGAGGATGTCTCAACTTAAAGAGTCACATTTTGTCCTTGCCTTAGCCCAGTCATGATCACAGCAACCACTGAGCTCCCCCGATATCAGTCACCTCTACACAGAAATACAGGAAGAGAATTCTTTCAGTACAGGTTCACCGCAGAATAGTGAGCTGGGAATAAGAGGCTGGGTTCTTTATTTGGGTGAAGAATTTCATCTTCAGGTAAAATTACATTGACCGTGAATGATCTCTCAGTCTCTTAGTTTGTGTTTCAGAATCAGCTGAAAAGGAAGAATAGGCAAAGTGTGCCGGTCAGAAAAACTAGGAGGGTTTGGGGAGGGTGGATAAGGGGGCAGTCAGGAAGGTAAGAGCTGTTGGGGGGGGGCAGTCACTAAAGTAAGGGGGAGGTTGTAGGGAGTAGGCGGGCAGTCATGAAGCTAAGAGCTAGTGGGGAGTAGCGGTCAGAGCAGTCACTAAGGTAAGGGAGGAGGTTGCGGGGCATGGTGGGGCAGTCACTAAGCTAAGAGCTGGTGGGGGGGGGAGTAGGGTCGGGGCAGTCGCTAAGCTAAGGGGGAGGTTATGAGGCATGGGGGTCAGTCACTAAGCTAAGAGCTGTGGAGGGAGTAGGGAGATTAGGGGGGCAGTCAGTAAGGGCTCAGGGGTGAGGATGGGAGGTGAATGAATGGAGATGCTTGTGTGGTGGGACAAGGAAACATGATGATGTGTGAGGAAGAATGTGTCAGGACAAGGTACAAAGCATTGGGTTCTGACACTGACAGTGGTGAGGGCTGGGACAACAAATAGGAAAGTCACCAAGAATCGCAGCAGTAATGAATTCCTTTGTAAATGCGCTAACCCGCTCACTAAAGGCTGATTTTGGTGAGTGGGGAGAGGATGGTCCATGGTTGCAATGAACCTTAAATGGCCACGAGGGCCGCCCAGGGTCAATAAAGGCTCCAGGGTTTGATGTCCTGAAAACAGGAACTTGCTGTGACATGTTGTTGTAAGACGCTACCTTTCAATATTTGTTCAGCTCGCTGGTGAACTTAACCTTTCCTGGCCACAAGCCGGTTAACGAGGCGGATCAATGGTTTTACCAGCTAGAACAGCAGCCTGCCCTGAGGTCAAGTCAAAAATAAGTGCCAGAAAAACCCCACCTCCCTATGGATAAAGGTTCCCCTCCAACAAGGAGACCACAGGGATTCTCGCGTCACCTTCATTCTGCGAGTTAGCAATATTTCAAACCATTTCAGTGCTAGAAAGCCTCTCGCCGTAACAAATAGTGGGATCATTTAAGAGGATTGGGATTCGTTGTGGGAGGTTGGTCACAGATACGATGGACCGAGTGGCCTATCTCCCTTCGTAAGAGTGAAATCCTGGGGATCTGAAATAAAAACTTAGCAGGTCTGTGGAGAGAGAGAAGCAGAGTTAACATTTCGAGTCCAATATGAATTCCAATGGAGAGTCATGTTGGACTGGAAGCATTAACTCCACTTCTCTCTCCACAGATGCTGACAGACCTGCTGAATCCTTCCAGCACGTTTCTGCTTTTATTTTATCTTCCAGAGGCTGTGTAAAGTATTATTCACCCTCTCCTTTCCGTCTCCTCATGTACTCTATGAACTGTATGTTTTGTCTGTATAGCGCGCAAGAAACAATACTTTCCACTGTATACAAATACACAGAATCATGTAGAAGGAATGTACAATGAAGGAATATTCTCCCACTGTGCAGAAGGAGACCATTCGGCCCATCGAGTCTGCACTGACAACAATCCCACCCCAGGCCCTATCCCCACTCATTTATCCCGCTAATCCCATGAACCTACGCATCCCGGGGACACTAAGGGGCAATTTAGCATGGCCAACGTATATAACCCGCACATCTTTGGACTGTGGGAGGAAATCGGAGCACCCGGAGGAAACCCACGCAGACACGGGGAGAATGTGCAAACTCCACACAGACAGCGACCCAAGCCGGAATCGAACCCGTCCTTGGAGCTATGAGGCAGCAGTGCTAACTACTGTGCCATCCTGTGACAATACTAAATCAAATCAAACCTTTGCTTGTCTTATTTATTTCCCTTAACAAACACCAGTAACACTGCTGTGTGGAATTAATCGATAGTCACCCCTTACATGTAATTTTAAAAAGGATTAATTATAGTGTAAAGCAGGCAGGGGAGCGATCCTATATCAGCCTGAGTTCTCTGAGTTCAGAGCTTGCCTGCTGCAATTTATAAACAGAGCCACGTGTGTGTAGGGCTGTGCAATGCCTTCACCCATTGTGCCTCTTATTACTCTGCATTCCGCAGAATATCGTTTTGGGGGAATTGTAATGTGAAGCATGCTTGCAACATCAGAACACAAGAAGCCGGGGGTCCCACAGGGCGCGTCCTGCTGGAGATTCTCGGCGCCCCTTTGATTTAATGCCCAGATTTGGCAGTGTGGGTTTTCCAGGCGATTGCAGGGAGGGGCAGGGCTGGAGAACAGTAACCCCCAAAAGCAATGCTATTAGTGGAGATCATTCTGAGAATTCCCCATCCAGCTTCAACTGCCCATTCTGCATTGATCAAGTTACAGCGCGACCAGGAGTTATTCTGCTGAAATTTCTTTTTCATTTTTGACAAACTTAAGTCTGGACTCTTTTTAACTTTTCGCAGTATTCGAGAAAAATACGAAGCGCCAAACAACTGAATCAAAAGTCTCTTTTTAGGCACCGTGCTTACAAATGTTAAAATCCAAAATCACAAGGGAATATACACACTAGCATTCTCTTTAACAGTTGGGTTTCTGCCCGAGGGGGTTGGTCCTCAGTACAGTGTCCTTTCCGACGGTCGGTGCAGACTCAATGGGCCGAATGGCCTCCCCTGCACTGATTCTTTGATTCTAATTCATAAAGAGGTCTGTTATCACTCTCTCTCTATTTTTTCTTCCACGGATGCTGCCTGACCTGCTCAGGGTTTTTTTTTTAACTCAACACTTGTGTTTGCTGTTATTTCTCAGTAAAGGTGGGGGAAATAATTGGAATGCCCCCTGCAGAGTGTGGATGAACAACTGACTGCAGGTTAAAAACCCAACTCCAGTGACTCAGTGTCATTTAGAAATCAGCCCCCCTCCTCCCCCCCCCCCATAACACACCACCCACACACACACAGATATACACACATACACAGACTTATGGTACCATGGCACAATGGTTGGCACTGCTGCCTCACAGCGCCAGGGACCCAGGTTCCATTCCCAGCTTTGGTCACTGTCTGTGAGGAGTCTGCACGTTCTCCCCGTGTCTGCGTGGGTTTCCTCCGGGTGCTCCGGTTTCCTCCCACAGTCCGAAAAAAGGTGCTGGTTAGGTGCATTGGCCGTGCTAAATTCTCCCTTAAGTGTACCCGAACAGGCGCAGGAGTGTGGCGACTAGGGGATTTTTCACAGCAACTTCACTGTAGTGTTAATGTCAGCCTACTTGTGACACTAATAAATAAACTTTAAAGAGACAAGCACACAGAGACACGCGTATACACAGACAGACACACAGACATGCACATGCATACACGCACAGACATACAGATAGGCGCACAGACACACAAGACAGAAACGCAGAGAAACACGTATATACATACAGACAAGCATGGATGCACACATAGAGATACACACACACAGACACAGTACACACAGACACAGATATGCACACATACACATATACACATACATACACAGACACACTTCTCCCGCCTGTGTTACCCTTTAGTTCAGTTACGACAAATCACAATTACAGGAAGGGTGACAGATGATACTCCGGCTGCTGAAACATGGAACTTTAACAACAGTGCGCTGCATTTCAGGCAGCCGAGTATCCCCTCACCCCCCCCCCCCCCTCAACACACACACATAGAGCTGAAGAATATAAAAGGAACCCCGATACTGAAGCACCATGTAAGTTGGAAAGGAAACCGGCTGATATTGCGAGCGCTTTTTATTTGAGAAGGGGTCAGAACCCGGGGGCAAACAGCAATATCTCCGGCATTTTTTAAAAATCGAGGTGTCATTCCTCGGGATTTTTGTTGAAAATGATGTTAAACTATTTTAGAGGATGCTGGGGGGATGTGGGGGGAAATGCCAGCCCTTCCTTCAGGAGTACATGCACTGGCATGTTAGACAATAATGTACCTGATGCGCTGAATAGCATGTAATCCTCTGCCCCTCCAGCCCCCAAAATAAAGTGACTGCACCTCCCACACGCACACACACACTGTCAATTCATCCGGTGTGACAGAAAGGACAACCATTCCCATCTGCACATGTCCCACCAGTTCTTTGCAGGAGTTATTTGACGGAAGGAAAGTACACCTTACAAAGCAGAACCCAGCATCAGTCTCTCCTTTCCAAAACAAAACGTTCCACTCTCATTTCCAGAAGTGTAATGATTCCAGTTAAGGGATGGAGCAAGCAAAGTTTCCCCTCCACATTCATCCTGTAAATAAAACTCTGCCCGCCGAGATCAAATAAACCCCCTTTTAATTGGCAACAGTTTGGGAACCGGGAACCTGTCTTCTACCTGAATATCCTCACATCACCACCTCCTGCACCATTCAAAAGTAATGAGAACTTCGCGAAAGTGTTTAGAAGGCTAGCCTGGGAGGGGATAGCTTGCCCGCACCGAGGGCCACTTCCACCGCGGCTGTGTGCTAGTAAATGATCGGTGGTCTACCTGAAAGTTCTTGAACAAGGCTGAGAGGCGAGTGATGTGCAGGCTCAGACAGCGGGACGTGCACCTGGCTTTGGACACACTGTCGGTGGCCAGCGATTCCTCCTGTTTGCGAGCAGCCCAGCTCCATCCGGCTGTAATCCACAGAACGAGGGCCAGACGGGCAGCCAGAGCACTGCAGCCAGCCATCTGATGCCAGGAGAAGGCTCGGTGGGCTTTTGCTTGAAATGTTTTAGCAAGTGGGGGAGGTGGTGAGCCTGTTCTCAGTGCCTTCCACTTCGCACTCTCGCACACTCACATCCCTCTCTGTGGCTGCACTCAAAATCTCTTGCCGCCGTCCCCCAAAGGCAACACAGAGCTCTCAATTGGTTCAGTACCGTTTGACTGACAGTCTGGGACGCCCCTGCCTCCACACACACACACACACACACGCTCCTGTAGATGAACAACATTAACTCCCGCAATCTCAAATAAAATCACTGCAGAAAACGCAGGAGAAGCTAAACTGATCATTTTAGCTGGGCCACTCATTATTAACTCAGCATAAGTTGCCATAATGGGTTATTTCATGATAAGTACCTTTTTGTAGCTTTAAGCATAACACGATCTTCTGGAAAATTAAAAATAAACCTAATCAAAAGTTTCAAAGTTATAGCTTCAGCCTGAAACAGATATTGCAATTAAATTGTACATAAGTGTAGTGGAAACATTGAAAGCAATTCTTCCCAATGTTCATAGAATCCCTAAAGTGCAGAAAGAGGCCATTCGGCCCATTGAGTCTGCACTGACCACAGTCCCACCCAGGCCCTATCCCTGTTACCCCACGTATTTACCCCACTAATTCCCCCTAACCTACACATCTTGGGACATTAAGGGGCAATTAAGCATTTCCAATCCACCTACCCTGCACATCTTTGGACTGTGGGAGGAAACCGGAGCACACGGAGGAAACCCACGCAGACATGGGGAGAACACATAGAGACGGGATTTTCTGGCCGTGCTCATCCCAAGATCGGAAAATCCCACTCGAGGTCAAGGGACGTTTGCATGGTCCTATCCTGCCTGCTACGATTCCTGTGGCA
This sequence comes from Mustelus asterias, assembly GCF_964213995.1. NCBI lineage: Eukaryota > Metazoa > Chordata > Chondrichthyes > Carcharhiniformes > Triakidae > Mustelus > Mustelus asterias. The sequence goes on along the minus strand of NC_135810.1, from coordinate 102,466,797 downwards.
GACAGGCCAGGAAAATTCCGCCCATAATCTCATTTTATTAGCCTAGACTGTGCCCTGGGATGGTATGGAGTGCAATGGCAGTGCAACTTTTAACCTTGCTCTGTCAGGGTTTCCCCTGACTCCCAGAAGAAGCAATACAAGAGCCTTTAGAGGAGGCTGTATAACAATGCTTCGTTTTGACCCAGAGTGCTTGACAAATCCACTGTGAATGTGCATTTATATAGCACCTTGCATAACCGCAGAACATTCCAAATCACTTTACAATCAATGTGGTCCTTTTGAAACGTGAACGTGTTTATAATGTAAGGAGGCGTGACAGACAATTTGCATACAGCAAGCTTCCACAAATAGCAACATGATAACGACCAGATCATCTATCTGTTCCAGTGATTTAATTGAGAGATCACTACGGACTTGGACACCGCATTCTCTGTTCCACCTTCTTCCATCGGGAAAAAGATACAAAAGTGTGAGGTCACGTACCAACCGACTCAAGAACAGCTTCTTCCCTGCTGCTGTCAGACTTTTGAATGGACCTACCTCGCATTAAGTTGATCTCTCTCTACACCCTAGCTATGACTGTAACACTACATTCTGCACGGTCTCCTTTCCTTCTCTATGAATAGTGTGCTTTGTCTGTATAGCGCACATGAAACAATACTTTTCAATGTATGCTAATACATGTGACAATAATAAATCAAATCAAATCACCAAGGATAATTCCCCTGTTCCGATTAAAAGGGCATCCACCTGAGAGTTTTTTTCATTAAATCAGCACCTTTAATGGCTTAGTATTTCTTCAGTACAGTACAGCAGTAAAGGGTCAGTCTGAATGATGGGCTCAAGCCTCTGGAGTGGGTCCGGAACCCACGACTACCTGACTCAAAGGCAAAAGTGCTACCATTGGCCAAAGACTGACACCCTGCTATGGTGTCAATTTTAATTTTACATGTTTTAAACCAGTTCCTGAGCTTTTTATTTGTAAACATACATAGACCTGATTTTAAATGTTCAGAGAGGTGGGGGAGATGTATCTGTGCTCTCTGAACATTAACATGCTAATCATGAGGATGGGAGCATTGTAACCGCACCCACACAGAGATCAGACTGGGATAAATTGGAATGTGGGCATTATAAACAAGTATCTCCTGGCTTCAACCAGCACTGCAGATGCTGCAATATTAAGGTAGAAAACCCATAATTTTGTAATCGCCTTCACTTATCATCATCTTAAGAACAGAAAGCTTTATCTCATGGTAAGTGATGCAAGCTATCACTAGCCAAGGCCAGTGCAAGCATGTAACAAATCCTTTCTGTAACAAGAGCTTATTTAGTACTTAAATAGCAGTTGACTACAAAACAGTCTTGTGCACTATAAGGAACTCCTGCAATCACATACTTGTGCAGATTGTACACATTTCTGAAGATATATGTACTGCCAAAAATGCCATGAATATATATATCTATACTGTAATCACTATGACAGATCACTGAGTCCATCAGGTGAGAGGATTTGTTTGCAATGTGTACTTAAGTCAGTTATACTTGCAGTACAGTAAGTATTCACAGTTAAACAAAACCTGTGAAAGGAATGTTGATAATATTCCAATTATAACTTTTATCATGGACTAATAAGCCAGCGATCCAGGCTAATGCTCCGGGGACTTGGGTTCAAATCCCACCGTGGCAACTAGTGGGATTTGAGTTCAGCAAATAAAGCTGGAATATAAAGTTCAGTCTCAGTAATGGTGACCATGAAACTTCCTTTACGGAAGGAAAGCCGCCGTTCTTACCTTGTCTGGTTTACACATGTCTCCAAATGCACAGCAGGCTTACAATGTTGCAAAATGAAACAGGAGCAAATCTGAGGATTGGAGTGTTTTTAAAACCAGCAAAAAGTTCACGAAAGGAGAAAAGACGGATCATGAGAGCAAACGAGCTGGAAATATTAAAAAACAGATTGCAAAAGCTTCTGACAGTAAATAAAAATGGAAGAGAGTAGCTAAAATACACATTGGTCCTGTAGAACCACTGACAGAAGAAATTTCCACGGAGAAAGGAGAAATAGCAAAGGCGTTGAAGAAATATTTTGCGCCTGTCTTCACAGGAGAAGGCGCAAGTTTAATCTGAAATAAATGGTAACTCCGAAGATAAAAAGTCAGGAAATTAATACCAGCAGCGAAAAAGTATGGCAAAACTTATGGGACTAATATCTAACAAAACCCCAGGACCTGATGGCCTACACCCCATGTTTTAAACTAAACAGCTGCGTAGATAGTGGATGCGCTAGCTATGATTTTCCAAAATTCCCTAGATTTGGGAATGATCACATTAGATTGGAAGTAGGCAAATATCAAACCACTTTTCAAGAAAGGAGGTGAGAGAAAACTACTGACTAGTTATCCGATATCAGTTGTTGTGAAAATGCTGGAATTTATTATTATTGCTTAATAAGAGGCATGTCAAAGCTTTTCATCTTGCACTCATCAGACACTTAACAAGAATACCAACATACAGAGAAAACAACAATTTATACTATGTGATTGATTCCCCAGGTCAATGCTTGACCAGTCAGGGTTAAGCTGCCTGGTTTAAATTTCAAATAATGCCTGGCAGTTAACTGACAGTCAACATCAATCAGTGCAAATATCCATGGCAATGCCTCTACCAATTAGAGTCCACTTGCCAACCAATCAGCACTCTCTTCTCATATAGTATAAACTATTGTCTTCCCCTTATACTGGTATTCTTGTGAAGTGTCCCAACAAGGAAGAAAGAAAATTACAGCACAGGAACAGGTCCTCTGACCCTCCAAGCCTGCACCGACCATGCTGCCCAACTGAACTAAAACCCCCAACCCTTCCGGAGACCATATCCCTCTATTCCTATCTTATTCATGTATTTGTCAAGATGCCCCTTAAAAGTCACTATCGTATCTGCTTCCACTACCTCCCCCAGGCACCCACCACCCTCTGTATAAAAAACTTGATGAGTACAAGATGAAAAGCTTCAACATGTCTCTTTTTTTAGCAATACCCAAGTCCTGTACTGCCAAATAACTAATCCATTATTAAGGAACTCTTCACAATATACTCAGAAAAGCATAGTATGATTAGAACAAGTCAGTATGGTTTTACTAAAGAGAAATCCTGTTTGACAGATTGATTAGAGTTTTTTGAGGATGTAGGAGGGTAGGTAAAGGGGAACCAATAAATGAACTAAACTGAGATTTCCAAAAGGCATTAGGTCAGGTCTCACACAAAAGGTTTATAGGCAAGGTAAGAGCTCAAGGAGTTGGGGGGTAATATTTTAGCATGGATATAGGATTGGTTAATGGATAGAAAGCAGAGAGTGGGCATAAACAGGGTCTTTTTAATTGGCAGGCAATGAATAGCAGAGTGCCACAAGAATCTTTGCTGGGGCTTCAGCTATATTAATGACTTAATGAAGGGACAGACAGTAAGATAACAAGGTTTTCAGATTAAACCAAGCTAGATGGAAAGATAAGCTGTGGGGAGGGCACAGGGAGGCTGCAAAGAGATACAGACCGACTAAGTGAGTGGGCAACAAAGTGGCAGATGGAAAATAATGCAAGGAGGTGTGAAGTTATTCACTTTAGTTGTGAGGAGAAAAGCAGAATATTATTTAAAAGGTGTGAGACTTGGAGGTGTTGATGATTAAAGCGATTTGGGTGTGTTTGTACAAGAAATGCAGAAAGTTAACAAGTGGATGCAGCAAGCAATTATGAAGGCGTTTTGACCTTTATTGCTAGGGGATTGGAATGCAGGAATAAAGGAGTCTAGCTATGGGTGAGGCCGCATTTAGAATACTGTGTGCAGTTAAGAAAGGATATATTGCATTGAAGGCGGTACAGCGAAGGTTCACTAGATTGATTCCCGGGCTGAGTGGGTTATCCTATTGTGAGAGACTGAGGAAATTGGGCTTTTATTCTCTGGTTTTTAGAAGAATTAGAGGTGACTTCATTGAAACCTACAAAATTCTGAAGGAGCTTGATAGGGTAGACACTGATAGATTGTTTCCATTGGTTGGAGTGTCTAAAACTCGGGGCACAATCTCAGAACAAGGGCAGAATCATAATTTCAGTTTTTCCTAGATTCAGGGAGGTGCCAAGGGCCTGGAGAATTGCAGATATTACACCCTTGATCAAAAAACGCAGTAAGGATAAGCCCAGCAATTTCAAACCAGTCAGTTTAATTTCGGTGATTGGAAAGCTTCTCAAAACAATTCTCTGGGATAGAATTAATAGTCGGGCGAATAGGAGATTTGATAGAGGTGTCCAAGATCATGAGGGGGCTGGGCAAGGTAGAGGAAGATGCAGAGATACTTCACATGATTTGGGCAGGCTGAGTGTGTGGGCATATGCATGGCAGATACAGTATAATGTGGATAAATGTGAGGTTATCCACTTCGGTAGCAGTAATAGGAAGGCAGATTATTATTTGAATGGATGCAAATTGAGAGAGGTGCGTCCTCAGTGGTGTCATTGTGCATCAGTTGCTGAAAGTAAGCACGTAGGTCCAGCAGGCTGTAAAGAAGGCAAATGGTACGTTGGCCTTCAAAGCAAGAGGATTTGAGTATAGGAATAGGGATGTTTTACTGCAATTGTATAGGATGTTGGTAAGGCTACACCTGGAGTATTGTGTGCAGTTTTTGAGTCCTTATCTGAAGAAGGATGTCCTTGATATAGAGGGAGTGCAGCAAAGGTTTACCAGGCTGACTCCTGGGATGGAAGATCTGTCATATGAGAAGAGACTAAGTCAATTAGCACTGTATTCATTAGTGCATGAAAGAGTGAGAGGGGATCTTATAGAAACTTATAAAGTCCCAACAGGATTAGACAGGGTAGATTCAGAAACAATGCTCCAGATGGTGGGGGAGTCCAGAACTAGGAGTCATAGTTTGAGGATAAGGGGTAAACCTTTTAAGACTCCGGTGAGGAGAAATTTCTTCACCAAGAGGGTGGTGAATGTGTGGAATTCACTACCACAGAAAGTAGTTGAGGCTAAAACGTTGTGTGATTTCAAGAATAAATTAGATACAACTCTTGGGGCTAAAGGGATCAAGGAATATGGGAGTGAGGTGGGATCCAGATTTTGAATTTGATGATCAGCCATGATCAAAATGAAGGGCCGAATGGCTGATTCCTGCTTCTAATTTCTGTGTTTCCATCAGGAGAAACTCTTCCTTCTTGCAAGAGGATCACGAGCGAGAGTGAACAGATTTAAAATGATTTGTGTAAGAAGCAAATGTGATATAAGAAAAACAGCGAGTGGTTCAGGTCTAGAAAACACTACCTGGAAGTGAGGTGGGGGCAAGTTTGATCGAGGCATTCAAGAGGCAATTAGATGATTACTTGAATAGAAACATCGGAAAAGACAGGGGAATGGCTCTAAGACATAATGATCACTTGGGGAGCTGGTGCAGACAAGATGGGCCAAATGGCCTCCTTCTACACCATAACACTTCTGTGACTTCAATGAGGAGAAATGATTTCACTCAAAGGATTGTGAATCGTTGGAAGTTCCTAGCCCAGAAGGTTGTGGATGCTCCACCATTAAATATATTTAAGGGTGGGTTAGACAGATCTTTGGCCTATGAGGGAATTAAGGGAGACGGGGAGCAGGCAGGAAAATCGAGTTGAAGCCCAAGATCAGCCATGATCGCATTCAATGGAGGAGCAGGTTCGACGGACCAAGTAGCCTACTTCTGCTCCTATTCCTTGTGTTCTTGTGTTCAGTGTGGTTGATTCTTACCTGTTCTCTGCAATGATCTAGCAAACCATTCAGTTCAAGGGCAGTAATGTGGCCTTGCCAGCAAAGCCCAGATTCCCATGAAAGAAAGCTGGCACCAGTCGCCTTGAGCACACAATGGTTGATACGTATATTGTACCAGAAAAGTTCGGGCAGTAGTAACTTAAGTTTGGCCACTTTTAGACATAGCATTTCAAACCTACACAATATATATAAATTGCTAAAAAATATTTAAATGGAAACTTTACTTGTGTTTGAAAAACTCAGTCCACCTGACTCACTCTTGCGACAGCGCAACTATTGTCTTTTGAAAAGCATTTAGACAGTTACATGGGTAAGATTGGTATAGAGGTTTATGGGCCAAACGCGGGCAATTTGGACCAGCTTAATGGTAAAAACTGGGCGGCATGGACAAGTTGGGTCGAAGGGCCTGTTTCCATGCTGTAAATCTCTATGACTATGACTATGGCTATGAGGAATATTCCAAGCTGGCATGGTGGAGTCAGGCAGAGAGCAGAAAGGAGCACAGAAGGGCAGGGGAGGAGGAGGGAGAAAGGAAATGTTGGAAAGGGGAATATGAATAAGATGGTGGAACAGCATGGTGGCACAGTGGTCAGCACTACTGCTTCACAGTACCAGGGACCCAGGTTCCATTGCGGCTTGTGTCACTGTCTGTGCCGAGTCTGCACATTCTCACCGTGTCTGCATGGGTTCCGGTTTCTCTCACAGTTTGAAAGATGTGCTAGTTAGGTGCATTGACACGAACAGGTGTCAGGCTGTGGCGACTAGAGGAATTTCACAGTAATCTCATTGCAGTGTTAATGTAAGCCTTACTTGTGACTAATAAATAAACTTTACTTTTACTTTACCATGCCACCCTAAGTGAGGGAGGGGGGTATTCTTTAAATTTTGCAATGGCTGTGCCCTTCCTGTTGAGGAGATAAGATTTGTTTCTATGGAGGATCTTATATAGACTGCTTTCAAAATCTACAATTAAATCACTCTCCAACCTTCTAAACCTAAGGGAATACAAGCTAAGTTTATGCAACCTTCCTTCTTAATTTAATCCTCTAAACCCTGGTGTTATTCTAGTAAATCTGCATTGTTTCCCCCCCTCCACTATATCCTTCTTCAGATTAACCTACAAGCTGAACAAGGTACTCCAGATATGGTCTCACCTTGCTCCAGTACAACTGTAGGATCACTTCCTCCCTTTTCCCTCCCACAAGGGGAGGCAGTGACTAAGTGGTATCATCACTAAACTAGTAATCCAGAGACCCAGAGCAAGACCTGGGGACCCGGGTTTGAATCCCACCACGGCAGATAGTGAAATTTGAATTTAAAAATCTGAAATTAAAAGTCTACTGATGACCATGAAACCATTGTCGATTGTTGTAAAAATCCATCTGGTTCTCTAATGTCCTTTAGGGAAGGAAATCTGCCGTCCTTACCTGGTCTGGCCTATGTGTGACTCCAGAGCCACAGCAATGTGGTTGACTCTCAAATGCTCTAAAATGGAGGGCAGTTAGGGATGGGCAATAAATCTGGTCTAACCAGCGATGCCTACATCCCATGAATGAATAAAAAAAACGACAAACGTTCATTAAGCCTTTTTGGTTACTCATTCTAACTCATTCATTGTGGGGCAGCATGGTGGCACAGTGGTTAGCACTGTGCTTCACAGCACCAGGGACCCGGGTTCGATTCCTGCCTTGGGTCACAGTTTGTGCAGAGTCTGCGCATTCTCCCTGTGTCTGCGTGGGTTTCCTCCGGGTGCTCTGGTTTCCTCCCACAATCCAAAAGACATGCTGCATTGGCCATGCTAAATTCTCCCTCAGTGTACCCGAACAGGTGCCAGAGTGTGGCGACTAGGGGGATTTTCACAGTAACTTCATTGCAGTGTTAATGTAAGCCTACTTGTGACACTAATAAATAAACTTTTAATAGCTTTTCCAACAAAGTTTGTTTTTAGAGACTGGTTCATTACAATCACTGAGTAACTTTCATTCCAGGCTACTTTCATACGGAGTTCTGCATTAGGCAATATTTACCTTGCAATCGGACAGAGACACGCTGAAAATTGAGGAATCAAAACAGAATAACAACAAAATTGAGGTCTCTGCTGTTTGGCCAGCAGGCAAGGATGTTAAAACTTGTCATGTTGCTATGCCTATTTTGTGCAAGAGTGCAAAGCAGATGTTATTTTGAAGTATTGTTTTTAGGTTCAGATTCATAAAAGTCTGTGGAATCAGCTGTTGTTGTGATGGCCATTAAAGGAGAGTGTAGGACAATGGGGTTGTCACATAGCGTTAGTTCCACAGTCAACAATGTGATAAACGACCAGTTAATCTGGTTTTGGAGATGCTAATTGAGGGACATTTATTGACGAGAACACAGAAAGAATGCTTCAGCTCTTCTTCAAATAGGGCCATGGGCTTTTTAACATCCACTTAACATCCTATCTGAATTGACATCCCATCCGAAAGACTGACTATGTGGCACTCCCTCATTTATATTGCTGAGAGTCTAGTCTACATCGAGTGTCAAGGTGGCACAGTGGTTAGCACTGCTGCCTCACAGCTCCAGGGACCCGGGTTCAATTCCAGCCTCGGGTCACTGTCTGTGTGGAGTTTACACGTTCTCCCCATGCCTGCGTGGGTTTCCTTTGGGTGCTCCGGTTTCCTCCCACAGCCCAAAGATGTGCGGGTTAGGTTGATTGGCCATGTTAAAATGCCCCTTAGTGTCAGGGTTTAGCAGGGTAGATGTGTGGGGTTGTGGGAATAGGGCCTGGTTGGGATTGTGATCAGTGCAGACTTGATGGGCCGAATGACCTCCTTCTGCACTGTAGGGATTCTATTCTATGAGTGAAGCAAAGTGAGAACATAAATATTGAACGCGACTTGCTGGAGGAGGAAGAAGAGCCACTGAAGTTTGGAGAGTGTGAAGATACTGGGGAGTGCACTTTGTGCAAGACAAGATGTTGGTATTTCCAATTAGGTTGAGGTAGAAAGGAGCTGAGGAGAGTGCAGAGATGTTGAGATTTGGGGTAGTAAGGGAAGAATTAAATTCTGGACGGTGCTGGAAGCAGAGATGGAAATTGCTATATTGGTAAGAGAGAAGACATGGGGAGGGGTAGTTAAGCTTGGAGTCAAAATGTATACTACACAGCCTGATTCAAGCAGATAATGTTAGAATAGAGTGCTTCAGTGTACCAAGGTGATGGTAAATTGTGGGTCCTGCGTTGAGCTAGATTGCAACAGTGCAGAAAGCCAGATGCACAGGATTATAATGGGGCTGGAAGAAAAAGTTATGGTGTCATTTCACAAGGGGATCAGGATCACTCTTGTAGGCAAAACACAAGTGTTTAGCAAAGCAAACACCCAAAGCTGAATCATGTCTTCCCAATATAAAAAGCACATACGTACGCAACCATCTTTTTCTTTTTCTGGCATAATCCAAGTTGGAATTTCTTCTGCTCATTCGGCACGGTGGCACAATGGTTGGCACTGCTGCCTCACAGTGCCAGGTACCCCGATTCGATTCCGGCCTCGGATCACTATCTGTGTGGAGTGGAGTTTGCATGGTTTCCCTGTGTCTGCGTGGGTTTCCTCCGGGTGTTCAAGTTTCTTCCCCCAGTCCAAAGATGTGCAGGTTAGGTGGATTGGAACCATAGAACCCTACAGTACAGAAAGAGGCCATTAGGCCCTTCGAGTCTGCACTGACCGTAATCCCACTCAGGCCCTATTCCCACAATCCCACACATTAACCCCGTCAATCCCCTGACACTAGGGTCAATTTAGCATGGCCAATCCACCTAGTCCGCACATCTTTGGACTGTGGGAAGAAACCGGAGCACCCAGAGGAAACCCACGCAGACACGGGGAGAACATGCAAACTCCACACAGACAGCGACCGAGGCCGGATTTGAACCTGGGTCCCTGGCGCTGTGAGGCAGCAATGCTAACCACTGTGCAACCATGCCACCCCAAGGCCAAGGTAAATTGCCACTTCTTGTCAGGGGGACTTGCAGGGGTAATTAGGGATTACGGGGATAGGGCCTGGATGGGTTTGTGGTCGGTGCAGACTTGATGGGCTGAATGGCCTCCTTCAGCACTGTAGGGATTCTATGATTCCCCACCAAGCAATAGCCGAGTCATGTGAGTTGGGGGAAAGAGCAATGCAAGAGGTGAAAGCAAGGAATTGTTGAAGCGCACTGTGGCTGAGCTTCTCCATGCATTTCCTCTGTGAGTGGAGCACATCTTCCCATTAGTGATCAGGATGTTGAGTTGGTTCGGCCCAACTGGGTCAATTTCTCGAATTTGGAATGTTTGGTGCGAGATTTGGACCACCTGAGTTGACCTCGGAACACTGGGAAAGAATTACTTTGTTCGCCATCTGCAGCAGCATCATAAATACATCGCCAAATATGTTTCAGTATCACAAAGGGACCAGAGAAACCTTTCCACCTCACTTCCCTGTCATTTGGGCTCACTAACCGCTGTTATGAAATGGTCTGACGTTCAATAAATTTAGCTAATTTGAACTTTCCATGCTGTAAAAATTCGAGTATGCTTCACTGAATTACATACTGATGTCTGTTATGGAACCTCTGACATGACACTACTTTTGGATAATTCTATTTTGTGCTAACATTTTCATTTTCCTTCATAAACATTTCACTTCAATTCCCTGCCAACTGCTCTGCTGATTTCAGATTGGTTTTCATCACCCTATCAATTTCAGGCAGAATAGAGCAGGTAACTACGAATTCGATTTTGTATTCCATTTAATCCGAGCAACTACTGCAGACTCCGGCCCAACCTTCTGGTGAAATATTTTAGTAACTAATTTCAATTTTTACACTCGCATCTCTCTTCCCTTCTCCATCTTCCACTGTTCAGTTATCATAGGGCGGCACGGTGGCACAGTGGCTAGCACTGCTGCCTCACAGCGCCAGGGACCCCGAGTTCGATTCCCAGTTTGGGTCACTGCCTGTGCGGAGTCTGCATGTTCTCCCCGTGTCTATGTGGGTTTCCTCTGGGTGCTCCGGTTTCCTCCCACAGTCCGAAAAGTTAGGTGCTGGTTAGGTGCATCGGCCATGCTAAATTCTCCCTCATGTACCCGAACAAACGATGGAGTGTAGCAACTAGAATTTCATAGAATCCCTACAGTACAGAAGGAGGCCATTCAGCCCATCGAGTCTGTACCAACCACAATCCCACCCAGGCCCTATACACGTAACCCCATATATTTACCCTGCTTATTCCCCTGACACAAGGATCAATTTAGCATGGCCAATCCACCTAACCTGCACGAGGGGATTTTCACGGTAACTTCACTACAGTGTTAATGTAAGCCTATTTGTGGCACTAATAAATAAATGTTAAACTTTAAATATCATATTGTGAGGCACCTCAGCTAAAACAAAACATGCAACCAGCCCACACTTGCACTCATTGTCTTACTCATTCTCCTTTGCAGGTCAGTGAGAATTTCCACCTCATCTCTCTCGATTTCTTTTTTAATATATATAAATTGAATGTAACAACAACAAACAATGATCTACAGTTATGTAATCGCATTTCACATGGAAAAACATTTCAAGGTGTTTTACAGAGAGGTTTAAGGAAAAACAGATGCTGGGGCCAAAGGAGAGATTAGGAACTGATGCTCAGAAACATGGTCATTGAGGTGGATTTTGGGACGTTTCTTAAAGAAGCAAAGGGGTTTTGGGAAAGCATTCCAGAGCACGGGCTCTAAATGCCTGAAGGCATAGGAACTAATGGAAGGGCAATGAGGCAGGAGTCACAGAAATGGAAAGTTCAGGTGAGGGAGAGGTTGCGGGGGCTGGATGAGGTTACAGAACCAGCATGTGGTTTAAATACAAGCAGTAGAATTTTAATTTTGAGGCATCACAGACCAGGAGCAAACATATGCTTGTAAAGAGAAGGAATTGGGTGAGCAGGACTTGTGGGAATATCTGATATAAGCCTCAGAATTTTAGATGATTTGGCTTTAAAGATGGTGAAGGACGCTTGGTTGGCCAGGAGAACATTGGAATTATCATGTTTGCCAAAAACCAAGGAGTTCAGTTCTGGGCGGACAGTGGCAGGAAGCGATACAGATGTGGAAGTCCCTCTGTCTTAATGATGAAAAGGTCATGAGATCAGAAACTCAGCTTGGAATCAACCAGGACATCAAACTATCTGATTCAGCTTAAGAAAATGGCTGGGGTGGAGGATTTAGAGTTGCTGGTGAGGTCTACCGCCATGTCTTCAATGGATGTCACACTTGGGTAACATGCAGATGAGGAAGAAGAAGAGACCAAGTACAGTTTCCAGGGGATCTCAGGAGTTGACAGTTTGAACAATGGGATGAGAAACCATTACTATCGAAAATCAGGTAGATAAGCTAACAAGCAAGAATAGTCCCTAACAAGCAAGAGTAGACCCTCCAAGCTGATCAAGGGAAGAGGTGTCCAAGAAAAAGGGTGTGGTTGACATTGGCAAAGGTCGCAGAGATGTTGAGGAGAATAAGGAGATTGAGGCAACGCACCATGGTTACAATCACAGAGAATGCCATTCAAGAATTTAGTTAGGTGGGTTTGAGTGACAGGGGAGGGGCAGAATTACAATTTCACAAAATTCAAACAGGAATTTTGAGGAGACACATCATCTTCTAAGGCAGTTGGGAGGAAAGCAGATTCAGATTGGCGATGGTTGTCAATGATTACGATGGTTAGCACTGCTGCCTCACAGCGTCAGGAACCCGGGTTCGATGACTGTGCGGAGTCTGCACGCTCTCCCCATGTCTGCGTGTGTTTCCTCCGGGTGCTCTCGTTTCCTCCCACTGTCTGAAAGACGTGCTGGCTAGGTACATTGGCCATGCTAAGTTCTCCCTCGGTGTACCTGAAGAGGTGCCGAAGCGTGGCGACGCGGGGATTTTCACAGTAACTTCATTGCAGTGTTAATGTAAGCCTATTTGTGACAACAATAAATAAGAAAAAGGATTGATTTTATTGCAACATATACAGGAAGCACCAGAACTCAGTGAAGGAGAATTAGATTTTTGCCAAAATAATCCTTTTGTGCTTTGCATGAACCAGTATGCATGGGAAAAACCCTACTGATGTGGATCATTATTCATGTAAATTGAGTTTGTGTCTTTATATGCTCTGTTTGTGAACAGAATTCCCACTCACCTGAAGAAGGGGCTTGCAGCTCCGAAAGCTTGTGTGGCTTTTGCTACCAAATAAACCTGTTGGACTTTAACCTGGTGTTGTTAAACTTCTTACTGTGAAAAACCCTACTGCCAGATCACCATAGGTTAAAAGAGCCTTCCCTCTTACTATACATGATTTAAAGTTGCTTGAAGAACCTCACACCATCTAAACAGCTTAATAGTCTTTAACATCAAGCTTAAAAATAGGCTTCATCCTAAGCTTCAATGCAAAGCTCGCCAACACCACATCAAGTGAGCTACAAGTAAGAAACCAAAAACACGTAAGTATATACATATATATTATTTATTTGATGTGGCTGGGTTAGATTTATTATCCAGCCCAAACTGCCCTTGAACTGAGTGGCCTAGGTTTTTTTGAATTCATTCGTGGGACATGGGCGTCGCTGGCTGGCCAGCATTTATTGCCCATCCCTAGTTGCCCGAGGGCAGTTGAGAGTCAACCACATTGCTGTGGCTCTGGAGTCACATGCAGGCCAGACCAGATAAGGACGGCAGGTTTCCTTCCCTAAAGGACATTAGTGAACCAGATGGGTTTTTACAACAATGGTTTCATGGTCATCATTAGACTTACAATTCCAGATTTTCAATGAATTGAAATGTCACCATCTGCCATGGTGGGATTCGAACCCTGGTCCCCAGAGCATTACCCTGGTCCTGTGACAGTACCAGTACATCACCACATCCCCTTATGATGCCTCTCCAAGGCACTTCGCAGGAGCAATACCAGACAAAATTTGATACCAAATCACATAAGATGTCAGAACTAGCAGCCAAAAGCTTGAAGAAAGAGGGAGGTTTTAAGGAGATTCATAAAGGAGGACAGATGGGCAGAGAGATTTAGCGAGAGGACTCCAGTGTAGGGGGAAGGCCACCAAGAGTTGAGTGAAGGAACAGTTGAGGTCAGTAAAAATGGAACACAGAATATAAATGGTTTGAAAGTATATATGGGGTTATAGCCCATCCCTGGGTGTGAATGAGATTCAAAGACCACACCAGTTTCATTATTGGGGTTCATGCTTGCATTCCAAAAGAATCCTAGAATTATACAGTGCAGAAGGTGCCCTTCGGCCCAACGAGTCTGCACCGACACGCTAGGAACAGCTGAACTCCCACCTAATCCCATTTACCAGCTCTTGGCCCATAGCCTTGAATATTATGATGTGCCAAGTATTCATCCAAATGCTTTTCAAAGGATGTAAGGCAACCTACCTCTACCACCCTCCCAGGCAGCGCATTCCAGACCGTCACCATCCTCTGAGTAAAAAGGTTTTCCTCACATCCCTCCTAAACGTCCTGCCCCTCACCTTGAACCTATGTCCCCTCGTGACTAACCCTTCAACTCAGGGGAACAGCTGCTCCTTAGCCACCCTGTCCATGTCCCTCATAATCTTATACACCTCAATCAGGTCGCCCCTCAGTCTTCTCTACTCCAATGAAAACAACCCAAGCCTACCCAAACTCTACCCAAAGTGTATCACAACATGGAGACACAATTCTCTCTGCACTTAGAAGGGTCAGATCCTCATGAAGAGGGAACAGGAGTGTAAAACCTTGTTCCTTGCTTCACAGCACTCCAAGCAATGATCTTACTGATAGCATCCTCGCGTTGGTTGCCTGTGACAATCCAGCATATTGCACAGTTCCGCTGGGTCTGTCAGCTTTTTTTACCAAGAGGACAACATGGTCTTTAACTTTCTCAGAGTGGCAATCACTGGCAGATTGCCAACCGGGGCAGTGTGGTGGCGCAGTGGTTAGCACTGCTGCCTCACAGCACCAGGGACCCAGGTTCGATTCCCGGCTTGGGTCACTGTCTGTGTGGAGTCTGCACATTCTCCCCGTGTCCGCTTAGGTTTCCTCCGGGTGCTCCAGTTTCCTTCTACAGTCTGAAAGACAAGTTGGTTAGGTGCACTGGCCATGCTAAATTCCCCCTCAGTGTACCTGAACAGGCGCCGGAGTGTGGCGACTAGGGGATTTTCACAGTAAATTCATTTCAGTGTTAATGTAAGACTACTTCTGACACTAATAAAAAAAACTTAAATATACTTAAAAATCGGGAGGGACTCATTGAGATTCCAAAGTCCCTGTCTCACCTGACCATCCTCCCTCAGGTTGGACGAGAGGGAGTAGTGAAGGGCACCCTGTATTGATGCAGAGTGACTGGAGCACAGAGGGGAAAGACATGCCCCCCTTTTACAGTATTAACTGCCACAGGGGCAGGAGATTCAGAGGGTATTTGAGAAAAAAACGTTATCACTCAGAGGGTGGTGGGAATCTGGAATGCACTACCTGGGAAGCTAGTGGTGGCTGGAAACTTTACAATATTTTAAAAATATTTGGATAAACACTTGAAATATCATAACATTCAAGGATATGGGTCAAGTGCAAGAAAATGGTATTAGTGCTCCTTTAGTGATAGACTTGATAGACCGAAGGGCTTTTTTCTGTGCTGTATGACAGGACAATGTAAAGGGAGATGAGTAAGTTTGAAAGACAAGCGTGGGTTCAGACATCTGCTATGGGGATGGAGTCGGAATGGAGGATCGTGGTGTTGGGGGTGTGCCAGGCGGGGTTCCGTCTGGGTGTTTAAAATCGTTATTCTGGAGTTAGAAGTTTTTCTCGAACTCTTTCAGAGTAATTAATTTGCACTATTTCAAACAATGCTACACTCATGTGTGCCCTGGATATTTTACAATTAATTTGCTGAACAAACTTTAAAAAAAAATTTTGCTTAACTTTTGCTGCAACCGGAAGTAAAGTCCAAAGATGTGCAGGTTAGGTTGGGTTGATTGGCTGTGATCGATGGTCCCGTAGTGCTGTCTGGATTAGTAAGGTAAATACGTGGGGTTAAGGGGATAGGGTCTGTGTGGGATTGTTGTCGGTGCAGGCTCGATGGGCCGAATGGCCCCCTTCTGTACTGTAGGGATTCTAAATGCGCTGGACTTGTTTCAGAAAAGAGATTAAATTAATCCATCCCAGGATATGCTCTGGTTTCCTCCCACAGTCTGAAAGATGTGCTGGTTAGATGCACTGACCGTGCTAAATTTTCCCTCAGTGTACTCGAACAAGCGCCGGAATGTGGCGACTAGTGGATTTTCACAGTAACTTGATTGCAGTGTTAATGTAAGCCTACTTATGACACTAATAAATAAATAACATAAGAACATAAGAAATAGGAGCAGGAGTAGGCCATCTAGCCCCTTGAGCCTGCCCCGCCATTCAATAAGATCATGGCTGATCTGAAGTGGATCAGTTCCACTTACCCGCCTGATCCCTATAACCCCTAATTCCCTTACCGATCAGGAATCCATCTATCCGTGATTTAAACATATTCAACGAGGTAGCCTCCACCACTTCAGTGGGCAGAGAATTCCAGAGATTCACCAGAGAAGAAGTTCCTCCTCAACTCTGTCCTAAACTGATCCCCCTTTATTTTGAGGCTGTGCCCTCTAGTTCTAGCTTCCTTTCTAAGTGGAAAGAATCTCTCCACCTCTACCCTATCCAGCCCCTTCATTATCTTATAGGTCTCTATAAGATCCCCCCTCAGCCTTCTAAATTCCAACGAGTACAAACCCAATCTGCTCAGTCTCTCCTCATAACAGTCCAGTGTGAGTGTCAGTGAACAACATCATCCAGGTGGGCATTTTAAAGTTAACAAAAAATGCGACTAAAGACCATACTGCTGATGTGAAACTTGCCGTTCATTCGGTTTTAGCAATGACTGAATTGCACAGGTCCCACTGCATGCTGTGTGGATCAGCCTCATGATTCACACTGTAAATACAACCAAGAATTCAGTCTGACTGGATGGTAGGCTTTACAGTGTTCTGGGGAGGGGAAACCCAAATCGTACCTATTTACCTGTCTGCAAGATGGACTTGTTTTTAAAACAAATCTTTTGTCCACTCACACACCATGTGAGTTTGGGAGAACTGCGAAAAGTAAAAGACGTGAAAGTAAGTTGTGGAAATTACGCGCAGTGTGTGGACATACCAGCAGGTTAAAGTCCAAGTTATTTGGAATCAGGAGCTTTCGGAGCGCTGCTCTTTCATCAGGTGAGTGGAGCCATTCCCACTCACCTGAGGAAGGAGCAGCGCTCCGAAAGCTCCTGATTCCAAATAAACCTGTTGGACTTTAACCTGGTGTTGTGAGACTTCTTACCCCAGTCCAACGCCGGCATCTCCACATCATGGACATACCAGGGAAGAGCTAAAGGGGGAAATAAGCAGAGGACCAAAAACTTTAACATGCCAAAAGAAAAATAATTGGTTTCAGATTCCAGCATCGGCAGTAATTTGCTTTCAACCATAACATGGCTCCAGCCTTATGAAAATAGGTGATTATTGTTGGTAAACAGACACCCAGCTATATGCAAACTCATGTACACACCCAAAAATACACATACAAACACATTAAGCGATAGTAACAGGAAACCAATGATCATAGATTGAGTTCCAGACTCCTACCACCTCTTGGGTGTAAAAGCTTTTCCCGTCTAAACCTTTAATTCCCAGGAACGAGGTCCACGTTTCAATCACTGTTATCAAAATTGACTTTTGCTCCAAAAGATACTCAATTCAGTGGGACAAACCCAGAAAAGTGCTGGAAAATCTCAGCAGGTCTGTGGAGTGAGAAACAGAGTATAACTCTCCTTCATCCCCCAGCACTTGTTTTTTTAATTTTAAACCTTCCAATGTCCGCAGTATTTTTGCTTTTATTTTGATTGAATGGTGCGGATTCTATATCGTCTGAAACAGAGTTATATTTGTGTTCACAGAACAGGAATGACAGGATTAAGTCAATATAATGATATTTAATGATTATCTTTTAATCAATATTGCTTAGCAATAATCAACTGCTGGGGGAATTTTTTTGTACATCACTTTTCAGCCGAGATACTTTTGAATAGTGTTATGCTGGACGGCATGCACAATACGAAAAGTACCAACTGATCTGCAACAAGTTCAGGTTTAAACAATTTGGTCTTGTATTGTTGGGAGTTAAAATGTTGCAGTGTGGCAGAGAAGGGCGCCGCCCTGTGGAGAAGGGAAAAATCTGGTGTGAAGTTAGCCTTGTGATTAGTAAATGCAATAGATTTACACCTCAATTCAATCATCCGACTGTCTCCACAGACAACACATCAGCATCGAACCTAGTAACGGAAACCTTTCCACTCGCTTCCTGTTTTATTGTTGCTAAGTAAGAATAACTTGTGTTTATTGCTTTCTGTTATCCATGTGGGCGACGTAACTAAACATCATCGTTCTTTTAACAAAAGTTCAATAACATTTCCAGACCTCTAGAATATCGCAAACGCAATAATATTTTTTGTTTTACCTTAAAGGAGAACTGATATGAGTCTTAAGGAGGACATGATCAGCTAGTCAAACAATCAAATGCGTTTGGGATGGAACTTAACGTGGAGTGTGAGGGGGTAGATTTTGGGAAAATAATGAAGGGTTGAAATAGACACTTTAAAAGGAGGACACGAGGCGGCAGACTTAGGTGTTCAGATGCATGAACCTTTAAGATAGGGAGATATCACAGGATTGTTACAGCGCAGGAGTCCATTCAGCCCATTGTGTCTGTACTAGCTCTCCAAATGAGCATTTCATATCGTGCCATTCTCCTGTCTTCTCTCTGTAACCTTGCAGATTGTTTATTTTCCAATAACAATTTAATTCCCTCTTGAAAGCCTCAACTAAACCTACCTCCACCACACTCTCAAACAATGCATTCCAGACCCTAACAACTCACTGTGTGAAAACAGTTTTTTCTCATATTGCTTTCATTTCTTATGCCAATTACTTTAAACCTGTGCCCTGGTTCTCAATCCTTTCACAAACAGGAATAGTCCCCCCCCCCCGCCCCTTCTACTCTACACAGACCCTTCATGATTTTGAATATTTCCATCTCTCAGCCTTCTTCTCTCCAAGATGTGGAGATGCCGGCGTTGGACTGGGGTGGGCACAGTAAGAAGTCTCACAACACCAGGTTAAAGTCCAACAGGTTTATTTGGTAGCACAAGCTTTTGGAGCGCTGCCCCTTCATCAGGCGAGTGACTTCATCAGGTATTGTGAGACTTCTTACTGTTCTTCTCTCCAAGGAGAACAGTCCCAACTTCTCCAATCTATCTTCATGACTGAAGTTTCTCAACCCTGGAACCATTCTCACAAACCTCGTCTGCACTCTCTCCAATGCCTTCACATCCTTCCAAAAATGCGATGCCCAGAGCTGTAACCAATACTCCAGCTGGTCTAACTAGTTCTACATAACCTCCTTGTCCACATAAACTGTAAATGTAGTCTGTGAAATCTTAGCTATTATGAATAGGGTCATGTACCACAAAAAAAGCCACAGCTAGAATTTTTAAAATTCATTTGTGAGATATAGGCATCGCTGCCTGGCCAGCATTTATTGCCCATCCCTGGTTTTCCAAAGGCAGTTGAGAGTCAACCACATTGCTGTGGCTCAGGCGTCACATGTCGGCCAGACCAGGTAAGGACAACAGATTTCCTTCCCTAAAGGGCATTAATGAACCAGATGGGTTTTCCCAACAATGATTTCATGGTCATCAGTGGAGTCTTAGTTAGAAACATAGAAACATCGAAAAACTACAGCACAAAACAGGCCCTTCGGCCCCACAAGTTGTGCCGAACATATCCCTACCTTTTAGGCCTACCTATAACCCTCCATCCTATTAAGTCCCATGTACTCATCCAGGAGTCTCTTAAAAGACCCTGTTGAGTTTGCCTCCACCACCACTGACGGCAGCCGATTCCACTCGCCCACCACCCTCTGTGTGTAAAACTTCCCCCTAACATTTCCCCTGTACCTACCCCCCAGCACCTTAAACCTGTGTCCTCACGTAGCAGCCATTTCCACCCTGGGAAAAAGCCTCTGAGAGTCCACCCGATCTATGCCTCTCAACATCTTATACACCTCTATTAGGTCTCCTCTCATCCTACGTCTCTCCAAGGAGAAAAGACCGAGCTCCCTCAGCCTATCCTCATAAGGCATGCCACTCAATCCCGGCAACATCCTTGTAAATCTCCTCTGCACCCTTTCAATCTTTTCCACATCCTTCCTGTAATGAGGCGACCAGAATTCCAGATATCTTTTATTGAATTCAAATTCCACCATGGCAGGATTCGAACCCAGGTCCCCAGAACATTAGCTGAGTTTCTGGATTAATAGTCCAGCGATAATACCACTTGGCCATCGCCTTCCCTCAGAATGACTCTGCAGTCACGCACTCACAGAGCAGAAAGGCACTCACTGCTGGCCAGGAAATGTCAGGCTGTAGTGTCTCCTTTTCTATCCCTTCACCAGAATGGATCAGAAATGAGGTTGTATCAGCCTGCCATTTTTCAGACACTATGTCCCTGTGACGCTATTCCATGCTGGGAGGACCTGATCATGAAATCAGCCTTTTTCCTTCCAACTCTGGGCTCCAACTTTAGGAAGGTGTCAAAACAATGGAGAGGGTGCATAAAAGGATCATCTGAGAAGGTACCAGAGGCGAGAGGCTATTGGTCACGAGGAGATGCTAAGGAAATACAAATAATTAAGAAATATAATAGAGCTGCTCAAAATATTTGAGGTGCTGATCAGATATCAATTCTACTGGCCAATTAGTTATGAAAAATTAGTTCATGGGATGTGGGCATCACTGTCTAGGTCAGCATTCATTTCCCACCTCTAATTGCCCTTGAGAAAATGGTGGTGAGCCAGCTTCTTGAACCCCTGCATTCCAAATTGAGCAGGTACACCCACAGCGCTGTTAGGGAGGGTATTCAGAATTTTGTCCCAGTGACAGTGAAAGAAAGAGAATACAGCTCCAAGGGAGGCTGGAGGGGAACTTGTGGACAGTAGCGTTCCTATGTATCATTCTGGTTGGTAGATGTTGAGGGTTTGGAAGCTACTGTCAATGAAGCCTTGATGAGTTGTTTGCAGTGCATCTTGTAAACGGTTCACACTTGTTTCCACTGCGTGTCAGTGTTGAGGGAGTGAATGTTGAAGGTGGTGGATGGGGTGCCAGTCGAGCAACCTGCTCTGTCCAGGACGATGTTGAGCTTCTGCGTGTTGCTGGAGCTGCACTCATCCAAATAAATGGAGAATATTCCATCACGCTTGTGCCTTGCAGAGTCAGGAGGTACCTTACAGAATTCCCAGCCTTTGACTTGCTATTGGAGCCACAGTATTTATATAGTCAGTCCAGTTCAGTTTCTGATCAATGGAAATCCCAGGATGTTGGTAGTGGGGGATTCAGCGATGGGAAGGCCATTGAATGTCAAAAGGAAATGGATAAGTTCTCTCCTGTTGGAGACGATCATTGCCTGGCACTTGTGGGATGTGAATGGAACTTGCCACTTATCAACCAAAGCCTAAATTTTGTTCTGGTCTTGCTGCATAATTGCATGGACTGCGTCAGTCTCTGGTGTTAACAAACACAAATTACTTTAAGATGATCACTAAAAGGTTGAAGGGAGATTATAGGGAAATTTAAGTAGGAGGTTCATAGGAAATTAGGCTCAGTGGCACCCATGTGGAATCCGTCAAAGAAAGTCACGCAATGTTGGTCTGAGGAAGAGGATGATCTCCTATGGGACTGCTTCGAGTCAGTGGACTGGTCAATATTTAAAAGCTCAGCGACCAACCTAATGAGTACGCCACTACAGTAACAGACTTCATTAGTAAGTGTGTCTAAGACTATGTGCCAAAGAAGCAAATCCGTGTATTTCCCAACCGGAAACCATGGATCAACAGGGATATTCACTGCCTGCTGAAGTCCAGGTCTGAGACGTTCAGATCAGGTGACCTTGACTTATACAGGAAATCCAGATATGACCCATGGAGATGGTGCCAAAAGACAGTACCAGATCAAGCTAGAATCCCAGGCTAGCCACACGGACCCCCACCGACTATGGCAAGGTCTGCAAGACATAACAGGCTACAAGATGAATGCACGTAGAATCGCTGGCAACAATGCACCTCTTCCCGATGAGTTCAATACATTCTACACCCATTTAGAGCAAGAGGCAAGTGCACATCCTCCACCCCGGATGCCTCGGAGGAACCTGTATCCAAGGTCACCATTGCAGACATCAGATCAGCTTTCTCGAAAGTCAACCCACGGAAAGCAACTGGCCTGGATGGGGTACCCGGACAGGCACTCGGATCCTGCGTGGATCAGCTGGCGGGAGTATTCACAGACACCTTTAAACTCTCCTTGTACCAATCTCAGGTCTCTATCTCCTTCAAGAAAACGACAATCATCTCTGTACCAAAGAGAAGCCAGGCAGTGTGCCTTAATGACTATTATCCAGTGGCTCTGATGTCCATCATTATGAAGTGTTTTGAAAGGTTAGTCATGTCACGAATCAATTCCAGCCTCCCAGATTGCCTGGGTCCACTACATTTTGCCTATCGCTGCAACAGGTCCACAGCAGACGCCACCTCCCTGGCCTTGCACTCAACTGTGGAAGACCAAAATAACAAAGACACCTATGTCAGACTCCTATTTATTGACTACAACTCAGCCTTCAACACCGTTATTCTAACAAAACTCATCTCTAAACTCCATGGCCTGGACCTTGGCACCTCCCTCTTTGACTGGATCCTGAATTTCCTAACTCACAGACCACAATCAGTAAGGACAGGCAAAAACACCTCCTCCACGATCATCCTCAACACTGGTGGATGGCCACGCTTGCCCCAAAACTGGAAAATCCCACCTGAGGTCAACACACCTTTGAAAGGTCCGTCCCCTCTCCGCCCGCTACGATTCCCATGGCGAATGGGACAGGAAAATTCCCCCCATGTGTCAACATCAGTCCCCATGAGACAAGGGGTTGTTACAATTCACAAGAGAAGTCAGCTGTCCATCTCTTGTAGCCGTTTGTGGTTTTTAAAAATATGAACTATTGACTGAAAGTTCATAATGTATTGGGGCATGCCATCTGTCTGAATTGTATTTGCTATTTGAGGCGTGAATTATAATCAAGCACAATTTGCCTTGTAATTCATGTCTATTTTATCTGGATTCGATTGTTACAGTAAAAGTTTTAAAAAGTGACATTTTCTCCTTTGGATTGTAGCACTGGGATCATTTGGGAAGCTCAGTAACAGTGCATGCATTGTGACAAATTGCATTTCTATACTTTTTTTTACACAGAAAAGCAGCAAGGGGAAAATTGTAAAATTGTTAAATATAGCTTGAATACACAGAAGTACATATCCTTCACAGGTGGTCCACCTCTACTGCCCGCGGGGTGGTGGGTGTAGTTGTAGGTGGGGGAACCCGCCCTATGTAGGAAAGCTATATTGCCGAAATGGTTAACATTAGTCAGTACAATTTGCATTTTGGAAAACTGTTAAAAGGGTACATTTCCATGATGGTAGTTTCTTGTTGATGCTCAAAGGGTTTCGGCAACGTCTGTACACTGAAACTGACAATTTCATCTATTTTTAAGAACATACTGTTAATTAGGAAAAGTGCTGCAGCACTTTTTATTTCTCTTCAAGCTTCATTACCCCGCAAGCTTTTGCTTAATTTGAATGTACTTACCAAGATAACAGTTATTTTAAAGAAATAATTTTCCTGTTCTATTTCAGCCCTGAGATATTGTGCAGAAATTATTATTCTCATCTAAAAACCTAATGGAATCACATTAAATTCAGTGAAGGCATTAATCCAATTCTTTTTACAGGCATTTCCAAATGACGGTACCAGTAATGGTAAATAGGAGTTTAATTTGGCAGAGTAAAAGAGAGTATGTTATCATTCAGTTAACCATTTTCTCTCTTTTAAACTAGTTCATCTCAGCAACTATGTAGGGTTATAATATTGAATAAATAAATAGGTTTGTTAGTGTCACATGTAGGCTTGTATCAACACTGCAATGGAGTTACTGTGAAAATCCCCTAGTCGCCACACCCCGGCACCTGTTCGGGTACACTGAGGGAGAATTTAGCATGGCCGATGCACCTAACCAGCATGTCTTTCGGACTGTGGGAGGAAACTGGAGCACCCGGAGGAAACCCACGCAGACACAGGGAGAACGTGCAGACTCCGCATGGACTGTGGCCCAAGCCAGCAATCGAATCCATGTCCCTGGCGCTGTGAGGTAGCAGTGCTAACCACTGTGCCATGATAAGTACGTGTCCTATATGTAGATACATGTATGTGACATGTTATTATGCCAAGAGTAGTGAATAGGCCCATTACCTTCAGTTCCTAATTTTCTCTTTAACATGTTGGTTTCTCCCGTATATACCTAGATGTTGCAGAACCTGATAGATTGAGATGATACTTAAAAGTCAAAAATATATGGGATGAAAGGACATTATCAGAATAGGACGAATCTATTTGATCCAAGGGGCCCATTCCCGCTTTTTGATTGGTCTGACTCCCTTGTTCATTGCTCAAACCTCACAAGCTAATCTTTAATTTAACAGCTTATGATGTACTAATAAGGAATCTTAATGTCAGTAATCAGCTAAGAAATTTACAATGTGTACATTTACAAATGTGTACGCCATTTTGATTAATAAGGATCAGTCAGAATTTGAGTTGAAAATATTTTTTAAAAGTCAAAATTAAAGGGCTGTTTCTTTGATTCAGATAGTCGCCTTGTTTTGAAGTCTCATTTAAAAGTCTAGATACGTCATAGAAACATAGGGCGGAGGTTTACTGGCACGTCCGTCCGAGGTTCGTACGATCCCACCCGAGGCCAATGGAGAATGCCGTTCTCCGAGACTTGCCCACTCCTGGAATCGGGGCGGGCGTGTCGGTAAAATTCCGGTCATAGAAACTAGAAGCAGGAGTGGGCCATTCGGCCCTTCGAGCCTGCTCCGCCATTCATTATAATCATGGCTGGTCATCAAATTCAATATCCTGATCCCCCCTTACCCCCATATCCCTTGATAACTTTAGTCCAAATTTCTAATTTCTTCTTGTAATCACACAACGTTTTGACCTCAGCTACTGTTTTGCTGTGGAAATAAAGTGGATGTTGGAGATGGTCATTGCCTGGCACTTGTGTGGCACAAATGTTACTTGTCACTTGGCAGCCCAAGCCAATATAGTGTCCGGGTCCTGCTGCATTTGGATATGATGGACTGCTTCAGAATCTGAGGATGGCGAATGGCGTTGAACATTGTACAATCATCAGTGAACATGCCCACTTCCGACCTTATGATGGAAGGGAGGTCATTGATGAAGCAGCTGAAGATGTTTGGGCCTAGGACACTACCGTGAGGAACTCCTGCAGTGATGTCCTGGAATTGAGATGATTGACCTCCAATCACCACAAGCAACTTTCTTTGTGCTGGCTATGACTCCAACCAGCGGAGAGTTTTCTCCTGATTCCCATTGACTCCAGTTTTGCTAGGGCTCCTCGATGCCATACTCAGTCAAATGCTGCCTTCATGTTAAGGGCAATCACTTGGCAATCACTGGGCGGCACGGTAGCACAGTGGTTAGCACTGCTGCTTCACAGCTCCAGGGACCTGGGTTCGATTCCCGGCTTGGGTCAGTGTCTGTGCGGAGTTTGCACATTATCCTCGTGTCTGCGTGGGTTTCCTCCGGGTGCTCCGGTTTCCTCCCACAGTCCAAAGATGTGCGGGTTAGGTTGATTGGCCATGCTAAAAAATTGCCCCTTAATGTCCTGGGATGCGTAGATTAGAGGGATTAGCGGGTAAAATATGTAGGGATATGGGGGTAGGGCCTGGGTGGGATTGTGGTCGGTGCAGACTCGATGGGCCGAATGGCCTCTTTCTGTATGTAGGGTTTCTTTCTTTCTTTCTAACTTTCACCTCACCTCTGGCATTCAGCTCCTTTGTCCATGTTTAAACCAAGGTTGTAATGATGTCAGGAGCTGAGTGAAGCCTGGTGGAACCCAAACTGAATGTTACTGAGCAGGTTATTGCTGAGTAAGTGCTGCTTGATAGCTCTGTTGATGACCCCTTCCATCACTGTGTAGAATCATAGATAACTGTAGAATCATAGAATGGTTACAGCACAGCAAGAGGCCATTCAGCCCATTGTGTCCATGTCAGTGCTCTGTGAGAGAAACCAAGCTAGTCCCACTCCTCTGTTCCTTTTGAAAACCAAGGGCCTGATTTTACCATTTTGAGTCTAAGTGCCGAATCTGGGTGTCAAATAGATCCGTGCCTGGAATCCTCTTTCCAGCGCGCCCATACGCTTTTTGCCGGCTCCGGTCCGATTTGCACTGTGGGCGGGGCTTAGCACTGCCGGAACGATCGGAGCTCTGAACTGCGCAGTTCCGGAACGGGCCAGAAGACGGTAAAGTGGGATTTGGCAGTAGGATTGGGCGCGCGGTTCATTATGTCGATTTAAATGCATGCTAATGCATTTAAATCGTCGGGCCGCCCAATTCAGGCGCGGGCCAGACCCGCGCCCGAATTGGGTGTCGGTAAAGCCGCGAGCTGCTCGGAATCGGGTGCAGATCACGGTACAGGCCCGACGCCCAACTTTACCGTGATTTCGTGCTCAAAAGCGGGCGCGAAGTTTTGGTAAAATTGGGCCCCAAGAGTGTACCTACTTCCACCACATCAGAAGGCAATGCACTCCAGATCCTAATCACAAACTGCGTTGAAAGAGAATCATTCCCACAAAGTCTTCAAGAATTTAATGATAACCATCCCACCCCGCAAAACAAAATACTGAAGTGGCAACACGTAAAGTACAAGAATGTAGGAAATAGGAGCAAGCTATTCAACCAGGTCCAGGTCTAGCTGGGAGAATTGTCCCCAGAATCGTAGAATTCCGACAGTGCAGGAGGTCATTCAGCCCATCAAGTCTGCACTGACTCTCTGACAGACTATCTTACCCTGGCCCTTTCTCTCACCCTATCCCCATAACCCCACATATTTACCCCACCTATCCCCCTTACTTATACATCTTGGGACAGTAAAGGGCAATTTAGCATAGCCAGTCCACCTAACCTGCACATCTTTGGGCTGTGGGAGGAAACCGGAGCACTCGGAGGAAACCCACACAGACATGGGGAGAACATGCAAACACCACACAGACAGTGACCCAAGGCCGATATTGAACCCGGGTCCTGAGAGGCAGCAGTGCTAACCACTGTGCCACCCAAGAAGAAACATCCTTTCCACATTCACTCTGCCACATTCCCTCAGGATGTTATATGTTTCAATCAAACCTCCTCTTACTCTTCTAAACTCCAACAGATACAAGCCTAGCCTGGTCAACCTTCCCTAATGTGACAACCGCCTATTACAGGTATTAGCCTCGTAAACCTTCTCTGAACTGCTTCCTACATGTACAAGGGCACCTTCAAGGATTCATTTCTTATTTTAAAGTTACCGCACTGTACCAGCAGAAACATTCAGCTTGTACAGCAGTAACTGGTTCTAGCAGATTGATATTAAAAGAGTCCACCTGAAAACCAAATAGAAGTCAAATTTTTTTTTGTAACTAATTCAAAGAACAAAGAACAGTACAGCACAGGAACAGGCCCTTCGGCCCTCCAAGCTTGTGCGAATCATGATGCCCTAACTAAACTAAAACCATTTGTACTTACTGAGTCCGTATCCTTCCATTCCCATCCTATTCATGTATTCGTCTAGTTGCCCCTTAAATGCCACTATCGTACCTGCTCCTACCACACTTCCCCCACCACCCCCCCCCCCCCACCGCCGCCCCCCCCCCCCCCCCCCCCCCCCCAACACCCCGGGCACTGTGTTCCAGACATTCACCACCCTCTGTGTAAAAAACTTGCCCCGCACATTTCCTCTAAGATTTTCCCCACGCACCTTAAACCTATGTCCCCTAGTACTTGACTTTTCTACCCTAGGAAAGAGCATCTGACTATCCACTCTGTCCATGCCACTCATAATCTTGTAAATCTCTACCAGGTCACCCCTCAACCTCCGTTGTTCCAGTGAGAACAAACCAAATTTATCCAACCTCTCCTCATAGCTGATACCCTCCAGACCAGGCAACATCCTGGTAAACCTCTTCTGTACCCTCTCCAAAACACCCACATCCTTCTGATAATGTGGCGACCAGAATTGTATACAATGTTCTAAATGATGCCTAACTAAGGTTCTGTACAGCTGCAGCATGCAAATTTTTATACTCAATGCCCTGACCGATGAAGGCAAGCATGCTGTATGCCCTTCTGACGACCTTATCCACCTGCGTTGCCACTTTCAGTGATCGGTGGACATGTATGCCCAGATCTCTCTGTCTGTCAATACTCCTAAGGATTCTACCATTTACTGAATGATTCCTACATGCATTGGACCTTCCAAAATGCATTACCTCACACTTGTCCAGATTAAGCTCCATCTGCCATTTCTCTGCCCAAGTCTCCAACCGGTCTACATCTTGCTGTGTCCTCTGACAATCCTCTTCAAAGGACAATCGCCACCATCAATTAAAGGACCATCCACACCCGAGCTATGACTGTAACACTACATTCTGCACTCTCTCGTTTCCTCCTCAATGAATGGTATGTTTTGTCTGTATAGCGCGCAAGAAACAATACTTTTCCCTGTATGTTAATACATGTGACAATAATAAACCAAACCAAATCAAGTCAAATCACTATCCACAACTCCACCAATTTTTGTGTCATCTGCGAACTTAATCAGACCAGCTACATTTTCCTCCTAATCATTTATATATACTACGAACAACAAAGGTCCCAGAACTGATCCCTGTGGAACACCACTAGTCATAGGATTCCATTCAGAAAAGCACATCTCTACTGATACCCTCTGTCTTCTATGGCCAAGCCATTTCTGTATCCATCTTGCCAGCCCTACTCTGATCCCGTGTGACTTCACCTTTTGTACCAGTCTACCAGTCTACTTTCTCAGAAGATTAAGGAAATTTGGGATGTCACCTACGACGCTCATCAACTTTTACAGATGCACCATAGAAAGCATTCTTTCTGGTTGTATCGCAGCTTGGTATGGTTCCTGCTCTGCCCAAGATCACAAGAAACTACAAAAGGTCATGAATGTAGCCCGATCCATCACGCAAACCAGCCTCCCATCCATTGACTCTGTCCACACTTCCCGCTGCCTCGGCAAAGCAGCCAGCATAATTAAGGACCCCACACACCCTAGCCATTTTCTCTTCCACCTTTTTCCATCGGGAAAAAGGTACAAAATCTGAGGTCACATACCAACCGACTCAAGAACAACTTCTTCCCTGCTGCCGTCAGACTTTTGAATGGACTTACCTTGCATTAATTTGATCTTTCTCTACACCCTAGCTATGGCTGTAACACTACATTCTGCACTCTCTCCTTTCCTTCTCTATGAACGTTATGCTTTGTCTGTATAGCGCGCAAGAAACAATACTTTTCACTGTATACTAATGCATGTGACAATAATAAATCAAATCAAATCAAAATGAGTACTTGGAAGTGCATGATAAAATAGGACTGAGACAGCACAGCTTCGTCAAGGGGAGGTCATGTCTGACAAATCTGTTAGAGTTCTTTGAGGAGGTAACAAGGAAGTTAGATAAAGGAGAACCAGTGGACGTGATTTATTTAGATTTCCAAAAAGTTTTTGACAAGGTGCCGCACAGGAGACTGTTCAATAAGTTAAGAGTCCATGGTGTTAAGGCTAAGATCCTAGCTTGGATAGAGGATTGGCTGACTGGCAGAAGACAGAGAGTGGGATAAAGGGGTCTTTTGCAGGATGGCAGCCGGTGACTAGTGGTGTGCCTCAGGGGTTGGTGCTGGGACCACAACTTATCACAATATACATTAACGATTTGGAAGAAGGAACTGAAGGCACTGTTGCTAAATTTGCAGATGATTCAAAGATATGTAGAAGGACAGGTAGTATTGAGGAAGCAGGGGGGCTGCAGAAGGACTTGGACAGGTTAGGAGAGCGGGCAAAGAAGTGGCAGATGGAATACAATGTGGAAAAGTGTGAGGTTATGCACTTTGGAAGGAGAAATAGAGGCACTGACTGTTTTCTAAATGGGAAAATGCTTAGGAAATCAGAAACATAATGGGACTTGGGAGTCCTTGTTTAAGATTCTCTTAAGGTTAACATGCAGGTTCAGTCGGCAGTTAGGAAGGCAAATGCAATGTTAGCATTCATGTCGAGAGGGCTAGAATACAGGAGGAGGGATGTACTTCTGAGGCTGTATAAGGCTCTGGTCAGACCCCATTTGGAGTATTGTGAGCAGTTTTGGGCCCCGTATCTAACGAAGGATGTGCTGGCCTTGGAAAGGGTCCAGAGGAGGTTCACAAGAATGATCCCTGGAATGAAGAGCTTCTTGTATGAGGAAAGGTTGAGGGTTCTGTGTCTGTACTTGTTGGAGTTTAGAAGGATGAGGGGGGATCTTATTGAAACTTACAGGATACTGCGAGGCCTGGATTGAGTGGATGTGGAGAGGATGTTTCCACTAGTAGGAAAAACTAGAACCAAAGGGCACAACCTCAAGCTAAAGGGACGATTCTTTAAAACAGAGATGAGGAGGAGTTTCTTCAGCCAGAGAGTGGTGAATCTGTGGAATTCTTTGCCACAGAAGGCTGTGGAGGCCAGGTCATTGAGTGTCTTTAAGACAGAGATAGATAAATTCTGGATTAATAAGGGGATCAGGAATTATGGGGAAAAGGCAGGAGAATGGGGATGAGAAAAATAATCAGTCATGATTGAATGGTGGAGCAGACTCGATGGGCCGAGCGGCCTAATTCTGCTCCTATGTCTTATGGTCTTATGATCTAAGTACCTTGTCAAAGGCTTCAGTGCACTATGCTTGATTCTCAAAGATAAATGATCTCAGTTGGTGTGGCACTGCGATTTATCTCTGCCTTCATGCTAAGGGGGAGGAATGACTGCTCCTTGCACTCCTTAAAGGGCCCTCTCATCACTGAATTTGAGGTGGGGTTTGTGGAGAAAAGGCAGTTAAGTGTAACTCACCTATCATCTCATCAATCAGTCATGTTTTAACCCTGGCTCTAATTGCATTCGTCAGATCCCTTCTCATAGAAACCCTACAGTACAGAAAGAGGCCATTCGGCCCATCGAGTCTGCACCGACCACAATCCCACCCAGGCCCTAGCCCCATATCCCTACATATTTACCCACTAATCCCTCTAACCTACACATCTCAGGACACTAAGGGCAATTTAGAATGGCCAATCAACCTAACCCGCACATCTTTGGACTGTGGGAGGAAACCGGAGCACCCGGAGGAAACCCACGCAGACACGAGGAGAATGTGCAAACTCCACACAGACAGTGACCCAAGCCAGGAATCGAACCCAGGTCCCTGGAGCTGTGAAGCAGCCGTGCTAACCACTGTGCTACCGTGCCGCCCCAATCCTTATTTCTTCACCTTTTCACCTTTGGTACGTGCCATGTCTGATTTTTGCCATGTTCAATATAAATTTCTCAGTAAAGCTTTCACAATGTCTCTCCTTATTGTTTCAAAATATTTCTAATGGGTGGACATGGAGGTAAAGAAAAATATCAAATCAGTGTAGCTGATGGAACAATTATTGATTGGCCCTGCAAAACTAAATATACAACATGCAGTCATAGAACTCATAGAATCCCTACAATGCAGATGGAAGCCATTCAACCCATCAAGTCTGTACTAACTCTCCATTTTGCCCAGGCCCAATCCCCGTAACCCCATGTATCTATCCCACTAATGCCCCTAACCTACACATCTTTGGATACTAAGGGGCAATTTAGCATGGCCAATCCACCTAACCTGCACATCTTTGGACTAAACAGGTTAAATAATTCCGATTTAGATTAGAGTCACAGGCCAGGACAGAACCATTGATTCCGTGCCAATCCAATCTTTTGGAAGACACTGCGACCTTAAGAGTAAGTAAGGGCAGCACGGTGGCACAGTGGTTAGCACTGCTGCCTCACAGCAATTCCCGGCTTGGGTCACCTTCTGTGCGAAGTTTGCACGTTCTCCCCGTGTCTGCGTGCGTTTCCTCCAGGTTTCCCCCTAAAGATCTGCTGGGTTAGCTGCATTGGCCATGCTAAATTCTCCCTCAGTGTGCCCGAACAGGCGCCAGAATGTGGTGACTGGGGGATTTTCACAGTAACTTCATTGCAGTGTTAATGTAAGCCTAACTTGTGATAAATTAATTAATTAATTGATAAAGCCTTGAAAGAGCACGAAAGGAAACTCTCGGGGCAAATTTCATCATTCATGGTGAAATGTGTATTTTTAAAATATTTTTAACATTTCTTTAAACCTTAATTTATTTGTTGTTGAGCAAAAAACAAATGGGGGGGCAAACAAAATATTCAGAAAAAATCTTCAGCAATTTATAAAAAGCAAGTTGTACAACCTGAAGATAATATACCCCAAAGCTATTGCCTATCACAACACCACCTATAGTTCCAACAGATACTGCGCCTCACCTGTTAAACTGAGGCATCTTCACAAATAAATTAATTCTGACCTTCTCTTTACTGTAAGGGCTAATACTCAATGTCTAATGTAGGTCTGAAGCTCTTCAATAACTGCATTATTTAAAAAATTCAACAGCCTTGTGTCGGTCATTGCTTTGAGTTGAATAGCACCTGGATAAAGGGAATATGTTACAGACACCTTATTAAACCTTTCAAGTTCTCAAAGCTCAATCACTGCATCTGTCCCGAAAGCACAGATATGAATCTATACTTATTCAAATAACTCTCCAAGTTTAGAAATGCCCATGTTACTTAGATAAAAGTCACAACGTCAGTTTTAAGTTTAGATTTGCATTAACGCTACAATGAAGTTACTGTGAATATCCCCTCGCCGCCACACTCTGGGAGAATTTTAGCATGGGCCAATGCACCTAACCAGCACGTCTTTCAGACTGTGGGAAGAAACCGGAGCACCCAGAGGGGCAGACATGGGGAGAACATGCAGGTTCCACACAGTTACCCAAAACTGGGAATTGAACTCGGGTCCCTAACGCTGTGAGGCAGCACTGCTAACCACTGTGCCACCGTGCTGCTTGTACCATTAGTAATAAAGACCTGATTGATGAAATAGATCAAATAAAAAGTGGTATATATTTGTGCTTATCGAAGAGATGGATGGCATTACTGGAGAATGGAATATTTTCCTGCTTTCCTTCCCATGACAGCATGTTTAAGCACGGGTCAGCTCCCATTTCAGAACTCATTCTTAAATTATCCCGTAAAATAACCCAATCAACATCACTTTTTCTTTCCCCATTTTGTCAATTTTTGTGTCCTGAATGAAAATGAAAAAGCAGCAACTTTCAGACAGGGCAGCTCCCTGAGATAATTTGACTTGGAATCCACAATAGCCATCAATTCATTGGGCGGAATTTTACGGCCTTGCTTGGGCGAGACCGGAAATTCACGGCCAAGATCAACGGAGAATTCTGTTGTCGGACCCTCGCCCACGCCGACTCTGTGTTGGGCGAAGCGGTAGAGTACCAGCCATTACCTCCGCTTGAATGGAATTTTAATCTGGGTTGAGGGAATGAAAGCACGGTGTTGCAACATGCTAATCCACCCGTACTCCGATAAATCTTCTCAAACTATGTCCAGAAAATATCCACAAAAGTAATTTCAATCTGACTCCAAATGGTGGGCGAGTTAGCTAACATTTAGGGCTACAGATGATAAGAACTGTTATTTTGCATGTCAACTTCAATACGAATATTAAAAACACAGGCAGCAAAAAACACAAACAGTACAATCGGCAGAGTCCATAGAACCATAGAACCATAGAAAATACAGCTCAGAAACAGGCCTTTTGGCCCTTCTTGTCTGTGCCGAACCATTTTATGCCTAGTCCCACTGACCTGCACTTGGACCATATCCCTCCACACCCCTCTCATCCATGAACCCGTCCAAATTTTTCTTAAATGTTAAATTTACCACTTTATCCGGCAGCTCATTCCACACTCCCACCACTCTCTGCGTGAAGAAGCTCCCCCTAATATTCCCTTTAAACTTTTCTCCTTTCACCCTTAACCCATGCCCTCTGGTTTCTTTCTCCCCTAGCCTCAGCGGAAAAAGCCTGCTTGCATTCACTCCATCTATACCCATCAAAATCTTATACACCTCTATCAAATCTCCACTCAATCTTCTACGCTCCAGGGAATAAAGTCCCAACCTATTCAATCTCTCTCTGTAACTCAGCTTCTCAAGTCCCGGCAACATCCTTGTGAACCTTCTCTGCACTCTTTCAACCTTATTTACATCCTTCCTGTAACTAGGTGACCAAAACTGTACACAATACTCCAAATTTGGCCTCACCAATGCCTTATATAACCTTACCATAACACTCCAACTTTTATACTCGATACTCCGATTTATAAAGGCCAATGTACCAAAGGCACTCTTTACGACCCTATCCACCTGTGACGTCACTTTTAGGGAATTCTGTACCTGTATTCCCAGATCCCTCTGTTCAACTGCACTCTTCAGAGTCCTACCATTTACCCTGTACGTTCTACTTTGGTTTGTCCTTCCAATGTGCAATATCTCACACTTGTCTGCGTTAAATTCCATTTGCCATTTTTCCGCCCATTTTTCTAGTTGGTCCAAATCCCTCTGCAAGAGTCACAGCCTGAAATAATCAGTTCACCTTTTAAATGAGCATTAAGGCTGACAAAGCCTTGACCGATCTTTCACTTCCATTTGTTGTTAACCTGATGGACATCCCAGCATTTTAATGTCTTTGAGATCCACTAATCCACTATGATATACGCCACGAGAATCTCTGCTTCCAAAGCCAGCGATCTTCCTCACGCAATCTGATGCGTTCCAGAGAACTGGAAAGGAAGGCAGAATGAATTTTTAAAACTTGATATTCCATTTTAAGAAATGGAATCCGTTACCATGAGAAGCATGAGGATTTTCTGTACAACAACATGGCTTCATCAAGAATGGTGTGGAGATACTGGCGTTGGACTGGGGTAAACACAGTAAGAGTTTTAACAACACCAGGTTAAAATCCAACAGGTTTATTTGGTAGCAAATGCCATTAGCTTTCACAAATGGCATTTGCTACCAAATAAACCTGTTGGACTTTAACCTGGTGTTGTTAAAACTCTTACTTCATCAAGAATAACATATATTTGTGTCAGTGCCTTTAATGTCTTGAAACACCCCAAGGCGCTTAAAGAAGGAGAAAATCCTGTTTGGCTAACTTACTCGGCTTCTTTGAAGAAGTTACAACCCTAATGGTGGCATTATTCATTTGTTCTCAGGATGTGGGTATCACTGACAAGACCAGCACTTATTAGCCATCCCTTGAGTAGTTGTTGGCCTTCTTCTCAAAACGTTTTAGCCTGTGTGGTGGAAGCACTCCCAATCTGTTATTCTTTGCAGTGGTTTCAAACAACCAAGTGATTAGGAGTATTCCTGAGGGCAGCTGAAGGTCAACCACAATGGTGTAGGGTTGGAGTCGCCAATAGACCAGAAATGTTTCCTTCCCTAATGGAACTCAGGCTGAAATTTCTTCGGATAGTGGAAAATCCCAGCCTGCTACGGCAGCACAGTAGCATAGTGGTTAGCACTGCTGCCTCACAGCAACAGGGGCCTGGGTTCAATTCCAGCCTCGGGTAACTGTGTGGAGTTTGCACGGTCACCCCTTGTCTGTGTGGGTTTCCTCCGGGTGCTCCGGTTTCCTCCCACACTCCAAAGATGTGCGGGTTAGTTGGATTCGCCATGGTCAATTGCCCCAGTGGGATTAGCAAGGTAAATACGTGGGTTACGAGAATAGGGCCTGGGTGGGTTCTTTCTGCATTGTAGGGATTCTATTCTGTAATCTTTAAAGAGTCTGTGGGGAACACATCCCTGCCAACTCTGGCTGTCCTGCAGCTATGGCTGGAGACGAAACTTCCGCCCCTGCGCTCAGGAGGATGCCCTGCCTCAGAAAGCTGCCAGCCAATCTGATTGAGCAGCAGCTCCTGTCAAAGCAGTGGCCAGGATGGGGACTACAAATAGTCCCCAGATTCAAAGACCCAGAGTCCTGAGCCAGGTAAGTGCAGCAAGGTGGGGAGAGAGGAGTGGGGTTTTTATAGAGAGGCTGCACGGGGAGGGAGCACCCTCAGTGGCCATCACTCAAACCTGGTGTTGCTGAGAATTCAAAGATACCTGGATTGGATTGGCCATCAGCTCTATCTGGGGAGGAAGTCCTAAAACAGGACTTCCTCCCCAGATAGAGGGCTGTAAATCTCAACCTGAGCATTTAACACCCCACCGAGCATAAAATGGCTGCGGAGCAGTGTCCAGAAAACCCCCCACAGCGAAAGAAAGTTCTGGAGGTAAAAGCTTCCAGACTGGCAAAGGGAAAGATTGGAAGTAAACACATGGGAGCTAACAATCATTTCAGATGAATGTTGGAGAATTGAATGTGTAGTTAAAGGACAGTGTAAAGTATAACTTTGATTGCGCTAAAAGTAAAAAGGGATAAGTTCTGTTCAGTTAAAGTACATGTTGCCCACAAAATAGTGTTTAGTCAATAGTGCTTTTAATCTGGTAGTCCAATAAAAGTCTTAAAGTGTGAAATCTGTTGTGTTACAGCTGGACAGTTGTGCACAACAGACCACTGGGTCGGTTTAGCTCAATTGGCTGAACAGCTGGTTAGTGATGCAGAGCAATGCCAACAGCGCGGGTTCAATTCCTGTACTGGCTGAGGTTATTCATGAAGACCCCACTTTCCCAACCTTTCCCCTCACCTGAGGTGTGGTGATCCTCAGGTTAAATCACCACCAGACAGCTCTGCCCCTCAAAGGGGACAGCAGCCTAAGTGGGCAGCACAGTGGTTAGCCCTGCTGCCTCACAGTGACAGGGACCCGGGTTCAATTCTGGTCTCGGTAACTGTCTGTGTGGAGTTTGCATGTTCTGCCCATGTCTGCGTGGGTTTCCTCCAGGTGCTCCAGTTCCCTCCCACACTCCAAAGATGTGCAGGTAAGGTGGATTGGATATGGTAAGTTGACCCTTAGCGTCAGGGAGGATTAGCAGAGTAAATATGTGGGGTTACGGGGATAGGGCCTTGGCGGGATTGTTATTGGTGCAGACTTGATGGGCTGAATGGCTTCCTTCTGTACTGTAGGATTCTATGAGTTTGGTCTTCTTATTTGAAAAAAGCATTTGAAGCAATTCAGAGAAGGTTCACTCTACTCAACCCTGGAATGAGGGGCTTATCTTTTGAAGAAAAGGTGAACAGGCTGGGCCTACATCCTTTGGTGTTTAGAAGAATGGGATTTGATCTTATTAAAACATTTAAGATCCTGTGGAGACTCGATAGGGAGGATGCCAGGAGGATGTTTCCAATTGGGGGAGAGTCTAGAACCAGGGGACACTGTTTAAGAGAGAACTGTTTAAGATGGAGATGAGGTGAAGTTTTTTTTTCTCTCAAAGGGTCATTAAGTGTGTGGAGTTCTCTTCCACTGAAAGCAGTGGCGGCTAGGTCATTGAATACTTAAGTTTAAAGTTTATTTATTAGTGTCACAAGTAGGCTGACATTAACACTGCAATGAAATCACTGTGAAAATCCCCTAGTCGCCACACAACGGCATCTGTTCGGGTACACCGAGGGAGAATTTAGCACGGCCAATGCACCTAACCAGCACGTCTTTCGGACTGTAGGAGGAAACTGGAGAACCCGGAGGAAACCCACACAGGCACAGGGAGAACGTGCAAACTCCACACAGACAGTGACCCAAGCCGAGAATCGAACCCGGGTCCCTGGCGATGCCGCCCGTTCAAAGCACAGATTTTTGATTGACAATGGAGTCAAGGGGTATGGGGGGGGTGCAGATGGTAAAGAGGAGTTGAGACCATAACCAGATCAGCCATGATCGTATTGAATGGTGGAGCTGGCTCGAAGGCCTGAATGGCCTACACTTGCCCCTAAGGCTTATGTTCCTAATATCCTCTCAACCGTTAACTGGAATTTTTAAAAGTTATCTATCTCTACAGAGATCATAACATGTGGAAATGATGCACTGTCAGAGCTGCTACTTTTTCAGATGAGTTGTTGAACCGAGGCCCTCTGTCTGTCTTCTCAGTTCAAGATAAGCAACCCCATGGCACTAATTTGAAGAGCAGGGGAGTTGTCCTCAGAGTCTTGGTCAATATCTGTATTCCTCAACTGACATCACAAAGACAGATTACCTGCTCTGACGAAGGGTCATCCAGACTCGAAACGTTGGTTCTAATTCTCTCTCCACAGATGCTGTCAGGTCTGCCGAGATTTTCCAGCATTTGCTATTTTTGTTTCAGATGCCAGCATCCGCAGTAACTTGCTTTTATCTGGTCATTATCACATTATTGCTTGTGAGAGTTTGCTGTGTGCAAATTGGCTGTCAATTTCCTACATTACACTAGAAACCGCACATTAGCTGCAAAGCACTTTGACATAGCACTTAGGGCAGCACGGTGGCACAGTGGTTAGCACTGCTGCCTCACAGCTCCAGGGATCCGGGTTCAATTCCGACCTCGGGTGACTGTGTGGAGTTTGCACGTTCTCCCCATGCCTGCGTGGGTTTCCTTCAGGGTGCTCCGGTTTCTTCCCACACTCCAAAGATGTGCAGGTTAGGTGGATTGGCCATCGTAAATTGCCCATATTTTCTGAAGACGTGTAGGGGAGATGGATTGGTTTTGGTAAATGTGTGGGGTTACAGGGTTAGAGAGGGGGAGAGGGCCTGGGTAAGATACTCTGTCAGAGAACTGGTGCAGACTCGATGGGCCAAATGGCCTCTTCTGCACTGTATTGATTCTATGATTCTATGACATATTTGGTGGTTATGAATAGCACTATATAAATCATAGAATCATAGAATCCCGACAGTGCAGAAAGAGGCCATTCGGCCCATCGAGTCTGCACCAACAACAATCCCTCCCAGACCTTATTCTCGTAACCTCACGTATTTGCCCTGACACTAAGAGGCAATTTAGCATGGCCAATTAGTCTAACCTGCACATCTTTGGACTGAAATGAAAGCCTTTACTTTTTTGTTGTCTCTCTTTTTTGCTCCAGCCCCTTGAGTCTCATGCTGAGGGTTATAGCTGCTGTGCCCCTCATCATGACTACTTCCTGAGGGGGGGGGGACATAAATACTCCAACCCCTCATGATACTATCTTGCTTGGCAAAGTTGGCACCTGTACCCTGGAGGGATGTCGGTATTCTATCCCCTTGCAGTGCCTCCATTCCCAGATGACATTGGTGCTGCGAAACCTTGTAACGATGTGGCAATCTCCTCTTTTCCTTCAAAGGTATAAATCAGTCCGGCTTTACTTGTAAGCTCCAGAAATGTTTGGACATGAAGACAAATATGATTCGCCCCTTGCCCTTGTATCAGTAGTGAGACTTTAACCAAAGATTGCATCAGATCTGCAGCTTTTTAATTTGTATGCTGTTGAAATGTTATTATTTTAGTCAATTGCATTCGTGTGACAAGATTCGAAAATAGAACAATAAGGAAGAACAGCGTGTGCTCAGCAGATAACCTGTTATAATGAAATGGTAATTATCTCTCTCCAGGACACTTCTTATTCCAGCCATTACGCCAGCAAAGTGTGTCAAAAGTGGTGCATCAATTACTTGCTTTGTGTGACTGATTGCAAATTCTATCATTACACATTATAGCTGTCACACTGTTGATATCTCCACTCACTGTCCTTAACTTTGTTAAGCCTGTAGTTTGTAGGAATGGCACTTCCATTCTCTTTTACACACACCACCGTTTTGAAGATGAGGAACATAACACCTACCGGAATGGGAGGAGGGATTCTACCCTTGAGCATGTTCCGCCATTTAATTAGATCAGAGCTGATAGGTACCTCGGCCGCAGTTATTCCCATTTTCCTCGTACGTAGCATTATTCCAATCTAACAAAAATGCATCAAACTCACTGAAATTTTGGTTTTCCACCTCATTTATTATTATTATTAGTGTCACCAGTAGGCTTACATTAACACACCAATGAGGTTGCTGTGAAAATCTCCCAGTCGCCACACTCTGGCGCCTGTTCGGGTACACTAAGGGAGAACTTAGCATGGCCAATGCATCTAACCAGCACATCTTTCAGACTGTGGGAGGAAACTGGAGCACCCGGAGGAAACCCACGCAGACACGGGGAGAACGTGCAGACTTGGCACAGTGTGGTGACCCACTGTAACTGCGTGTTGTATGCCTGGACACACCCCTGCTGCACCTGACCTGAGACTCCTCCCTTTCCACTGGTCGAGGTATAAAGGTAACGGTTCCTCCCCTTTGCCTCAGTCGGGTCCAGGCTAGCTACAAGGGTGTGTTTCAGTTCTTAGCGATTAAAAGCCTGTTATAATTTCACACTCGCTATCGTCTTCGTGAATTGACGGCGCGTCACACAGAATGTGACCTGAGCCAGGAATTGAACCCAGGTCCCTGGTGCTGCGGGGCGGCAGTGCTAACCACTGTGCCACCGTGCCGCCCAGATACATTGTTCTGATACGCTGTTAGCTCTTGTCTTTCTGTGGCAGATCCCAAGAGATCACCATCTGAACACTAAGTGGCAAAACTTTGATCCCAACTGTGAGGTATCATAGAATCATAGAACCCCTACAGTGCAGAAGAAGACCATTCAGCCCATCGAGTCTGCACCGACCACAATCCCACCCAGACCCCATCCTCGTAAACTTCAATATTTACCCTGCTAATCCCCCTGACATTAGGGTTGATTTAGCATGGCCAATCAACCTAACCCACACATCTTTGGACTGTGGGAGGAAACCGGAGCACCCGGAAGAAACCCACGCAGACACGGGGAGAACGTGCAAACTCCACATAGACAGTGACCCCCGACGCCAGAATTGAACTCAGGTCCCTGGTGCTCTGAGGCAGCAGTGCTAACCACTGTGCCACCGTGCCTCCCCTTTAACACATCAACATGCTGCCCTTCAATGGCACATCAACACCCTCTAGTACCTCATCTGCTGCCCCCCTTTTGAACTGTGAAACACCCAGGGGCCGCTTGGTCACACTGGCTGCAATGAATCAATAACTTCCCCTCGCTTTCTGCAGTATCTCTCTTGCCCCCAGCCTCTGTGGAAACGGAAGAATGAATAATGAAGCAATAACTTTACCGCTATCCACTTTTTCCTTCCTGATAGCTTCATAGAAACGTCTCCTCAGGGAATGAACTTCAAATAAAAAGGAAAGCAGTCTGACTAGTCAGCACGAACCATTGTGTGTGTGTGTGAGACCCTTCCACACATCACCCTCTCCCACAGCATTAACTGAGTGAGTTCTCA
Organism: Mustelus asterias; assembly: GCF_964213995.1. NCBI lineage: Eukaryota > Metazoa > Chordata > Chondrichthyes > Carcharhiniformes > Triakidae > Mustelus > Mustelus asterias. Next base: position 102,425,520 of record NC_135810.1, on the reverse strand, counting down.
GGATCTGAATTTCCCCCTCCACCTGCTGCTGTCCCTCCCTGTAAAAGACCCTGACCAGCAATCTATTCCTACATGACAAAAGAATGCTTATTATTGTCATTAGAATTTCACATTCCCGCACCAGCAGGTTTGTAGGAGAGAGAGAGAGGGAGGGGGTAGAGTGACTGAAACATTTTTCAGATGTCCTTCCCACTGTCCTCCCACTCACCCCGACCTCATCACAATTCTACCCACGAATGGTGAAGCTTAGGCCAGCCAGCCTGCCCTTACCCCAATTGAAGCCCTTAAGTGGCCAATTATTGACCATTTAAGGATAATATTCCGCCCAGCCTCAGTTTCTAGGCTGGCGGGACAGTTCAGGGGTTGTGGGGGGTGGGGAAGCCTGAAAATGAATTGCGTTCAGGCTGGAAGGGACAAAGTCCTAGCCCCTGCAGGTCCCCCTCCCTCCCTCAGCTTCTTCACCAACACCCCAACCCCCACCCACCCCCTTGGGCCTTATACGCCAACCCTGCCTGAAGAGCCCCACGCATACCTGGATAAAAACTTTGACAAAGGGTCATCCGGACTCGAAACGTCAGCTCTTTTCTCTCCTTACAGATGCTGCCAGACCTGCTGAGATTTTCCAGCATTTTCTCTTTTGGTTCCACACTCGCCTGGTCCTGGAATCCCGGGATTTATGTTTATGGGACTGTTTGTAGTCACGGTGATGACGCTTCTGACACTGCAGTGACCAGAGAGCTGCCAGCCAATCAGATTAACGGGATTTCCTTCTGAGTGAGGGTCCCATCTCCAGCCAATTCTCACTTGTTGAGCGTTAAGAGGCTACGGGACAGCCTCAGGAGAGGGAGGACGAAGGGAACCCCATCCTAAAAATCCTGGCCGGGGTGCTCCCTGGGGCAGCGACTTGAGAAGTTGCATAATTTCTGTTGTTACATCCCACGTAAATAGTGAGGCCTCAATCGCTGTGTGCTTTTTGCATGCTGCGGCGTCCATTTATTGAATATCTCCCAAAGGAATGATGGTCAAAGGTGAAGGCAGGTAAATGGGGTTGACCTATGGATCAGCTTGAATGGTGAAATAATCTCGAGGCACTGAATGGCCTTCTCCTGTTGATTTGATTTGATTTATTTTGTCACATGTATTGGGACACAGTGAAAAGTATTGTTTCTTGCGCTACACAGACAAAAAAAAGGTTTGTAGAGTACACAGGGGAGAAGGAAAGGAGAGGGTGCAGAATAAAGTATTGCAGCTACAGGTTGAGTGGAGAGAAAGATCAGCTTAATATAGGGTAGAACCATTGTGCCTATGGCCTGTATTTTCTGCCTGTGGGGCACACGCAATCAGTGTACCCGAAAGTGGAAGTGAAACGTGTTCACAACTATGCTCGCCCCCAGAGTGCAATTTTACACTGACTGGCTAATTAACGGCCACTCAGCATGACCGTGCTCCATGAAAGGCTGAACGTTGCCAAGGAGAACTGGCTTGGCCATAGGAGACAGAGGGTAGTGGTCGAAGGGTCTTTTTCCGGCTGGAGGCCTGTGACCAGTGGTGTTCCGCAGGGCTCTGTACTGGGACCTCTGCTATTTGTGATATATATAAATGATTTGGAAGAAGGTGTAACTGGTGTAATCAGCAAGTTTGCGGATGACACGAAGATGGCTGGACTTGCGGATAGCGAAGAGCATTGTCGGGCAATACAGCAGGATATAGATAGGCTGGAAAATTGGGCGGAGAGGTGGCAGATGGAGTTTAATCCGGATAAATGCGAAGTGATGCATTTTGGAAGAAATAATGTAGGGAGGAGTTATACAATAAATGGCAGAGTCATCAGGAGTATAGAAACACAGAGGGACCTGGGTGTACAAGTCCACAAATCCTTGAAGGTGGCAACACAGGTGGAGAAGGTGGTGAAGAAGGCATATGGTATGCTTGCCTTTATAGGACGGGGTATAGAGTATAAAAGCTGGAGTCTGATGATGCAGCTGTATAGAACGCTGGTTAGGCCACATTTGGAGTACTGCGTCCAGTTCTGGTCGCCGCACTGCCAGAAGGACGTGGAGGCTTTAGAGAGAGTGCAGAGAAGGTTTACCAGGATGTTGCCTGGTATGGAGGGTCTTAGCTATGAGGAGAGATTGGGTAAACTGGGCTTGTTCTCCCTGGAAAGACGGAGAATGAGGGGAGATCTAATAGAGGTGTACAAGATTATGAAGGGGATAGATAGGGTGAACGGTGGGAAGCTTTTTCCCAGATCAGAAGTGACGTTCACGAGGGGTCACGGGCTCAAGGTGGGAGGGGCGAAGTATAACTCAGATATTAGAGGGATGTTTTTTACACAGAGGGTGGTGGGGGCCTGGAATGCGCTGCCAAGTAGGGTGGTGGAGGCAGGCACGCTGACATCGTTTAAGACTTACCTGGATAGTCACATGAGCAGCCTGGGAATGGAGGGATAGAAACGATTGGTCTAGTTGGACCAAGGAGCAGCACAGGCTTGGAGGGCCGAAGGGCCTGTTTCCTGTGCTGTACTGTTCTTTGTTCTTTGAGAGTGGGAAGCGCGTGGGCGCCAAGAAAAGGGAGGGTGCGTACTAGCACTTCCAATATGCTCCCGCAGGGGCCGACAGTCACTGAGGGAGCTGTCTCAGTGAACAGCTGACCCTTGAAATATAAATGTCGCTGTTAAAGCTATGAGTGGCTGGGCCGCACAATCAAACACAGTTCCCGGACACATTTGTTAATTTTATTTCAGCCCTGACAGCTCATCCTCACCCTGGATCGGGGTCGCAGCGAAAGCATAAAGGCCAATCAGCCCACTCACCAACCGTATAAACAGACGGGCAACGTAAAACTGCATCCAAGTGGCCCCCTAAAGGGAAAAACTTTCTACTTGATTGTCGGCGGGCATGATTCTGACTCTTGCGCTCATCCATCGACTGAAAGGGCGGCACGGCAGCACAGTGGTTGGCACTGCTGTCTCAGTACCAGAGACCCAATTCAATTCAGCCTTGGGTGCCTGACTGTGTGGAATCTGCAAGTTCTCCCCGTGTCTGCGCGGGTTTCCTCCAGGTACTCCGGTTTCCTCCCACACTTCAAAGATATGCAGGCTAGTTTAATTGACCATGCTAAATTGCCCTTTAATGTCCAGGAATGCGTAGGTTAGGTGGACTAGCCATGGTAAATGCGCAGGCAATAGGGCAGGGGTAGGCCTTGGTAAGATGTTCTTTCGGAGAGTTGGTGCAGACTCAATGGGCTGAATGGCCTCCTTCTGCACTGTAGGGATTCTATGGAAATATTACACAAGCGCGTGATGATGTTGAGACACATTCCTGACATCTTTGCCTGCAATGTCCTGTACTTGTGAGTCAAGCATGTACCTGTATGAGCAACGTAAAGTTCTGGTGAGGGGGGAGATGTGGAGGTGGGTGCCGGCTCAGACTGAGGGGGGAGGGTGGGGGCAAAGAAAGGGCTGATGGTCGAGGGGGGGGGGGAGGGGTCAATGATTGGGAGCAGGGTGGGTGTAGAGAAATGCTGATTCCGATTTGGGGGGTCCCTGAGACCTCTGTGGTGGGCTTGGGGGGGAGGTTTTCTCAGGTTATGATTAGGGCGCCCTTTAAAGATGGCGCCCTGATCTCGGTGCAGCCGGGTTTTGCCAGTGAGTTCTGGCTCCGCTCTCCCCTGTATGACAGTGTGAAGCCGCCCCCTTGATATTTTTTGGCAGAGTGTCGTAAGGTCTGAAGAGAAACACACCGGTTTTCTCCCCGGAAGCAACACTGTGCCATTTTTTGGTAAGATTTAGTTACTTGCTGACAATCTCTGTGATTTTCCACTTCCATTCTGTGTAAGCTGTAAATCGAGATCTGCCATAATCCCTTGTTTTAAATTTGTTTCCCCACTCAGGACGAACTCCTTTCTCACAAGTACAGCAGCTTCATCATCCTGAAGTTGTAATTCACATTCCATAACTCCAATTTGTCCTTGTAGATCCACAGTATCAGCATTGGTTACGGCCAAGTCATCTAGTTTTAGAAGCTTTGTCCCCCTTTTGCCTCTCCGTCAACCTGGGCCTGCTGATTTATTTTATTTCAAAAATATACTTTATTCATAAAAACTCTGAAATAAGCCATTGCAAAACAACATTCCCAATAATTACAAACAGTGCAAAAAAAACAGTCATATATACAATACTTTACAATGCCCAGTTACAAGACATTATATTCATTACAGTTCAGTTCTTTAAACTATATACATTTATCAGATTTCACTGTGTGTTGTTGCTTTTTCAGATTAGCACACAGTTACTTAGTCTAAGGACGTTCTACAGTTACTGGCCCCTCGGTCTGCCTTGGTTGAAAGGCTTTAAATGGTGGCCTTTCCCCATTGTACCTTTGCGGCGGCTGCCCCAAGCTTGAGAGCGTCCCTGAGCACGTAGTCCTGGACCTTGGAATGTGCCAGTCTGCAACACTCGGTCGAGGACAAATCTTTGCACTGGAAGATCAGCAAGTTTCGGGCGGACCAAAGTGCGTCCTTCACCGAGTTGATGACCCTCCAGCAGCAGTTGATGTTTGTCTCGGTGTGCGTACCTGGGAACAGCCCGTAGAGCACAGGGTCCTGCGTCACCGAGCTGCTCGGGATGAACCTCAACAAATACCCCTGCATCTCACTCCAGATCTTCTTTGCAAAGGCACATTCCACAAGGAGGTGTGCGACCGTCTCATCAGCCCCGCAGCCGCTTCGAGGGCAGCGTGCGGTGGTATTGAGACCTCGAACGTGCATGAAGGATCTGACGGGAAGTGCCCTTCTCACCACCAGCCAAGCCAGGTCTTGGTGCTTGTTTGTAAGTTCTGGTGATGAGGCATTCTGCCAGATGACACTGACAGTCTGAACCTGGGGCTGCTGTTGCTGTATTTTACTTTAACACTTGTGGCTTAAAGTCTGCAGGAAGGCTCAATTCAGACAGCTCTAATTCCTTTCCAGTTACTTTTAACTCGTTGTTGTCAGTCAGTGTTGTTTTAAATCTCAGAGGTCTGACCTCTTTGAAATCCTCATAGAATCCCTACAGTGCAGAAGGAGGCTATGTGGCCCATGGAAGCTGCACCGAGAACAATCCCACCCAGGCCCTATCCCTGTAACCACATGTATTTACCCCACTAATTCCCCTGAAGCGAAGGGGCCATTTAGCATGGCCAGTCAACTTAACCTGTACATCTTTGGAGTGACACAGATGTGGTGACCCACTGTAATTACATGTTGTATGCCTGGACACACCCCTGCTGCACCTGGCCCGAGACTCCTCCCTTTCCACTTGAGACTCCTCCCTTTCCACCTGAACGAGGTATAAAGGTGATGGCTCCTCCTTCCTGCCTCAGTCTGGGCCAGGTCAGCTACAAGGGTGTGTTCCAGTTCTTTGCGATTAAAAGCCCGTTATTTTCACTCACTCGCTGGAGTCCTCGTAATTGATGGTGCATCACCAGACAGTCACCCGAGGCTGGAATTGAACCCAGGACCCTGGTGTTGTGAGGCAGCAGTGCTAATCATTGTGCCACCATCGTAAGTCAAACCATTGTTCTTCAGTATAGTTCAAATCCATTCATGAGCTTCTGAGGAGCAGGTATAGACCATTTTTCTGATACTTCCTAATCTTTTAACAACTCAATGAATTTTATGAAAATTTCTGGCGGCAGCATATGGCCTCCAGCTAGATCACTTTCTAAGATAATGTCAATAGCATAAAGAGACAGTGTAGAGATCCAATAGCAGAACATTGACTGAAGGAGAATTTGAAGTTTAATGTTTATTTATTAGCGTCACAAGTTGGCTTACATTAACACTGCAATGAAGTTATTGTGAAAATCCCCTGGTCACCACACTCCGGCGCCTGTTCAGTTGCACTGAGGGAGAATTTTAGCACGGCCGATGCATCTAAGCAGCACGTTTCTCGGACTGTGGGAGGAAACTGGAACACACGGAGGAAACCCACGCAGACACGGGGAGAATGTGCAGACTCCACACAGACAGTCACCCAAGGTCAGAATTGAACCTGGGTCCCTGACGCTGTGAGGCAGCAGTTCTGACCATGAATGAACCAGATATATTTTTTATAGCAATCCAGTGTTTCATGGTCAGTATTAATGACCAGCATTTTATTCCATATTTATTAATTAATTAAAGCTAAATTCCACTGATGCTGGGATTTGAAGAACTAGCATGGTGGTACAATGGTTAGCACTGCTGCCTCACAGCACTGGGAAGCTGGGTTCGATTCCCGGCTTGGGTCACTGTCTGTATGGAGTTTGCACATTCACCCCGTATCTGCGTGGGTTTCCTCCGGGTGCTCCAGTTTCCTCCCACAGTCGGAAAGACGTACTGGTTAGGTGCATTGGCCGTGCTAAATTCTCCCTCAGTGTACCCGAACAGGCGCCGGAGTGTGGCGACTGGGGGATTTTCACAGTAACTTCATTGCAGTGTTAATGTAAGCCTACTTGTGACACTAATAAGCCTTAAACTTAATAGCGCGGGCTTCTGGGTGATCAGTCAAGTAAAATTACTATTTTGCTACCATTCCCCTCATAGCATAGAAGGAGCTCACCACATCTGTAACGGCTATTTGACAGAACTATCCAGCAAGTGCCCTCCCCTGCTCTTTCACTATAGCCCTTCAATTTCCTCCCCTTTAAGTATCTATTCAATTGTCTTTGAGAGTTAGTACTGAATCAGCGTCCACCGCCCTTTCAGGCGGTGCATTCAAAAGCTCACTGCGTAAAGAAACAGCCTCCTTATCTAACCTCTATCTCTTCTGCCATTTTATGTTCCCTTTCTTCAAGGGAACTTTTAGCAGAAGAAACTACTTGAGCCATCACACCAAGTGGACTATAAGGTTTTCCTCTTGAACTTTAAAGAGGCATAAAACCATGAAAGCTTTGGATTTTGGAAATTGCTTGTCTGGCTACCCAAGGGAAACAATCTTCAAAAAGATCTGGAGTCCCATCGGAAAGTATAAAGAACAAAAAAAATCCTCAGAGATCAAGCAAAACTATATGCTCGGCTCCTTTGAAATCTGATTCAAATCTATCTGAGCAATGTACAAGCCTAAGACTCCATAAAGGTGCACACAGCTACTAGTTCTGATTGTCATGTCGAGAGGTGTTTGGATAGGTCACTGCTGTTGCTGTTACGTCTTCTAACTGATGTTACAGAGATATGTGTTGAGTACCCAACTCACAAATATCACAACTTAAGCATGCAATAAAAACAACATGTAATGACTTCAACGAGGCCCAAGGCTTCTTGGAGTATGAGCTCCCTGATTGAGGTAATGATTGCCTGCCTAATCGGGGAGTCTCACCTGTATATATATATATTGAGGGGTGTCAGGGCTACTGACACTCCAGGTTCTGACTTTGTACCTGAAGCACTCTTAGGAATGGAATCGAGTTTGTAAATAATGGGAATCTGGTGAAGGGACACCGGCCTCTGAGGAGTTATTTCACAACATGAATACATCACCTCAGAAATACACCCCTGCTACAATCTGTGATACAAACATTTCACTTAGAACCAATAAACAGATCAACTTGGAAACACAAACCCTGAGAAATGTAAGTGCGTAAAAAATAACTTATTAAACGATCCACAATTGATTGACAATTCCTCTCTTAGAACAATTCCACCATGTATTACTAAGCCAAGCCAATAGCTGTGCCTGAGTAATTGGTCCTGAGTGCTGCAGAGAGTGTTATTACCTAAACAATTTTGAAAGTTTTTTTATTAGTGTTACAAGTAGGCTTACATTATCACTGCAATGAAGTTACTGTGAAATTCCCCTAGTTGCCACATTCTGGCACCTGTTCGGGTACACTGAGGGAGAATTTAGCACGGCCAATGCACCTAACCAACACGTCTTTCGAACTGTGGGTGAAAACCGGAGCACCCGGAGGAAACCCATGCGGACACGAGGAGAACTTGCAGACTCCGCACAGACCGATGCCGGGAATCGAACCCGGGTCCCTGGCGCTGTGAGGCAGCAGTGCTAACCACTCTGCCATTCTGCCCCATTGTCCCTTAGTCACGGGAAAAGGGAACTCAGCTCCTCCCACTATCCATCGGCCATATTGGAAGAATCGGCATGTAAATACCATAACAGATTTCCCTGTTCTTGCTGCCATCTGGTGGGCGGTAGATGGAAGTGGCCAAAGGCCTGAACCATTTTCACGGTTGAGAATCGTTCAATAAGCAAGCTGTCAGTGCTAAGCAAGCAGGGTTTGCAACCTCTCGATCTGAGGGGGTCAGGAAAACCCTGACAACTCTTCAGCCCTTCAGCCCGAAAGACATGCCTGGTTAGGTACATTGGCCATGCTTAATTCGCCCTCAGTGTACCCGAACAGACGCCGGAGTGTGGCGACTAGGTGATTTTCACAGTAACTTCATTGCAGTGTTAATGTAAGCCTACTTGTAACACTAATAAATAAACTTTAAACTTTTTTTTAGATAATAACACTCTCACTCACCCCGCTCTCTCTCCTCTCTTTCCATAGACACTGCCCGACTTTTTCCGGTATTTTCTAGTTTGCTTTCAGATCTGCAGTGGCTACAGGATTTTGACTTTTGTTTTGTTCTTCAGACTACACTGGATTACTTTCTGCACTGCAGTTGTGTTCTGTCAATGAATGGTAGTCCTTCAAATCTTACCCTCTGCATGTGTCTGTCAAAACTACTTCACCTGGTTATCTCGGCTCCTGCTTCAGAAGCGCTATTTCTATGAGGATTTAAGGTATCTGTAAATTGCTGCTGTTTTCTCTCTTGTGAAACGTGCTGGAAGAGTTGCCCATGTGTGAAGTACAATATAAATTGATTCGATGGTAAAGTGTTTCTATGTCAAGCGGATTATTAGATAAATTTTCTAGTTTCAAGCAAATAAAACCTCACCAACGTACACAATTCAAAATCATGCAGCACTTCTCCCGATTCGCAAGAAGTTCTGATGACCCGTCACTCCTGTGCTCACTATTGGCTCCCACTCCAGCAATGCCTTCATCTTAAACTTCGCACCCTTGTCTTCAATCCCCTCCCCTTCTCTGTAGCCACAACCAGCCCCATGATCCTCCACAAACTCTATTCCGCCAATCCTGACCTCATGGACATCCTCAATTTTCACTGCTCCCTCTGTGCCTTCAGTTGCCTAGGGCCTGAGTCTCTGCGATTCCCTCCCTAAATGCCTCCACCTTTCTCTCCTTTAAGAAGTTCCTTAAACCTACCTCTTTGAGCAGGCTCTTTTTCACCATTTTTTAAAAAATGTATTTATTCACAGGATGTGGGCATCATTAGCAAAGTCCTAACATCTGTCCTGCCCCAGCATCTCCTTTTGGCGTCAAATTCTGTCTGAGAGCACCCCTGCTATGGGAAGGTTTACTAACTTAAAGACACTATATAAATGCAAACTTTGGTTGTTGTCGTCATCTACCACAATTCGCCGAGATATCTACACCCCAATTTTAAAATCGCATCTCCAATTTTAATTGTACCACCATTAACAACCATGACTTCAGTTACCAAGGCTGTAAACTCTGGAATTTCCTCCGTGAATCTTTCCACCTTTCCTCCTTCTTTACCAAGCTCCTTAAAACTTAACTCTTAAACCAAGCTTTTGACCATCTGACTTAATCATAGAATCCCTACAGTACAGAAGGAGGCCATTTGGCCCATCGAGTCTCTACCAACCACATCCCACCCAGGCCCTATTCCTACAACCCTCATTTACCCTGCTAACCCCCCGACACTAGGGTCAACTTAGTATGGCCAATCAACCTAACCCACACATCTTTGGACTGTGGGAAGAAAATAGAGCACCCGGAGGAAATCCACGCAGACACAGGGAGAAAGTGCAAACTCCACACAGACAGTAACCCGAGACCGGAATTGAACCTGGGTTCCTGGTGCTGTGAGGCAGCAGTGCTAACCACTGTGCCACCATTTCAACATGGAAAGGTCCGTTGACCTCGGGCAGGATTTAATGGCCTCACTCATCCTGAAACCATAAAATCCTGCCTGAAGTCAACGGACCTTTCCACGTTCCGTCCCTCGCCCGCTCCGATTCCCGTGTTGGGCGGGGTGATAATATTCCGGACAATGTTTCCTATTGTGACTTGGAGTCAATTTTGCCTGATTACACATCTGTGAAGTGTCTTGGGGAATTGTAATATGTTCAAGGTGCTAGATAAATTCAGGTTGTTGTTGGTATCTAAAGACCGTCCTTTAATATTCAGACAAGCCGCTTGTATTCTATCCTCAAGGTCGCATTTTATCTTTGGTTTGACTCTGGTCCATTTCCCATTACGTTAAGCAGAAGATTGCTGGATATGGAGGCTGTGTTTAAATGTAACTGCCTTTCTGGAACCTGTTCAATTCTTGTTTAAGTGACAAAAAAACCTTGAAATGCTTCTCTGCTGCCACTAACTGTCACCTGGCCTTCATTTTTCTGTTGAAATGTTATGCAGCATATTTCTGGACATATAATTTTACTGTTTAATGTAAAACCATGTGCACCACAGCTATTACACAGCAGGGGAGGCGACTGGAAAACTATCTGCAATAACCCTTCACTTTCTGAAGTGCAAAATGGACGCTAGAAGTTTGGAAATGGCATGTGCGCAGCTGACAACTATCCAGGTCTCACCCTGCTGAGCATTGTGGGAAATGTTACCCATGTTCCTCTTGTCAGAGTGCAGATTCTGGCTCAATGCATCTATCCCGAATCCCAGTGTGGTTTCAGAACTGGAGGATCTACAATTGACACAGTCTTCTCAGCCTGGCAACTTGGAGAGAAATGCCATGAACCAAGAAGGCTGCTATCTATTGCCTTCAACAATCTCAGCAAGGCATTCGACCAAATGAGTAGAGGTGGTCTATGTAAGCTGCTGGGAAAACCGGACACTCACTGAAGCAGCTCAATTATTTTTAAAGTTTATTTATTAGTGTCACAAGTAGGTTTACATTAACACTGCAATGAAGTTACTGTGAAAATCCTCTAGTCGCCACACTCTGGCGCCTGTTTGAGAATTTAGCATGGCCAATGCACCTAATTAGCACGTTTTGCAGACAGTGGGAAGGAACCGGAGCACCCGGAGGAAACCCACACAGACACGGCGAGAATGGGCAGACTCTGCACAGAAAGTGACCCAAGCCAGGAATTGAACCTGGGTCCCTGGCGCTGTGAGGCAGCTGTGCTAACCACCGTGCTGCCCATGTGACCACCTCTTCCCATGACAACATGATGGGCAACATCAGAACCCTTTGAGATCCACAGTGGGGTGAATCAGGGTTTGTGTTCTGGCACTGACACTCTTTGGAATATTCTTCTCTTTAATGTCTTTTGCCTCTTTGATGTCATTTGCCTTCATGTCATCTAGTGTTTACTTACATTCCAGAACTGACAGAAAGCTGTTCAGCCTTCGTCACCTGAGACCCAAGACAAAGGGAGGCATAGTGATGATTTTACTGGACGAGCATTCCAGACCCCCAGCTTATTCATCAGGATCCCTGTACTGCTGATTGCCCTCATCTGCAGAGTTCCGCCCCCCCCCCATCACTCCGCCCCATTGTCTGCAGAGTTTCCCTCCCCGATCACGCCCACCTGCAGTGTTCCCTGCTTGCCTCCCTCCGTCATAGCCCCATCCCCCCTCAGGCTCCACCCCCATTCAAACCCCATCCTCTTGGCACTGCACCAGCAGAGTTAAAGTGCCCGGTGGGCACTGCCAGGCCCTGCCCCATACCACCCGGGGATTCAATGGCCTCCGATCCCCCAGCGAGGCCGTCACGTCTGGTCTCCGCCGATGGAGACCGGCTGTGATTCTCACCGGCCGAGGGGGTTAACGAAAGTGAGGTCAGATGATAGTGTCCAGGACTCACTATTGACATGCTAAGCATGTCATAAATATTTAAGTAAGAAGTCTCACAACACCAGGTTAAAGTCCAACAGGTTTATTTGGTAGCAAATACCATAAGCTTTCGGAGCACAGCTCCTTCGTCAGATGGAGTGGATATCTGCTCTCAAACAGTGCACAGACACAGAAATCAAGTTACAGAATACTAATTAGAATGCAAATCTCTACAGCCAGCCAGGTCTTAAAGGTACAGACAATGTAGGTGGAGGGAGCATTCAACACAGGTTAAAGAGATGTGTATTGTCTCCAGACAGAACAGCTAGTGAGATTCTGCAAGATCAGGGGGAAAGCTGTGGGGGTTACTGATCATGTGACATAAATCCAACATCCCGGTTTAGGCCGTCCTCACGTGTGCGGAACTTGGCTATCAGTTTCTGCTCAGCGACTCTGCGCTATCGTGTGTCGTGAAGGCCGCCTTGGAGAACGCTTACCTGAAGATCCAAGGCTGAATGCCTTAATAATTATAATGCCTTAATAAATGCTGAATGCATCTCCACATCATAAATATTTAAATCAGGCGGGAAGCCAATTTTGCCAGCACAACAGGGCCGGTACGATCGGAGGGAGGTGCGAAACCGGGAGTGTTTCTGATTTTTCGTCTCTCACCCGATGACACCACCTCACCTCACCGAACGACAGGCAGGACAAGACTGAAAGATCGTGCCCTGAAGGTCTCAATCCATGGATCGGTGAAGATTTGGGGCTGCAATGGGTGATCCTGTGTACAAGACATTTGTGTGAGTATACTAATTTGGGAAAAAGAGGAAATTGGGAAAGGATTTTTTTAACATAATGAGTAGTTAGGAATTGGAATGCACTGCTTGATTTGGTGGCAGAGGAAGGTTCAATAAGAGCGTGTGTGTTAGCCAAGACCCAGTGGGTAGCGTTCTCTCCTGAGAGCTGAAGGTGGCGGATTCAAATCCCACTCCAGCAATCTGAGCCGAAAAACCTCAGACTGACATTCCAGTGCACGACTGAGGGGGGTGCTGCAATGTCAGAGGTGCTTGCTTTTGGATGAGGTGTTAAACTGAGGTCCTCATTCGCCTTCTCAGGTGGATGCAGATGGCACCACTTCAGAGAAGCGTGGTGGGAGGAGGGAGTTCTCCCCTGTGTCCTAGCCAATATTTATCCCTCAATCAACATAGGTTCGATTCCTGGCTTGGGTCACTGTCTGCGTGGAGTCTGCAAGTTCTCCCCATGTCTGCGTGGGTTTCCTCCGGGTGCGCCAGTTTCCTCCCACAGTCCGAAAGACGTGCTGGTTAGGTGCATTGACCAAGTTAAATTCTCCCTCAGTGTACCCAAACAGGCGCCGGAGTGTGGCGACAAGGGGATTTTCACAGTAACTTCATGGCAGTGTTCATGTAAGCCTACTTGTGATAGCAATAAATAAACTTTAAAAACTTTTAAACCGGAGCAATCCCATGCAGATATGGGGAGAACGTGCAAACTCCGCACAGACAGTGACCCAAACCAAGAATCGGACCCAGGTCCCAGGCACTGTGAGATAGCAGTGTTAACCACTGTGCCACCGTGTCGCCTGAACATCACAAAAACAGATAATCTGGTCATTATCGCATTGCTGACTGTGGGAGCTTGCTGTGTGAAAACTAATGCCCACGTTTCTTGCTTTACAATGGCTACTACACTTCGAAAGTGCTTCATTGGCTGTAAAGTCCTTTGAGATGTCCGGAAGCCGCCACGCATGGCCCAATATAAACGCAAGTCTTTTTTCTCTGTACAGCGGAATTGGATAAATACTTGAACAAGCAATTCGTTACAGGGCCACGGGACAAGAGGAGGGGAATGAGATGAATTGTTCTTCGAAGGGGCTGAGGCCAACTTGATGGGCTGAATGAATCTTCCTCCTGCCGTTTGACGCTGTGGCGCTAATTGTTACATCGTGAGATGCAGGGGTGATTTGGAAGTCATGGATTTGCTTGTTTTTGTAATTGCACTCCAGAGATTTATACAGGCGTACCTGTTTAATTGCCTAGCTGCACCGGGTGAGGGGCACATTTACATATTCTTATGCTTTGTTCACCATTTATTTAACAAGAATCAAGTGGCAAGGCAAAGAGGTTTAATCATTTTCTTTCAAAAATCACCGGCTGACTTAAAGAAAGAACTGACGACAAGGTCAAGCCTTTATTACTTTCTGTAATAAAACACCAGAATATTTTTAGTTTTCAAAGGGCCTCATCATCTTCAAGTAACCTTGAGCGCAGAATGGAGCACTCCCTATGCCGTAATTAAATCACACAGAGACTAATTCATAAATAAGATTCCATCAGAATCTGGCCACACGCAAACATCTTTCAACCGCTTGATTACACTGCTCTATTCCTCCCCCTGCTGTCATTAAGAATGAGCTGCGAGTGTTTATTTCATTCGTGCTGATGTTCCACTTTTAATGGCCGGAGTATTTTAAGTTCATTTATTACATTAACACTGCAATGAAGTTACTGTGAAAATCCCCCTCGTCGCCACACACTCCGGCGCCTGTTCGGGTAACACTGAGGGAGAATTTAGCACCTAACCAGCACGCCTTTCGGACTGTGGGAGGAAACCGGAGCACCCGGAGGAAACCCACGCAGACACGGGGAGAACGTGCAGACTCCGCACAGACAGTGACCCCCCCCAAGCCGGGAATCGAACCCGGGTCGCTGGTGCTGTGAGGCAGCAGTGCTAACCACTGTGCCATCGTGCCGCCTCAATGAATCAGTCGCAGTGAGTGTTGCCGTAATGTTGGCAATGGCAGCAGCATGCTCAATGTTTCCGGCATCCTCTGAAGCTACTGTACGATGTTTGTGTTCATTCACCCTGCTACAGACATCGGGGGGTAGGTACTGGGTGAGGCGGATTCCATCTAGCGGGGCAAGTCTGTTGCTCGTCTGAGGCAGTCGGACTTAATTATTTATAAGAAATAGATGAAGGAGCAGACCATTCGGCTCCTCGAGCCTGCTCCATCATTCAATGAGATCCTGGCTGATCTGACTATGGTCTTAACTCCACTTTCCCGCCTGGTCCCCGTAACCCTAATTTCCTCAGAAATCAAAGATATTCAATGACCCAGACTCCACCGCTCTCTGAATTAGAGAACTCCAAAGGTTAGTGTCCCTCTGAGAGAAGAAATTCCTCCTCATCTCCATCTTAAATGGGAGACTCTTTATTATAGAATCATAAAATGCTTTCAGCACAGGAGGCCATTTGGCCCATTGTGCCTCTGCCAGCTCCCTGCAAGAGCAATTCACCGAGTACCACTCCCACATCTTTTCCCCAGAGTCCTGCAAACATTACAGGGTGGGATTGTGGTCGGTACAGACTCGATGGGCCGAATGGCCTCCTTCTGCACTGTAGGGATTCTATTCTATGAAATTCCTCTCAGGCAATTGTCCAATTCACCTTTGAAAACCATGATTGAATCTGCCTGTACCACACTCTCAGGCAGTGTATTCCAGCTTCTAACCACCCACCTCTTTTGCCAAGCTCCTAATCACTCACTGCTAAAAAAAATATTTACTTCTTTTGTCAATCATCTTAAATCGATGTTCCCTGGTTCTCCATCCTTCCACTAATGGGAACAAGCTTTCCCTCCCTACCCTATCCAGAGGCCTCAAGATTTTGAATACCTCTTTCAAATCTCCTCTCAACCTTCCCTTCTCCAAGGCGAACAGCCCCAGTCCCAGATGACCCAGTCTATCAATATAACTGAAGTCCCTCAACCCTGGAACTATTCTCATAAATCTTTTCTGAACTCTTTTTAATGGCTTCATAATCCTTCCCAAAGTGTGGTGCCCAGAACTGGATGCTATACTTCATTTGAGGGCAAACCAGTGTTTTGTGGAGGTTTATGCTTTTGTACCCTCGGCCGCATTCGCTCTGAAACCGGAAAATTCCTCCCGAGGTCAATGGACCTTTGCATGGTCTGCTCCCAGACACTACAATTCTCGTGGTAGGCGACATGGGAAAATTCCACCCTATGCCTCTATTTATGAAGTCCAAGACCCCCCCAAAGCCTTTTTGACCGCCCTCTCAACCTGCTCTGCCGCCTTAAATAATTTGTGCATGTCCACCCCTGACAGGTCCCTCTGCTCTTGTGCTACCTTTAGCAGTGCAAATTTTAGTGTATGTTGACTCTCTGCATTTTTCCCAGCAAAAAGAATCACTTCAGAATTCTCTGCATTAAATTTCATCTTCCACGTGTCCACACATTCCACCAACCTATTCATCTCTTTTTGAAATGTAACACCATCCTCCGCACAGTTCACAAGTTTAGTGTCAACGACAAATTTTGAAACTGTGCCCTGTATATCAAAGTCATGAATATATATGCATATTCATATATATCAATATGATATATATACATATTGCCCGGAATTTTAGTGCCTTGCCTGCCACGGGAATCGGAGTGGGCGAGGGCCGGAGAATGGGAAGGTCCGTTGACCTCGGGTGGGATTTTATGGTTTTGGGACGAACGAGGCTATAAAATCATAGAATCCCTACAGTGCAGAAGGAGGCCATTTGGCCCATCGAGCCTGCACCGACCACAATCCCATCCAGGCCCTATCCCTGTAAACCTCTGTATTTATTCCGCTAATCCCCCTGACACTAAGGGGCAATTTAGCATTGCCAATCAACCTAACCCACGCACCTTTGGATTGTGGGAGGAAACCAGAGCACCTGGTGGAAACCCATGCAGACACGGGGAGAACGTGCAGACTCCGCACAGTGACCCAAGCCAGGGATCGAACCCGCGTCCCTGGCGCTGTGAGGCAGCAGTGCTAACCACTCTGCCACCGTCCCACCCATTGTATTATTTTGAAACTCTGCTACTTAATTCTAGATTTCCCAGCAAGGGAAAATATCCTAACAACATTAATAACATTAGGTCGAGCCCCCTCAAAATCATTTTTGTGGCTACTCAGTGAGACCTTGGTGTCCTCGTGCATCAGTCACTGAAATTAAGCACGTAGGTTCAAAGGCACTCTGTGCCAGGTACAGTAAAGAAGGCAAATGGTATGTTGGCCTTCAGGGGCGGCACGGTAGCAAGGGGCGGCACGGTAGCACAGTGGTTAGCACTGCTGCTTCACAGCTCCAGGGTCCTGGGTTCGATTCCCGGCTCGGGTCACTGTCTGTGTGGAGTTTGCACATTCTCCTCGTGTCTGCGTGGGTTTCCTCCGGGTGCTCCGGTTTCCTCCCACAGTCCAAAGATGTGCGGGTTAGGTTGATTGGCCAGGTTAAAAATTGTCCCTTAGAGTCCTGGGATGCGTAGGTTAGAGGGATTAGCGGGTAAATATGTGGGGGTAGGGCCTGGGTGGGATTGTGGTCGGTGCAGACTCGATGGGCCGAATGGCCTCCTTCTGCATGGTAGGGTTTCTATGATTCTATAACCAGAAGATTTGAGTATAGGAATAGAGATGTTTTGCTGCAATTTTATATTATAAAAAACCCTTTCATTTAAACTCCTTTCAAGCCTGAAAGGTCAACATTTTATTGACGCTCTGGCCATTCTCTGCACTCAAGTATTTTCCCATTGCCACGGCGACCAAAACTGAATACAAAGTGCAACCTGAACAAAGCAGTGTCCAATCCGACTTAGAATTCCGACAGTACAGGAGGAGGCCATTCGGCCCACCTACTCTCTGACAGAGTATTTTACCCAGACCATACCTCCCTACCCTCTCTCTGTAACCCCACACATTTGCCATGGCTAATCCCCCTAATCTACACATCGTGGGACACTAAGGGTCAATTTAGCATGACCAATCCATCTCACCTGCACGTCTTTGCAGTGTGGGAGGAAACCGGAGCACCCGGAGGAAACCCGTGCAGACACAGGGAGAATAAGCAGACTCCGCATGGTGACCTGAGGCCGGAATTGAACCCGGGTCCCTGGTGCTGTGAGGCAGCAGTGCTAACCACTGTGCCACCATGCCGCCGCCATCTTGGGTCAAACCGTTGTTCTTCAGTACATTTCAGAGACAGGCGTTGTTTAAAGTTTATACAAGGTGTCACAAGTAGACTTACATTAACACTGCAATGAAGTTACTGTGAAAATCCCCTAGTTGCCACACTTTGGCGCCTGTTCATGTACACGGAGGGAGAATCTAGCATGGCCAATGCACCTAGCCAGCACATCTTTCGGACTGTGGGAGGAAACCGGAGCACCTGGAGGAAATCCAAGCAGATGTGCGGCACAGTAGCACAGTGGGGGTGGCACGGTAGCACAGTGGTTAGCACTGCTGCTTCACAGCTCCAGGGTCCCGGGTTCAATTCCCGGCTCGGGTCACTGTCTGTGTGGAGTTTGCACATTCTCCTCGTGTCTGCGTGGGTTTTCTCCGGGTGCTCCGGTTTCCTCCCACAGTCCAAAGGATGTGCGGGTTAGGTTGATTGGCCAGGTTAAAAAAAAAAAATTGCCCCTTAGAGTCCTGGGATGCGTAGGTTAGAGGGATTAGCAGGTAAATATGTGGGGGTAGGGCCTGGGTGGGATTGTGGTCGGTGCAGACTTGATGGGCCGAATGGCCTCCTTCTGCACTGTAGGGTTTCTATGATGTGGAGAGAACGTGTAGACTCCGCACAGACAGTGACCCAAGCCGGGAATTGAACCCAGGTCCCTGGCGCTGTGAGGCAGCAGTGCTAACCACTGTGCCACCCCGTGCAGTGTTTTTTCCAAGTCCATTCATGAGACCATAAGTCTTAGGAGCAGATATAGACCGTTTTGCTGATATATCCTTATCATTAACAACCCAATGGATTTTATGAACATTTCTGGAGACCACATATGGTTTCCAGCTAGATCATTTTCTAAGATAAAGTCAATAGCGTAAAGAGACAATATGGACACCACTCCCAACAACAGAACACTGACTCAAGGAGAGTTTGAAGTTTAATGTTTATTTATTTGTACTGAACATATTGAACAACATAGTCCCCCATTTTGTTGCTTTAATGCTCTGCAATGACCAGGCATAAACACTGTCGAGTTTCCCCATCACCGTCAGATGGTAACTGCTTTATACGGGCAGAGGATGGCAGTGTTTCGCCTTCACAGCACAACCCTGTGAGAACTATTGAATAGAGATGCCTGACTAGCCAATCTGGTCAATGTGGACAGGTTTCTGTGCAGAAGGTGAAACGCAACCTCATCAGATCCAGAAAGGCGTGGCCCAATGAATTCTGACGACTTCTAAAGACGTCAAATAAAAAGGTCACAGTTGTAAGGCTCCGCAGCGCTGATTCTGTGTTTAAAACATCACTCACTGAGGACAGAATCCCAAGGGATATATTGTGTGAATGTTACTCTCCAGAATGCTGTATTTGCTGAAAGCACAGAATGAAAGATGGTCTGGATCTGTGTCTGTAAATCCCTCACACGGGGAGCTGCTGATTCAATCACGTCACCAGAGGACAGGCAGTCAGCTTCCTATGGAAAGAAATCTTACATTCATTTGAATCAATTCACAACCTCAGGACATGGGAAAGCATTTTGTAGCCAACGGGGAACAGTCATTTTTGCGGCTTGGGAAAGGTGGCAACCATTTCTGCACAGCAAGATCCCACAAGCAACAATATGTTAGGATAGCGCAGTGACACAATGGTTAGCACTGCTGCCTCACAGCACCAGGTTCAATTCCGACCTTGGCTGACTGTCTGTGTGGAGTTTGCACATTCTCTCCCGTGTCTGCGTGGGTTTCCTCCGGGTGCTCCGGTTTCCTCCCACAGTCCAAAGATGTGTGGGTTAGGTGGATTGACGATGCTAAAATTGCCCCTTAGTGCCCCAAGATGTGTAGGTAAGGGGGAATGAGTGGGGTAAATAGGTGGGGTTGCAAGGATAGGGCCTGGGGTAAGATGCTCTGTCAGAGAGTCGGTATGGACTCAATAGGCTGAATGGCCTCCTTCTGCACTGTAAGGGTTCTATGATTTATGATTCTACGATCAGATAATGATCAGATCATCTGATTTTTTTTTGGTTCTGATGGTGACTGAGGGATAAGTACCAGCCAGGACATCAGAGAGAGCTCCCCTGTTCTTTGAAGGAGTAAAACCATTATTAGGGGCGGCACGGTAGCACAGTGGTTAGCACTGCTGCTTCACAGCTCCAAGGTCCCGGGTTCGATTTCCGGCTCGGGTCACTGTCTGTGTGGAGTTTGCACATTCTCCTCGTGTCTGCGTGGGTTTCCTCCGGGTGCTCCGGTTTCCTCCCACAGTCCAAAGATGTGCGGGTTAGGTTGATTGGCCAGGTTAAAAATTGCCCCTGAGAGTCCTGGGATGCGTAGGTTAGAGGGATTAGCGGGTAAATATGTGGGGATAGGGCCTGGGTGGGATTGTGGTTGGTGCAGACTCGATGGGCCGAATGGCCTCCTTCTGCACTGTAGGGTTTCTATGAAATTCTATGTCCACTTCAAAGGGCAGCCGGGATCTCAGCTTAATGGCTCTTTCGAAAGACGGCACTCCCACCTGTGCATTACTTTGTCGCTACCACGCAGGGAGTGTCAACCCAGATTCGGAGCTCATGCCTCTGCAGCGGGACCTGAAGCCACTGCAGTCCGACTTTAGAGACACAATTACAGCCACTGAACCAAGGCTGACATGGAAGAAGAAATGATGATAGATTTATTGATTTTAATATGGGATGGTCCATCCTTCTAAAAAGTACTTTCTTGCCAGGAGCAAGAAACGAAACATTCCAGCCTTTTCACACTGGGCAGATCATGATTGGTAACCCAAGGATAGGGCGCCGCAGTGGCACAGTGATTAACACTGCTGCCTCACAGCGTCAGGGACCTGGGTTCGATTCCCGGCTTGGGTCACTGTCTATACGGAGTTTACACGTTCCCCTCGTGTCTGCGTGGGTTTCCTCCGAGTGCTCTGATTTTCTCCCACACTGCAAAGATGTGCAGGTTAGGTGGTTTGGCCATGCTCACTTGCCCCTTAGTGTCAGGGGGACTAGAAGGGTAAATACGTGGGTAAATGCATAGGGTGAGATTGTTGTTGGTGCAGGTTCGATGGGCCGAATGGCCTCCTTCTGCACTGCAGGGATTCTATGGTTCTATTCCATGATACCCGAAGCAGTAAGTCCATCAAAGGCCCTTGCTGAAATGGAAGGCCTGATGATAGCCAGACCTGTGTTATAATGAGTATAATTATTTCATCAGAAAATAAATCTAATTTCTTTGACAATACCAGCTGTGGAGTGTTAACTTCTTGGACAACCAGTTTATGCTGGTTATTTTGAAAGAAGCGCAGTTGGAAACATGGGGAAAATCCTCAGAGCTGCTTCCACTCTGTCCATGTTACTTTCCCCAAAAGGCAGCAACAGTCCCGTTTGTTCATATAGCCAGAGTTTCCTCTGTGTCCAGTAAATCAGAGAATCATAGAATCCCTACAGTGCAGAAGGCCATTCGGCCCATCGAGTCTGCACCGACCAAAATCCCACCCAGGCCCCATCCCCATAACCCCACGTATTTACCCCGCAAATCCCTCTAACCTATGCATCCCGGCTAAACAGAGCCGGCTTCTTTATGGTTTGCCAGGTGAACGTTAAAACAGCAAAGTGGGTGTGCAGACCATAAAGATAAAATTCAACTGTTCAGGGATGTGCTGGGATGTGCTGGCCTTGGAAAGGGTCCAGAGGAGGTTCTCAAGAATGATCCCTGGAACGAAGAGCTTGTCATATGAGGACTCTGGGTCTGTACTCGTTGGAGTTTAGAAGGATGAGGAGGGATCTTATTGAAACTTACAGGAAACTGCGAGGCCTGGATAGAGTGGACGTGGAAAGGATGTTTCCACTAGTAGGAAAAACTAGAACCAGAGGGCACAACCTCAGGCTAAAGGGACGATCCTTTAAAACAGAGATGAGGAGGAATTTCTTCAGCCAGAGAGTGGGGAATCTGTGGAACTCTTGATCACAGAAGGCTGTAGAGGCCAGGTCATTGAGTGTCTTTAAGACAGAGACGGATAGGTTCTTGATTAATAAGGGGATCGGGGTTATGGGGAAAAGGCAGGAGAATGGGGATGAGAAAAATATCAGCCATGATTGAATGGCAGAGCAGACTCGATGGGCCGAGTGGCCTAATTCTGCTCCTATGTCTTATGGTCTTCTGGTCTTATGTTCAAAAGATCAAAATGTTTGGTCATGCGACCTTCCTTCTCCGCAATGACTTCAACAAAGGGTGTTTATCCAACATCTGGAATTTGGCTTTGTTTTCAGGACTGATGCTGTCTCGGCCATTTTGGGGTTGAAAGACGCTGCCGTTCATGGTGAATGTCTGGTGTTTGGGAAGCCAGCATACCCACTGACTCCGCTTGCAAGATTGGCTTATCAATTGCAAATAACCTTCCTGTTTAGTCCCTTTGAAGTTGGGCTGAACAATCTCAGGCTGTCTGTTAGCAGCTCCTTCGGCAGAAGGAGGTTTGACAATCCTGAAGCTGAGAAAATAATTATTTCATTTTGGCAACTGCTGGGGATAACTCCCAGGCAGAGGGTCAACATTTTAAATTGTCTTTGTTCAGCAGAGAAATCTGTAGACTTCTGCCACTGCCAGTGGGCAGTGCCAAGGGGGTATTGCCAGAGCACTGCCTGGGCATGTCTCTCTCCCCGGGGGGTGGGGGGGGGGGGGGGGGTCCCCATGACAGGTTCACGTCTGGGTGAACCTGTTATAAACCATGCCGGCATGACATCATGTCAGCGAGGTTCGAAAATACGGCAGATTTCATGTGGCGGGGGTGGGGGGGTGGGGCGGGGATTAATAATATTCAAATTTATAAAATCTATTTAAATCAGTTCACACCCATAATGGGAGTGATCCTGACTATGTCGCCAGCGAGAGGTAGTGAAAATCGGAAAATGTGATCTCAACGGTGAGATTCAGGATATCTGGGTTTTGCCGGATCTTGAGCCCCCGTCGCCGGGCCTGTAGATGCAGAGTGTGGGCTCAAGATCGTCCCCGAAGTGTTGGGTTCCTGTTCTGTGTCGGAGGAACCCAGCAATGCCTAAAACCTCTCACAAATTCAGCAAAGGGACCAATTGATGTGCAGAAGAGATGAAGACCCTTCCATTGCTTGGTTGTTGTGTTTTGTGCCCACTTTAAGCCCTCAAACCATGCACAGTAAGTAGAAATTTCGACCCAGCTAGTCTCTTTATTGTTAAAATTATTCACAGAAATTTCAGCTGTTGGATTTAATAATGCCTGCCAAAAAATATATATAATTTTGTCAGAACTCGTTTGGAAGATTATTGAAGCCTTGAAGATGCAACAATCCCCTTGAGGAGATTTGATTGTTTTGATCTGTTTTGGATCACTAACATTCTATCTTCGTCCAGTACAGAGCAGATGATAAGGTTTTAATGTGGCTACAGAGAGCGGAATTAAGCTGCAGCAAGATCAGTGAATAATGACTGTGCCATCAACAATAACAGTGGTATGGCTAGATTGATGAAGTAAGAAGTCTAACAACACCAGGTTAAAGTCCAACAGATTTATTTGGTAGATTGATGAAGGCAGAGAAAATGCAAATCACACAAGTGACCAGGATTCCTGTTTCATAAAATCATAGAATCCCTATCGTTCAGAAGGAGATCATTTGGCCCATCGAGCCTGCATTGACAACAATACCACCCAGGCCCTAAGCCCCGTAACCTCATGTATTTACCCTGCTAATCCCCCTGACATTAAGGGGCAATTTTACCATGGCCAATCAATCTAACCTGGGTGGCACAGTGGTTAGCACTGCTGCCCCACGGCGCCAGGGACCTGGGTTTGATTCCTGGCTTGGGTCACTGTCTGTGTGGAGTCTGCATGTTCTCCCCGTGTCTGCGTGGGTTTCCTCTGGGTGCTCCGGTTTCCTCCCCAGTCTAAAAGACGTGTTGGTTAGGCGAATTGGCCATGCCAAATTCTCCCTCAATGTACCCGGACAGGTGCCGGTGTGTGGCGACTGGGGGATTTTCACAGTAACTTCATTGCAGTGTTAATGTAAGCCTACTTGTGATAATAATAAATAAAATTTAAAACATCTTTGGACTGTGGGAGGATACCGGAACACCTGGAGGGAACGCACCCAGGCACGGGGAAAACATGCAAACTCCACTCAGTTACCTGAGGCCGGAATTGAACCCGGGTCCCTGGCACTGTGAGGCAGCAGGGCTAGTCACTGTGCCACAGTGCCATCCACAATGGCGTCATGTAACACAGAAGGAGGCCATTTGGCCCAGTTTGCCAATGCTGACTCTTAGAACAGTCATACAGAGAGGAACATCACAAAAATACACATCCTGCAACGTTCTCCCTCCCCTGCCCCCACCACACCCCCTCTCCCAGCCCACGAGGACGACAACAACTCCCTCTCCTGCCCCTACCACATGACCCCCACCACCCTCACTGTCCCCCACCGGCCCACGAGGACCACAACATTTTTTGCTGTCGTGTTATTGGTTGTTTTATGATCCTGCATTGTTAGGAGGACAGTCATTTGTTTTTGGACAGTTTTGGTTTCCTTTCCAGTGAGTTTAAGGTTTCATTTTCTGTTTGGCTGCAGTTAGAGTTGAGTTTTAGAAGGGGCAGCAAGCTGGAAAAAGTCTCTCTCTCCCTGGTTTTGGAAATTTTGCTGGTTGACTGAAAGCAAGGTCTTGCCTTTCTGAAGGGGGGAAATCGGCTATTGGTTACTCCCTAGAGTCTCTGGTGTTTTGGGAAGCTGTTCTGATTTCAAACTGTTCTGGGTCTATCCAGAGAACTGCAGACTTCATCCAAAGGACCCAAGTTCAGTATCACGTGAGCATTAGTCTTTGCTGTGTTAAACTTGTGAAAAGGGTATTTTGTCTACGGGATTGGTCGGATTAGAATGCATTAGATATATTTGTTAAGGGTTACACATTATAGTGGTTGTTTTGTTTCTTGTTTGTAATTGATAAGCGTTCTTGCTCATTTTCTTACTATACATGTTAACTATATTCTTAAATAGACATTGTTTGATAAAAGCTCCCTAGTGGGTCATTTGAATCATACCTGAAGTGAAACACATCATATTCATCCTAGCCAATTCAAGATGCAAAACATATGATCCAGGCGGGCTCCATAAAACACTTTGGAATTTCTGACCTGAACCATAACAACTTCATGATGCACCGTTTTCCAGTGAATGGCCTTTGAGCAAGATGTTGAAAAAGGATTGTCACCCAATACTCCTGCCACAAGCCAACAGTTTCTCCATAAACATGAAGAATAAATCTCTCCCTTCCAACCGAGCATTCCTCCAGACCTTTCTTCTGTTTTCAATGCACGTGTGAAGAGTGAAAGGCTGCCAAGGATCCTATCCACATCCATTCCTTTGATTCCTGAGTAACAGCCAAATACCTTCAGCTTTAGATTCCTGTCAACTGGGGGGCCTGCATTAGCTGCTGAACGCTGCTACAGTAGGAATTGTCTGCCTTCTGCCTTCCAAACAGAAATGATAGGGCACAACCCGTGTGCTGTTATTAGTCTTTCATCACTGGCAGAAGACTCATAAATCATAAGTGCAGGAGATCTCACTTCTTAAAGGACTGGTAGTAAATCACCACTTGCTCTTTATCACTGGGAAAAATAATGGCATCAGGCTCTTAAAAACCACCAGTAACAGCTGTATGATGCAACAGAAGATGAAGGTGGTTATATAACTGTTAATGCTAGGCCTCCTGTGGTTTTGCTAATATATAGTGTGGGGTGTGAAATACTGTGCTCCATGGTTGACCTGATGTTAGTTTCTTTCTCATTGAGGGCCTGCAGTTATCTCTCAAGGGTTTTACTCAGACACCAGCACAAGAACAGGAGAGTGACTGCACTCAGCCAGCTGAAGGCTTGTAAACTGTTCTCTGAACTCAGGACAGTAAACATTCCGTAGATTGTTTGGGAGATGTCATCATCACTCCAGCTCACGTATTTATCTTAAAGGTGTATAGAAATTTGGGAATCGCTCTGAATAGTAAATTAGTGATGCTTTTGTTTTTAAAGTTAAAGTTTATTTATTCGTGTCACAAGTAGGCTTACATTAACACTACAATGAAGTTACTGTGAAAATCCCCAAGTCGCCACATTCCGGCACCTATTCGGGTACACTGAGGGAGAATTTAGCATGGCCAATTCACCTAATCCGCATGTCTTTTGGACTGTGGGAGGAAACCAGAGCACCCGGAGGAAACGTACTCAGACATGGGGAGGACGTGCAAACTCCGCACAGACAGTGACCCGAGCTGGGAATCGAACCCAGGTCCTTGGCGATGTGAGGCAGCAGTGCTAACCACTGTGCCACTGTGCCACCCAGAAATGTGGGCTCATGCCAAAACCCAGGATTGAACCAAGGACCTTTAGATCGTCAGTCTAAAGCTCTCCCAACTGAGCTAGTTTGGCTTGTACTGCCTTGCCCTTGGCACTCTATGCTTTTCCCTTGCCCTCTCTCTTGTGCTTCCATCACTATTTGTACCATATATTCACTTCTCCTGGTTAGAGACTGGATAGGCTTGGGTTGTTTTCATTAGAGCAGAGAAGGCTGAGGGGGGACATGATTGAGGGATATAAGATTATGAGGGCAGAGTGAGTGGAGAGCAGTTGTCCCCCTTGGTTGAGGGGTCAATCATGAGGGGGCATAATTTTAGGGTAAGGGGCAGGGGATTCAGAGGGGATTTGAGAAAAATGTAATTCACTAAGAGGGTGGTGGGAATCTGGAATACACTGCCTGGGAAGGTGGAGGCCGGAAACATTTAAAAAATATTTTGGATGAGCACTTGAAGAATCATAACATTCAAGGATATGGGACGAGTACAGGAAAATTAGCGCACCTTCATAGAATCATAGAATCCCGAGCTTCTCCCCCTGAGTGATGCACTCAGTTGAGCTCCCTTGGGAGGTTTGTTTACCAAGTGTATGCCTTCAGAGACCAGTTGTGCTTCATGCCATTCTGCCATCACGCTGCCCGCGGTGGATGGATTTTTTGATGGTGGGGGGGGTTGATTCTGGTGACGGGGCCTGATGTATTCAAATGGGGTTCCCGATGGTGAACATCGGGAAACGTGCTCCGTCACTGACAGGGAGAGGGGACAACTGCGTCCTGTTTTCATGCCAGCGTAAAACGTGACTTTGCGCTTCTCATGATATTTTCCTCTCCCATTGCCAAACCAGCGTGACGCAAACAGGAGCAAGACTCTGCCATCCAAAAAATTTAGGCCATCGTTTTTTTTTAAAGAGTCACAATATCATCACACTGGTTCACTAATGTCCAGTAGGGAAGGAAATTTGCCCTCCTTACCTGGTCTGGCCTACATGTGACTCCAGAGCCACAGCAATGTAGTTGACTCACAACTGCCTTCGGGCAATTAGGGATGGGCAATAAATGCTGGCCAGTCAGCGACACCCATGTCCCACAAAGGAATAAAAGAAATAACTCAAGAATCATCTGCAATGCTGCTTTTACCATAGCTACACAGTTATAGCAGTGTCATCACAGATCGATCTTTGCCCCCTCCTAATTCTCCTCTACATCCTGCCTTTCAGCAACATCATCCAAAGACATGCCAGATTCCACAGTTGCACCCAGCACCTCTCTCACAACTTTTGATTTGTCATGCTCCTGACCCAACATTCAGTACTAGGTCAGTAGAAATTTCCTCCAACTAATTATTGGGAAGATCAAAGCCATTAACTTTGTTCCCCGTCACAAAATCAGTTCGCAAGCCAGTGACCCTCTGCCCATCCCTAGTCACTCTCTGAGGTTGAACTAGATTGCGCAACCTTTAGATCATCCAATATCATGCTGAGATGAGCTTTCCAGTGTAGGTTAGATGGGCTTTAGATTGGTTTCACTGGTCGGCGCAACATCGAGGGCTGAAGGGCCTGTACTGCGCTGTAATGTTCTATGTTCTATGTTCTATATATCGCCTCCATCACCAGAACAACATTCCACCCCTACCCCAGCTTATCGGTTGCTGAAATCTTGCATTTCTGCCTTTGTTGCCTCCAAAATCAATTATTTCAAGGCTCCCCTGGCCAGTCCCCCATTTTCCTGGCTTCATGAATTTGAACTTATCAGAAACTCTTGCTCCCTGTATTCTGACTAACGCCAATCTCCGTTCATCCTCCATTGCTGTGCTTGCTGGCTTACATTGGCGCACAGGTCTGGTGACACCTTGATTTTCATCCTCATTTTCAAATCGCCCTATGGTCTCATCCCTCCCTGTCTCTGTAATTTCCTCCAGTCCTACAACCCCCTGAGATCTCTGCGCTCCCATGATTCTGGCCTCTTTCGTATCCCCGATAGCAGCTGCACCTTTAGTTGGCTAGACCCTAAGGCCTGGAATTCCCTCTCTCTACCTCTGTATCTAGCTCCCTCTCCTCTTTAAGACACCCACTCAAACTCACTTTGACCGAGTTTTTGGTCACCCATCCTAGTATTTTCCATGAAGCTCAGTATCAAATTTGGTTTGATAATTGCTCTTGTGAAGCCCTTTGTAATGGTTCACCATATTAGAGGTGCTATATAAATTCAAGTTAACCGTTGTTGTGTTTTTGTTCTTTCTTTTCATTTAGTGTCCCAGTCAGATATTGCCCTTTCTGTGGTTTTTTCTTTCTCTCTCTGTCTAACATCTTAAAGCTTTTAAAGTTTATTTATCAGTGTCACAAGTAAGCTCACATTTAAACTGCAATTAAGTTACTGTGAAAATTCCCTAGTCGCCACACTTCAGCGCCTGTTCGAGTACACTGAGGGAGAATTTAGCACGGTCAATGCACCTAACCAGCAGGTCTTTCGGACTCTTTTGGAGGAAACCGGAGCACCCAGAGGAAACCCACGCAGACACAGGGAGAACATGCAAACCCCGCACAGATAGTGACCCAAGCTGGGAATCGAACCCAGGTCCCTGATGCTGTGAGGCAGCAGTGCTAACCACTGTGCCACCTTGCCGCCCTTTCCCTCTCAGTCTGTATCATTGTTACCTTCCCCCCTGTATTTATCTTCCACCTGCTATTCCAACTGAAGCTGCCAGTGGCACATTTAGTGATACCATTGACACTGCAAATCACGAGAATGCCAGCCAGAATTAAACCTCCACAAGAAAGTGTCATCACACCAAGAGATCAGGATGGTCCTTTCAGCGAATGGCTAAACATTTTGTATTTTTATATGGTGCCCAGCATTTGTCCTTGAACAACGCTTGCCATCAATATCTGCGGTAATACCATATTGTGCCTGAAGGGATTGCTAGCATTGTTCTTGTACAATGGTTCAGCTCACTTAGCTGTACAGATATAGAAAGGCTTACACTATTATTTCACAGGGAAATATTCCCCTCCAACCAGCATCATTAAACACAACAACCATGTTGCTGTACCTATCTGACCCATGAGATAACTCACTGCAGGATAACAAAGCTGGTTAAAGCTGGTGTATTTTCCTAATATTAACAGCGAAAGTGAAGTCCATAAGACCTAGGGGCAGAATGAGGTCATTCGGTCCATCGGGTCTGCACCGCCATTCGATCATGGCTGATATGTTCCTCATCCCCATTTTCCCTGTAACTTTTGATCCCCTTACCAATCAAGAACTATCCATCTCTGTCTTCAATACACTTAATGACCTGGCCTCCACATCCTTCTGTGGCCACGAATTCCACAGATTCACCCACCCTCTGGCTGAAGAAATTCCTCCTCATCTCAAGTCGACTACAGTCAAGAGACGAAATTTTACTGCCCGCCTCCCCACGAGAATCAGAGCGGGCGAGGGCCGGACAATGGGAAGGTCTGTTGACTTCGGGCGGGATTTACATTTTTGGGACGAGTGAGGCCATAAAATCCCACCCGAGGTGTTTAATATTAATTTGCCTTTGCCGTCTTTAGTAAGGATGGATAGTTTCTGCAGTCGGGACTTTTGATAGGCTTAAATCCTAGCCGCATATTTTATGGGAAAAAATATAACACTGTTGCTAACAATTTCATTTACTTTGGTTAAGGTCATGCATTTCAAAAGCAATCATTTCTGTACAGTAACTATGTCAGACTTCAACACACACATGCGAAATATCACGTAACCCATTTAGTTTCACCAGTAAACCTCACCACTTCTGAGACCCCGATCTCTGCGCTTGTCATCTCCTTGCCAGCCTTTCATTTTCTACTTCCATTTTGTTTAATAATTTATGGGATGTGGGCATTACCGGCTGGGCCAGCAATTATTGCCCATCCCTAACTGACTAAACTTCAGCTGCATGTATTTTAGGCTGGATTCTCCGACCTTGCTCGCAGCTGGGATTCTCCCACCTCGCCGCAGTGAACAGAGATTTGGCTGAGCACCAAATTGTCCATCCTCACTGGCAGTGATTGGGGGGTTGGTGGGGGGGGGCGTAGTGCGGGAATGGCCAGAATATTCCGGCCTTTGCTTTTGCATTTTGCCCTCCTCAACTCTCTTCACGTTTTCCGCGGATCTGCTTTGGCTGCCTGTCCACCCCCACAATGATCCTGACCCCTAACTGTGCATATTCCTCAAGCTTTATCTCCGCTCTACTCCCGGTTAATTCCCCCACCCATGGTCATGTTAGAATGTAACCATTGGATCTGTTATAGTTTGACCTATGGTTAACAAGCTGTAAGGGTCAGCTGACCCAGTAGACTATGTAGCCAATGACAGAATGATGTGGTGGTCAGCTGTCCAGCTGATTCAGTATGAGTAGGAATCTGTTGGGAATTGTGGGGAGTTTTGGAATGGCCCACGGTGAGGTCTCAAGTGTTGGAGTAATGAAGTTTCTTTATTAAACCATTTTCTTTGATTTATCTGTTGAAGTAAATTTTGTTCCATTTTATTATCTATAAGAGTACCTTCTGCTGGATGAACTCGTCATTGTTCCGGGTTGAGACAGACTGTTCACAACTTCGGTGCGCTATTTGATCCCAAACTGAGCGTTTGACCCCCGTTGTTAAGAAGGCATATGGTGTCTTGGCGTTTATTGGTAGGGGGATTGAATTTAGGAGTCGTAGCGTTATGTTGCAACTGTACACAACTCTGGTGCGGCCGCACTTGGAGTACTGTGTGCAGTTCTGGTCCCCACATTACAGGAAGGATGTGGAGGCTTTGGAGAGGGTGCAGAGGAGGTTTACCAGGATGTTGCCTGGTATGGAGGGGAGATCCTATGAGGAGAGGCTGAGGGATTTGGGATTGTTTTCGCTGGAAAGGCGGCGGCTAAGAGGGGATCTTATTGAAACATATAAGATGATTAGAGGTTTAGATAGGGTGGATAGTGATAGCCTTTTTCCTCTGATGGAGAAATCCAGCACGAGGGGGCATGGCTTTAAATTGAGGGGGGGTAGTTATAGAACCGATGTCAGGGGTAGGTTCTTTACCCAGAGGGTGGTGAGGGATTGGAATGCCCTGCCAGCATCAGTAGTAAATGCGCCTAGTTTGGGGGCGTTTAAGAGATCCGTTGATAGGTTCATGGACGAAAAGAAATTGGTTTAGGTTGGAGGGTCACAGTTTTTTTTTTTAACTGGTCGGTGCAACATCGTGGGCCGAAGGGCCTGTTCTGCGCTGTAATGTTCTATGTTCTATGTTCTATGTATCCTCTCCATCATGAAGACCAATCAATTCCGCCAATGTAATATGGTCTATCTCTGCCATACCGCAGCCCATTGCCTGCTAAAACTCTCCAGGCTCTACTGTTCCAATGTTCTCAACAGCCTCCCACAAGGAAAAAAAAACAATTCAGGACAGTATTCTTATTTCCTGCTCTGAAGAAGGGTCATCCAGACTTGAAACAGTGGCTCTATTCTCTCTCCACAGAGGCTGTCAGACCTGCTGAGACTTTCCAGCATTTTCTTCTTTTGTTTCTTATATCCTCATTTTTACTGGTATTCCACTTTAATGTATATGAGACCAGTTCAGGCCACTATTCTTATTTCCCCCTTTTTACTATTTATTTCCTTCTCCACCCTCCACTGATGTCGGCTCATTAAAAACCCTGATTGCAAAGCAGATTACAGCAAGTCCTGGAAATCTGAACAGAAAATGCTGCAAAAACCTCATCATCTGTGGGGAGGATTTTCTGCCCCGCGTCCCCCAAGACCGAAAATTCTCGCCCCGAGGTCAACAGACATATAATGGTCCCACCGACATTTTCTATCCCGTCCATTATGATTTCCGCAGCGGGCAGGACCAGAAGATCTCACCCAATGGTTCAATCTGTGACCTTTCAACAGGACTGGCCAGAGTTAGAGACATCATTTGTTATTGGCTATGAGGAGAGATTGGAGAAACTTGGTTTGTTCTCACTGGAACGACGGAGGTTGAGGGGCGACCTGATAGAAGTCTACAATTTTATGAGGGGCATGGACAGAGTGGATAGTCAGAAGCTTTTTCCCAGGGTGGAAGAGTCAATTACTAGGGGGCATAGGTTTAAGGTGCGAGGGGCAAGGTTTAAAGGAGATGTATGAGGCAAGTTGTTTACACAGAGGGTGGTGGGTGCCTGGAACTCGCTGCTGGGGGAGGTAGTGGAAGCAGATGCGATAGTGACTTTTAAGGGGCGTCTGGACAAATACATGAATAGGATGGAAATAGAGGGATATGGTCCCCGGAAGGATAGGGGGTTTTAGTTCAGACAGGCAGCATGGTCGGTGCAGGCTTGGAGGGTCGAAGGGCCTGCTCCTGTGTTGTAATTCTCTTTGTTTTCTTTGTTCTTTGTAATAGTTGAGTAAGGTCTGGATGAGATAAAGACAAAGGAAAGCCTCTGATATAGTGGGAGACAGGAGAGATCGAATGACAAAAATGTTAGTCTTTGCAGGCCATTGTGAATGGAGATGGGGCAAGGAGAGACACAAAGAAACAAATGATGCGACAATGTCAGGGTTAGACCTGAGAGAATGGAATGCTGAAAGTCCAGAAGGAGACGGGTTAGAGCGAGCGAAGTTAGTGCGAGCGAGAGAAGCAGAGAAATTGAGGCGGCTGAGGTCACACAAGCAGTTCTTACTGAAAAGATCCCAAGCAGGTAAGAGGCCGGAGGGCTGGGTTCAGGTGGACTGGGGATGAAACCATGATCAGACTGGGGGGGCGAGGCTAACCCAATGCACTGTGGATGCTGAAACCTGCGATGGTGGTTTGCCCAGGCTGGGGTAAAGGACCAGGGTCTCCAATGAGGTTAAACCGAGGCTTGATCCAATTTTTCAAAGCCATCTTGGCCTTTTGGCTAAGATGAAGTGTTAGATCAAGCCCGGGAGGGAGTGCACAGCCTCATCCTGTCAGCTTGGATCTTCTTTGATCGAGCCCAAGATGGAGTGTAATGTCTTATCTTGTCAGCTTCGATCTTGTTTGCCCCTCATGTAGGGACCATGAATTGGATTCAATTTGAATTGGATTATTTGGTAGGAATAAAAGTACCAAATGGTACACAAAAAGAGTGTGTCCAGGTGGACCACTTCTTGGCCTTTTGGCTAAGCGTCAGATCAGCCCAAGTTGGGGTGCAATGTTTTATCTTGTCAGCTTGGATCTTGTTTGTCTCTCTTATGGGGACCATGAATTGGATTCAATTTGAAGTTGGTTTTTGGAACAAGCAAGAAATGGGTTTGGGTCCTCCTGGTCCATTCTGAGCATTGGCTTTGTAACTTTAAGGAAGGAGTAAAATATATTTTAAAAAAGGATGGGTCCAGGTGAAGGGAGAACACTGGAGACGGGTGAAATGTTCTGTTGAGTTGGTGGGAGGAGGACTCCTGGCTAAAGATCTGAGAGGGAGGCGAAGGCAAGGGAAGGAGAGCTGAAAGTCATGCCAAGCTCAAAATTCATCAAATGGTGGCATAAGGGGATAAGAGCTTAGACCTTTGCTAAGGATAGATTGTTCAATTGGAAACCCTGGTGCCTGGATTCGAGCTGGTATCAGGTGTAATTACTCCTGTCAGCCCTGTGCTTGCTGGACCCCCTACTTCAATTTAAAATCTTCATCCCTTTTATCCTCCGCACCTTTGTAACTCTCTCAGCCCTATAACCCCCACCCGTTCCCTAGGATCCTCCCTCCCTCTGACTCTGGCATTTCGTTCATTCCCTTTCTCCCACAATTGGCAGCCTGACTTTGACCATAGAAACATAGAAACCAGAAGCAGGAGTAGGCCATACGGCCCTTCGAACCTGCTCCGCCATTCATTCTGATCATGGCTGATCATCAAATTCAATATCCTGATCCCCCTTTCACCCCATATCCCTTGATCCCTTTCGTCCCAAGAGCTATATCTAATTTCTTCTTGAAATCAGACAACATTTTGGCCTCAGCCACTTTCTGTGGTAGTGAATTCCACACATTCACCACTCTCTGGGTGAAGAAATTTCTCCTCACCTCAGTTCTAAAAGGATTTCCCCTTATCCCAGTGACCCCCTTGTTCTGGACTCCCCCACCATTGGGAACATCCTTTCTGAATCTATCCTGTCTAACCCTGTTAGAATGTTATAAGTTTTTATGAGATCCCCTCTCACTCTTATAAATTGCAGCGAATACAATCCTAACTCCAGTGAATATTAGACCAGCTAGACCTCATGGTCTTGAAATTCCCTCCCTGATCCCTGAGACACCCCCATCCTCTCCTTTAAAGACCTTTCTTAAAACCCACCTCTCTGACCAAGGTCACCCTCCCAAATATCATTTCTACGACTGTTGTTCTGCAACTTTGATTTTGTTGCCTAAATGCAGATTTGTTTATTAGCAATGAATCACGGTCAATTGCAAAAGCACCATTGTGAAACAAGCTCTGAATATACAGGCTAATTCTTCATAAAAAGATTGCAGGAGCATCTTTATATTCCTAAGAGGATGTAATTCAGCAGCAGAATTTGCTGATGTATAAGTCAATAAACATTGAAATAATGGTGATAAATAAAATGTATGTATCAAAGGTATTAGGTTAATCGCAAGCATTTCATTTTTAACTGACTAACTATAATAAGGTAATTACATTTAGTTATTTGCTGGCTCTATAATTACTGTTGTGGCTATCTTATGACCAATAATGATCCCTGCAGTCAGTTATGCTGGATCATAGAAACCCTACAGTACAGAAGGAGGCCATTCAGCCCATCGAGTCTGTACCAACCACAATCCCACCTAGGCCCTATTCCTGCAACCCCACACATTTACCCTGCTGATCCCCCTGACACTAAGGGTCAATTTAGCATGACCCAATCAACCTAACCCGCACATCTTTAGATTGTGGGGGAAACCAGAGCAAACCCATGCAGACACAGGGAGAATGTGCAGACAGTGACCTGAGGCCAGAATTGAACCTGGGACCCTAGCACTGCGAGTGCTAACTAACTACTGTGCCACCATGCCGCCCCAATCTGGATCTGGGGCATTACACACTCTCAGATGTTTTAAGATCCAAAGCGTTTCCCAAATGCACTCCCACATGCTGTGCACAAAAGATTCATCAGAAGCTGGCCTTCGTAATTAATTCATGTTCCACTTTGGATTCTCCTTTCCGTTAGATAACATGGTTTAAGTTTTGTTCTTGGGATGTGAGAGGCGTTAGCAATGATACATTTACTATGCTTATCGCTTTGATTGAAATAGCCACTTGAGAGAGTATCAGCAATCAACCGCAGTGGTTTCCTGTCACATACAGGATGGACTGAATAGGGGGTTGGGCAACTTCCCTGCTCTGAGGGACATTAACAAACTAGTTGGAACAATCCAGAAGTGTTGACGAGTTTCTGCCATCAGTACATGAATTATTAAATTAATTTCACCCACTTGTTATGATGGGATTTGAACTCTGCTTTACTAGTCCAGTCCTATAATGATCACATTTCTGTGTACAGTAATGCATTGCTGTGCTTTCCGTGAAGTCCTTCCAAGTTTGAATAAGGGCACAACAACGCTTCAGGTTATTTTTTGGGACATCTGAAAAGTATTTTGCTGGTCATCTCATGAGTGTTTGCCTTATTCTTTCAGTTGACTTCCAAAGATAGTCATTGGGCAGAACGTTATGGCCCCACCACAACGGGAGTAAGGTCAGAAAATGCAGCGAGACATTCAAACGTTCGGCGGGACTGGAGTATTCCGCCAGTGGAGGGTCTAGGCTTAGAGTTAAGAGGGAATTTAAAATTCTGCCCATTAGGTTATTGGGTTCTGTTACACTTTTTACTCCAGGTAGTTTTGACTCCTGGGCTTCAGATCACTCTTATTCAGAATCCCTCACACTGGGTGGAATTCTCCCATCCTGGGACTAAATCCTGAGGCCAGGCAGGAACATTGGAATGTTCCCTCCTGCGAAGGCTGGCAGGAAAACACGTCAAATCTTCTGGCCCTGATCTCATTGAACATGTACCATATTGTGCCACTTACCATGTTAGGGCAGACCCAATGACCTGTGGTCTGCCATCCTATCTGAGCGCCATATTGAAAAAGTGCCCAACATCAGTGGCCCAGTATTGAAGAAAAAACATGGGCCTCCTGAGAATGAAGAAAGATCTCCTGGAACATTCTGAGGTTGGAAGATGGACTCCCTCCTGGACATTGAACCTGAAAGGTTCACATGCAGATGCTCCCTCCACCCACTGCTCTAGTGTTCCAGGATCCAGGGTCGTTGGCGACCCTCATCCTGAACTCCCAAGGCAGCCCCAGGCTTTGTTACGGTGAGTCCAAACATCTGCATTTAATGTTATTCTAAATGTGTTTCCCACTGGCATGTTTCCCTGCTGGCGCCATGGAGAATCAAGTGTGGGTGCTCATGCCTTCATCTGCATCCCATTAACAGGATGCAAATTAGGTTCACACCAGCTTCCAGCGGGTTTTTTTATCCGCCATGGCAGGCACCAATGGAAAACCCTGAAGCGACGGCCCAGTGGTATTATCACTAGACTATTAATCCAGAAACTCACCGAATGTTTTGGGGAATCCAGGTTCAAATCCCACCATGGCAGATGGTGTAATTTGGATTCAATAAAAAATATCTGGAATTAAGAATCTACTGATGAAACTATTGTCGATTGCCGGAAAAACCCATCTGGTTCACTCATGTTCTTTAAGGGAAGGCAGTCCTTGATTTATTATTGTCACATGTATTAGTATAAAGGGAAAATTATTGTTTCTTGCACACTATACAGACAAAGCATACCATTCATAGAGAAGGAAAGAAGAGCGTGCAGAATGTAGTGTTACAGTCATAGCTAGGGTGTAGAGAGAGATCGACTTAATGAGAGGTAGGTTCATTCAAAAGTCTGATGGCTGCAGGGAAGAAGCTGTTCTTGAGTCAGTTGGTACGTGTCCTCAGACTTTTGTATCTTTTTTCCAATGGAAGAAATGGAAGAGAGAATGTCTGCAGTGCATGGGGTCCTTAATTATGCTGGCTGCTTTTCCGAGGCAGCGGGAAGTGTAGACAGTGTCAATGGACGGAAGGCTGGTTTGAGTGATGGAATGGGCTACGTTCACGATCCTTTGTAGTTTCTTGCAGTCATGGGCAAAGCAGAAGCCATACCAAGCTGTGATACAACCAGAAAGAACGCTTTCTATGGTGCATCTGTAAAAGTTGATGAGAGTTGTAACGGACATGCCAAATTTCCTTAGAGTTCTGAGAAAGTCGAGGTGTTGGTGGGCTTTCTTAACTATAGCAAAATAAAGTTCATTTATTAGTCACAAGTAAGGCTTACATGAACACTGCAATGAAGCTACTGTGAAATTCCCTTCATGTCTATAGTGTCTATAGTTCCCCGAGTAACTATAGTGTCGGCATGGAGGGACCAGGACAAGTTGTTGGTGATCTGGACACCTAAAAACCTGAAGCTCTCGATCATTTCTACTTCATCCCCGTTGATGTAGACAGGAGCATGCCCTCCACAATGCTTCCTGAAGTCGATGACTATCTCCGTCCTTACCTGGTCTGGGCTACATGTGACTCCAGACCCAGAGTAACATGGTTGATTCTCAAGAGCCCTCTGAACAAGGGCAGCTAGGGCTAGGCAATAAATGTTGGCCAACCAACAAAGCCCATGTCCCACAAATGAATTTTTAAAAAAATTCCTCCGCCCATCTACCATTGAACATGCTGGTTGGGCGGCAGGGGAGAATTCCACCCATTTAACACTTGCCATGAAATATAAATGTCATTCTATGCCCAGGATAATAGAGAATCGTTTCTTTTTATGACCTCAGCTTCTTCCCAAGTCTCGGTTTTGTTCTGAACTTGAATTGTCAACCAAATTTAATAACCAATATTCGCGTGTGCTAATAGTAGGAAATTTGTAGTTGATACAAAGTGCTAGCTCCTCATGAATATTACATAGCAACTTGTATTAAAACTATTTCATTTTACAGAAGTTTTGTTTTAAAAAAGTAGCTTCTTCATCAACTTGGAGAAGTTGTCTACTTTGCATACTTTGTTCTCTTCAAAGATTCCAACGAGGTAACCTCCCTTTGAAGACGACAGATAAAAGAACATTCCCAAAAAACGAGGTCACTGTTATGCCCTGTTGTAAAAGTAACCGGAATGAGGCCAAATTTAAATAATTTTTAAATTCCAAGAACTGACACTCAGGCACACATCTGAACAAATCACACTGCATGTTTGTATTTGAACTAAGTGACGTAGGTCATCCTTCAAGCAGCTACCTGGCAACCAACCAAACAATAGTCATAACATTGCATTGAGTTAAGCTGGAACATGACTTCTGTGTACGAAGCCACTTTTTTTTAAACTTGTTTTATGTGCTGTAAGGGAATTAAGAAAGCCAATAATTGCTAAATCTTTGACAACAATGTTTGTTACATTAAGTGCAGGTGACATTCAGCCCCTCGAGCCCCTTGCATCATTCAATCATTGCGTGATTGCTCTGCAGCTTAACTCCATGTACCCTCTGTTGTATCCCCTGATACTGTTAGTTAACTAAGACCTATTGATCTCAGCATTTAAATTTTCAGTTTGATTTTTTGATTTGATTTATTATTGTCACATGTATTGGTATACAATGAAAGTATTGTTCCTTGTGCGCTATCCAGGCAAAGCATACCGCTCATAGAGAAGGAAAGGAGGGAGTGCAGAAGGTAGTGTTACAGTCATAGCCAGGGTGCAGAGAAAGATCAACTTAATGCAAGGA
This sequence comes from Mustelus asterias, assembly GCF_964213995.1. Lineage (NCBI taxonomy): Eukaryota > Metazoa > Chordata > Chondrichthyes > Carcharhiniformes > Triakidae > Mustelus > Mustelus asterias. The sequence continues at coordinate 102,386,512 of NC_135810.1, read as the reverse complement.
ACCATCCACAATAAGTTCCTGATTTTCACTGTGCTTTGTGGAGACGTGCTTCCTGAGTTCACTTCTCAATGGCCTTTTAAGATTTAATTTTAAGATTATGTTCCCTTGTTCTGGAGTTCCCCCGCAAGAGAAATGAGCTTTTTGCTATCTGCCGTACTGAATCCTTTATTCTTTTAAACATCTGGATTAAATCACCCCTATACTGAAAGGAATAGAAGGCACATTTATGCAACATGTCCTTGTACTTTAACCCTTTAAGACCTGGTGAATCTGCCCTGTACTCCTCCCAAGGCGGATATAGCCTTCTTGTGGTTTGCTGTTCAAAACCGAACCCTGTGCTTTGGTCTGAGCAAGAATATGTACAACTGAAGCATCATGTCCTCATTTTTGAATTGTCGGGTGTGATCTTACCGGCCGTTCATGCCCCACTGCCACTGCAAGTGAGGATGGAGAATGTGGCGCCAGAAAATCCCGCTGACGTGAATCGCTGTGAGATTCTGCCCCTAATCTCTGTGAGATAAAGGCCGACATCAATTAGCCTTTTTTTGACTTTTCCTACTTGTACGCTATCTTTTAGCGATCAGTGTAAATCGATCCTGAAATTCTGTTTTTCCATCACAAAATTAAGCTTTTTTTATTTGCTTGTGGAAATGCAGGCATTGCTGGCACGATTAGCATTCATTATTCATCCTTATTTGCACCTCTGTAGGTGATGGTGAGCTGCCTTCTTGAACCTCTACACAGCCCAAGTGATGTCAATACACACACAGCACTGTTAGCAAGAGAGTTCCAGGATTTTAATCCAGTGACCATGAAGGAACAGCAATATAATTCCGAGACAATATGGCGAATGGCTTGGAGGGGAATTTGTAGGTGGTGATGTTCCCATGTCCTTATCCTTCTAGATGATAGATGTTCACGCTTTGCCTTGATGAGCTTGGCAATGCTTTTTGTAAATGGTGCACACTGCTGCTGCTGTGGTGGAGGGAGTGAGTGCTTAAGGTGGTGGATGGGGTACCAATAAAACAGATTGCTTGGTCCAGAATGTTTTCAAGCTTCTTAAGTATTGTTGGAGTTGCACTCATCCAAGCAAGTGGAGAGTATTCCATCATAACACTGACATGTGCCATTCCCATTCCCTGACCCGTTTGTGTAGCCATTGAAGTGTCTGGTCCAGTTCAGTTTCTGGTCAGTGGTAACCCCCAGGATATTGATGGCGAGGGATTCAGTGATGGTAATGCCATTGAATATCAAGGGAAATGATTAAATTCTCTCTTGTTGGAGATGATCAATTCCTAGCACTTGTATGGTGCGAATATTACTTGCCATATATAAGCCCAAGCCTGAATATTATCTAGTTCTTGCTGCATATGGACATGAACTGCTTCAGTATCTGAGGAGTCATGACTGAACACTATACAATCATCAATGAACATTCCCACCTTTGACCTTAAGTAGGTCATTGATGAAGCAGTTGAAGCTGATTGAAGTGTAGGATCGGAATCTCCCCCAACCGAATGTTTACTAGAAAACCCCCAAAATTTAAAGGACATAACCAGGGTGGCACGGTGGCGCAGTGGTTAGCACTGCTGCCTCACAACGCCAGGCACCCAGGTTCGATTTCCAGCTTGGGTCACTGTCTGTGTGGAGTTTGCACATTCTCCCCGTGTCTGCATGGGTTTCCTCTGGATGCTCCAGTTTCCTTCAACAGTCAAAGATGTGCTGGTTAGGTGAATTGGTCATGCTATAAAATTCTCCCTCAGTGTACCCGAACAGGCGCCAGAGTGTGGCGACTAGGCAATTTTCACAGTAACTTCATTGCAATGTGAATGTAAGCCTACTTGTGACTAATAAATAAACTATAAACTTATTTTAAAAACTTATAAATACAGCGAACAGGCCAATCCTTAACTGTACCGTAGGGGTTAATCTTCAAAACACATTGATAACGAAGCCAAGATACTGGGACATTGCCATCTCAAAGATAAAACAGTGGCCATCAGACAATTAAGGTAAATTGGGAGTCCATCAGAGTCAATGGCCCCAGACATATAACCAATGTTCAACAACAGCTAAGGAGAAATGGACTTTATCACATACACATCAATTTGGGAGCCAGAGGCACTGGACCTGAATGGGATCCATTGATTTGGTCGCAGAACCAATATCACAATGAATGGCTTGTTTGGACTCAGGTAAGAGTCAGACTAAGAGAGATTAAAAGATGCTAAGCACTGACCACCCAAACTGGTTGCCTCCAAGAATATGTTTTGATATTTCTATTAAAGTTTTGTAACAAAAAGGACAAGACAGTTGAGTCTTGGGCTGCAGGCAGGAAGGAGCGTCAGGAACGGTCACCCTGATTTACGGTTCCTGCTGGAAAGACCAACTGTGTGGGGAGTTTTAAATCAGCCAGATCCGAGCAACATTGGGGCTGAGGTTTGAAGATAGTTTCAGCAACTAAACCCTGACTGGGTTTGAGTTCAGTTGGGGCAGAAATGTGGGGATTTGCCTTGGTTTTTCATGGAGGAGTTTATGAATAAGTTGTTGTTCTGAGTCATTACGCTAACTGAGAACTTTTACATTAGGAATTATGGGTGTTTTTTTCTGTTAATAAAAATGTTTGTGTTTGAGCCTAAAAGCCTGACTCTGTAAGAGGTCCTTTATAAAATCCTGAAGTCAAGAACTGACAGTAAGAGTAAACAGGAGAGTGCAACTCTTACAGATCTTCCTCACCATTAAGAAAATGTTCCAAATTGTGTTCCTCAGATTCAAAGTCAACCTCACGCATCCCCACATTGAAATCCATCTTCTTCAGTTTGCCCACTCATTTATTTTGTTTCAGTCTCTTCCTAACTGGCTGTGACCATCCATACACATATCAGAGAATGCCTACAACACAGAAGAGGCCATACGGCCCATCGAGTCTGCACCAAATTTCTGACAGAATATTTTACCCAGGTGCACCCCCGCCCTCTCCCTGTAAGCCCGCACATTTACCTTAGCTAATCCCCCTAACCGACACATCTTGGGACACTGAGGGAGCAATTTAGCATTGGCCAATCCACCTAACCTGCACATCTTGGGAGAGTGAGAGGAAACTGGAGCATCTGGAAGAAAACAACACTCTCATGGGGAGAACATGCAGACTCCACACTGGCAGTCACCCGACGACAGGATTGAACACGGGTCCCTGGTGCTGTGAGGCAGCAGTGCTAACCACTGTGCTACCATGCCACCTAAAGAATGCTATGTGCAAAATTTGTCTATGGACACTTGCTTTTTTCATTCAACACATCAACATGTATAATCAGTGGATTATCACCGAGTTTTCAGGATTATTATGGTTTTATTATTTTTGTGATATCAGCCGGAAGTTTACCGGCACACCCACCCTGGAATCGGGGTGGGCGAGGCTCGCAGAATGGCATTCGCCATTGGCCTCGGGCAGGATCTTACGAGCCTCGGGCAGGCGATGTGGCAAGATTCCAGCAATTGGTTCTAAATGGGACTTTGCTGTTGATTATCTGAGCACATTCATGGTACTCAGTGAGAGCTGTAAAGTGTATATTTCTCTATATATATATATACTCGAACAGTAAGTAATCATTTCTGCATGCTAAATCTCGATCTTTATCATGTTTTCTGGATTTCACATGTGTTTCTTCTGTCTGCCAAAAGCAGGTAAGGTGATACCTCTTGGCCAATTGTTGCAACATTGGAGAACAATGCTACTGAATAGTGAAATGGTGTACCAGATCCAAGTACATGTCACCAATTGCCGAATGCCATCACAAATAGGGAGGGGCTGGCACATCCAAAGATGTGCAGGTTAGGTGGATTAACCATGGCAAATGCGCTGGGTTACAGGGATAGGGCGGAAGGGGGGAGTGGGGTGGCGCTTGGGTGGGATGCTCTTTTGGAGAATTGGTGCAGATTCAATGGGCTGAACGGTCTCTTTCTGCATTGCAGAGATTCTATGGTTGTGAGCCACTGTGACTTTATGAGGTGTGCATAGCTGTTGATAATATATGTCGTGTATTTATGGAATATTAATGGATAAATGAAAGCTTAGGATGGGGTGTATGCCTAAAGAATTACTCTTCAAATAGTTTTTACCCAAATATTCATGTTGTTAATCTCCATTGATTTATAAATTGCATTGTCATGTCTTGTAGAATTCTAATAAGTTATGTAATGTTGCGAAGGTCTTATCAATATTAACTAGTACATGACAACATGGAAATGCTGGAAATACACACAGATCCATCAGCATTTGGAAAGAGAGAAGACTGGTTTATATTTTGAGTTGAGGCTGTTAATGAGAAATGTGAGACCAGAACAACCTCTTTACAAATGGTCGCAGACTTGACATGCACTTCATGTTTTGCAGTTTTCTTCTTTTCAATAGTCAATCAATCATGTCAATTCCTGAGGAATATTCCATTTGATATTTTGGGGGTTTGGGCCAGGGTTAGATGCTCTTTCGGAGAGTCGATGTACCAAATGGCCCCCATCTGCATTGTCTGGAATCTATGGATTACTTGGTTCTATTACAATACCTCAGTGTTCTACACTCACAGGCAATATTACTTTACCAAGTAAACAAGTGTTGATTTGGAAATTTTTGTTCTAAATTAAACAGAAAAGTGTAATTTTCAGCAATGCCTTCTTCACAACCCTATCTACCAGAGCGTAGAAGACTAAAGGGTGATCTTATAGAGGTCCATAAAATAATGAGGGGCATAGATCAGTTAGATAGTCAACATCGTTTCCCAACGGTAGGGGAGTCTAAAACTAGAGGGCATAGGTTTAAGGTGACAGCGGAGAGATACAAAAGGGTCCAGATTGGCAATTTTTTCACACAGAGGGTGGTGAGTGTCTGGAACAAGCTGCCAGAGGTAGCAGTAGAGGCGGGTACAATTTTGTCTTTTAAAAAGCATTTAGACAGTTACATGGGTAAGATGGGTATAGAGGGATATGGGCCAAACTTGGGAATTGGGACTAGCTTAGTGGTTAAAAGAAAGGGCAGCATGGACAAGTTGGGCCGAAGGGCCTGTTTCCATGCTGTAAACCTCTATGACTTTATAAGGCCCCTTTTGAACTGCACTTCTCTGTTGATCATCTTTCCCTCTTGTGAAGCCGCAGTTCTGTATGCTGCAGGTCGCTACAGGTCACTGCTGCTGCTGCTCCTTATCTGAGGCCCAAGGTAATGCATTGTTAGTGGCACCCATGCTAATCCAATAGTGCTACCTTCAGGGATCTATGGACTTGTACACCAAGGTCAGGAACTGTTCCCACTGACCTTTCAGGTGCTGGGGTGGGAAACCACGTCATCCACAAAATCCTGCCCCAGGTTATAAATGACTAATATATGATTCTGATAAGAAACTCAGCCATAAGGTTGAGGGAGCATTTTACATGAGAGTCTATTTTTCATTTGGAAGACTTGCCATTGCTGAGGCTGTGTGCAAATGTAAGAATTAAGTGCACAGCGCTTGATATACTGTTGTGTGGCCTAGCTGTGACCGAATTTGAGGGGATACGAGTTTTAAGGTGGTGCAGTTTAGGAAGGGAATTCCAAACATTAAGGCTTAGAATGCTGAAGGTACAGCCTCCAAAGTGAAGGAAATTAGGGTGAACAAGACCAGAATTGGAGGAGTTTTGGCAAGGATGTGAGGAAGGCTATAGAGCTTACCATTTCATAGAATCCCTGCAGTGCAGAAGGAGGCCATTCGGCCCACTGCACCGACTCTCCGGGACAGCATCTTACCCAAGGCCATTTCACTCAAGGCCGGAGAGGCCGGTATTGAAGCCGGATCCCTGGCGCTGTGAGGCAGCAGTGCTAGCTACTGTGCCACCATGCTGCCCTTGGCATCCCACCAATTAAAAGCCCTTTTCTCTCCATTGGACAGTAAAAACTGGCAGTCGTCCTGTGGGTTTGGTGGGTGTGGTGGGGGGGGGGGGTGCTTCCTGATCAGGCATCCTACGGCCCATTGCCCTCAGAGGCATGGGCCACCTCTGTGGAAAAACCTATCCCCTGCCCTCACTATCTTTCCCCCTCGTCAGAGCTTGCCTACCTGACCCTAATGATATTGACCTCGGTTGCAGGTTGGCATCTATGTTGCTGCTCCGGCTGGGTGCAGCCCCAGGGATGGCCACTGTTCCTGATGGTGTTGCTGGGACTGGAGATCTGCCAGCCCTCTGACTAGGGTGGGATCTCCATCATGAAAAGGATGGGAGCCGCAATGTCGGTCTGTTAATTGCTTGATGGACATAGAACCAAGTTTGACTACCGGAAACAGCCCAAGGTGGGATTGGCCCCAGCTCGTCCGCTTTCCATCGGCCCATTGCCTGCCATATTAAATTCAGCTCGACAGTCAAGATTTTACACAGAAGGCCACAAGGTCAGCCATAAGGTCTACGCCAAGGTTTGGACAAATGGTAAGTTCTATAGCCTCCCTCACATCCTTCCCAAAGCTCGGCATTCCTCCAATTCCGGCCTTCTGCACTCTAAATTCCTTCACTATTGGTGGTTGTGCCCTCAGCATTCTAAACCCTAAAATTGGGAATTCCCTTCCTAAACTACACCACCTGATATTATCTTAGTCAATAAACATTACACATTTTTAATGGCTTCAATATACTTTGGAATATGGGTGGCCAAAACTGGGTACAGCGTTCAAGCCCATATTTGGCACAGATTCAGCATTACTGCTTTGCTTTCGTACTGTCATTTGTTTGAATCTGTAATCGTGCTCTTAAAATTTTGGAGGAAGCCCTCTTGATCTCTCCTCCTCTCCTCCAAAACATAGCGTACAGAAAGGAACTTTTCTACTAATAGATAATCCCCTTCTGACTTCCAACCTCCTGTCAATCCTGCTCTATCAGTATTACTATGGTTATTTCTTCCCATGAATGTTGCTGCCTTCTTCACTTTATTTCCAAAAATGCTTTTCCGCATTCTCTCCCTCCTCCCCGATTCTAACTTTTGAAATCTAGATATGTCATATCACCTCCAGCTCCACCTCATTTTGGCCAAGGCTGCAAAACTATAAGAGTCTTGACTTCCTTCAGTCTTGTCTTCCTAAGTATCTCATTTTGGGGCGGCACGGTGGCACAGTGATTAGCACTGCTGCCTCACAGCGCCAGGAACCTAAGTTTGATTCCCAGCTTGGGTCATTCTCTTGGGTCATGTACATTCTCCCCATGTCTGCATGGGTTTCCTCTGGGTGCTCCGGTTTCCTCTCACAGTCCAAAGACGTGCAGGTTAGGTGGATTGGCCATGCTAAGTTGTCCCTTAGTGTCAGAGGGACGAGCAAGGTAGGTCTGTGGGGTTACAGAGATAGGGCCTGGGTGGGATTGCGGTTGGTGCAGACTCGATGGGCCGGATGGCCTCCGATTGCACTATAGGATTCTAAGTCTACTTTTATCCCAATCTCAGAGTCCTCTCTCTACCACTGATTCATTTACCTCATCATCTCCACTACTTGGCGCTCTCTACACCGTGGGATTTGTTTTGTCACACAGGCTTCACAGTAAAGAAAGGTAATCTGCTAGACCACACACCAATTGTATCTGACTTTGCATTCAACCTTCAGTTAGTTCCAGCACAGACTCCAATTACCGTCAATGGGTGCTGCAAGCTAGACATAGCTTTCTCCATTAAAAAAATAAAACCATGTCAGATTGACCTTTCCTTTTTAAAATGTTGTTCTATGAGGAGTGGATAATCGCATCCAATTCCTGGCCAACATACTTTAACTCAATTGCAAAGCCACAAAGCAATATTTAAATGCTTTTCAAAATGAGAATGGGTGAGAAAGAGTTATCTGATCCTAGGGTACACTGTTGTTTAATTCCTGTTTAATTCCAACGTCTGACTCTGTGATGGAAGCATTTGCATGTGGTGGGTCTCTCACCATTTGAAGCCAATTTAACTTGCCCTGATCTTTTACACATTTAATCTGTCAATGGTGCTTCAACATGTTCATTACAATCTTCTAAAAACAGAAGACGTTGGATAAAATATTCATTCAAAAAAAAACGATTCTGTGCCAGAATTACATTCTTCTTAACTGAATGGTTCAACATTTTGACTGCTTTCAGATTGACACTGACAGTCACTCTGATCTCACCATCGCAGAATAATCATGGATTCAAGTCATAGAATCCCGACAGCACAGAAGGAGGCTATTCGGCCCATCGAGTCTTCACCGACTACCATCGCACCCAGGCCCTATCCCCGTAAGCCCATTGCAAATCCCCCCTGAAACCAGGGATCAATTTAGCATGGCCAATCAACCTAACCTGCACATATTCGGACTGTGGGAAGCAACCAGAACATCCGGAGAAAACCCACATTAAATTGCAAAATGAATTTTTTATCTTTAAGTGAAGCCATGATTTATTTATTTTTGGTACTTTTCTAGGTTGGTTGGAGTTTCAAGTTCCTTGCGGTGCGGGGAATATTTAATAATAAATTAAATATGAAATACTCTGCCTTTGAATAGAATGGGACTGCCTGTCATGGGAGGGATAAGAAAAAATTACTATGGAAAGAAGACAAACTGGGTGAAAAATTGAGAAATTGTAAATAACACAAATATATATCAGATTGTAAAATGTTTCCCGCACTAAACACTTGATGCTCCTCAAGGGCATTGCTGTTTATATAATGCACAAAAAGAATGAACTCGTGGTGTAGAAATACACCTAAGATTGGGCAAATTAAGAGTAATCTTTTTTATGTCTATTTATTTTTGAGTTTCCTCTTTTACTCCTCACTTCTGAAGGCAACAATTTTTGCTGGGACATTAGACTTTTGGCTGTACGGTCATAGAACATAGAACATAGAACAGTACAGCACAGAACAGGCCCTTCGGCCCACGATGTTGTGCCGAGCTTTATCTGAAACCAAGATCAAGCTATCCCACTCCCTATCATCCTGGTGTGCTCCATGTGCCTATCCAATAACCGCTTAATCGAATCTCCTGCGGGTCCCACTCTGAAGGGGTGCAAAGTCCCGACCCAGGTTTGTATGATCTCTCCTCACAACTTAACCCTTGACGTCTCGGTGTAATTCTGGTAAACCTGCGCTGCACTGCAAGTCAAATGTATCCTTCCTAAGGATGTGGCACCCAGAACTGCTGGTAGTACTCCAGCTGTGGCCACACCTAAGATTGGGCCTGGGTGCGATGGTAGTCAGTGCAGACTCGATGGGCCGAATGGCCTCCTTCTGCACTGTCAGGATTCTATGATTTGAATCCATGATTATTCTGTGATAGTGAGATCAGAGTGACTGTCAGTGTCAATCTGAAAGCAGGTCTTTGTTTAGTTATAGCTTTGACTTCTACTACTCTTTGCATTCTGGATATAAAGGCCAACATTCCATTAACTTTCTCTGTGCCTGTTGCACTTGACAAACCTAACTGCACAAATAGCACCCAGGAACAGAAGCTTTGACTGATTCTAGTCCAGGACATTGAAGCCAATTGTAATAATGGGTAGTGTTTTTTATTGGCTCCTCGTAGAGTGGTCCAGTCCAGGTTATGGGTAAGCATAACCATAGAATCAAAGAATAGAATAGAATCCCTAGAAGGAGGCCAGTCAGCCCATCAAGCCTGCGCCGACAACAACCCCATCCAGGCCTTATCCCCATAAGCACACGTATTTACCCCACTAATACCCCTGACACTAAGGGGTAATTTAGCATGGCCAATTCACCTAACCCGCACATCTTTGGACTGTGGGAGGAAACCGGAGCGCCCCGGAGGAAACCCATCAGACACGGGGAGAATGCGCAAACTCCGCACAGACAGTCACCCGAGGCCGGAATTGAACCCCGGTCCCTGGCGCTGTGAGGCAGCAGTGCTAACCACTGTGCCACCGTGCCGCCCTCTAACCCTATTGATTTAATTTGGCTCCTTGTTCTTATAAACATGATTAGAGGTCACCTTCCAGGTTTGATGCACCATTTTGTCACGGTTCTGCCCTTATGCCAAACTGTCACTGTTTTGTTAGCACTGATCTCATTATGATTCATACACATCTGGTTTCTCTGGGGGGGTGGTTTGGTGGAGGCTGGGAGGGGAAAGAAACTGACATCGGAAATACAAAAGAACACACAAATTAAAATGGCCCTCCATCTATTTCTGAGCCTGTTGCAGTTCAGACTGAGGGAAGCTGTTTAGTGGTTGAGAAATCTCTGTTCGTGAGCTGGATCAGTGCCATTTGATTAAATGGATTCCAGTTCCTTTGTGTGGTCATTTTGTGTACTCTCCCTAATGACACATCTCCGCTCGGTCGCATGTGACCAGTGCGACACATGTCTGGCAAGCAAATTTTAAAATTAGAATGGGAACCTCCGGGGCATTGTTCAATCGCTCAATCCGCCGTGCATCAGAAAAATCAAAATTGCTTCTTTCTAAAGGGAGACTCGCTGAAGAAGTAAACAATTGTTCCGTGGCAAAGGATGGATTAAATTGGGATTATGAGAATCAATTTTGAAAAGTGATTCCGGAGCACAATGCTGTCTACTCCTATTGGAAAGTTATATAATTTTAAGGATTATTCACTTGTGAATAAAATAATGTTCAAAAGGCATTTAAGGTTTGTAACTTAGCACTGTCTATTTGTCAAGTGAAAGCTTCCCCTGTCTGCGTGGGTTTTCCTCCGGGTGCTCCGGTTTCCAGCCACAGCCCAAAGGTGTGCAGGTTAGGTTGACTAACCATGATAAGCTGCACACCTTCGTGTCCAAAGGTGTGTAGGTTAGGTGGATTAGCCATGATAAATATGTGGGGGTTACGGGGATAGGGTGAGGGGAGGGTGGTGTGGGCCTGGGTAAGATGCTCTTTAGGAGAGTCGGTGCAGATTCGATGGGCTAAATGGCCTCTTTCTGATTTGATTTGGTTTATTATTGTCATGTATTGGGATACAGCAAAAAGTATTGTTTCTTGCGCACTATACAGACAAAACATACCATTCATAGAGTACATAGGGGAGAAGGAAAGGAGATGATGCAGAATGTAGTGTTACAGTCATAGCTAGGGTGTGGAGAAAGATCAACTTAGTAACTTCTACACTGCAGGGATTTATGGTTCTGTGGTTCTATAGTTCTCCGGTTCCCAGTTGCATTCTGATGGCACTCTCCATGCTACACTGTCCATGTAGCCTCATGGACATTGTGCAAAAACACAGAGTAGGCTGAACTGCGATACGCTCTGTGGTTAAGTGGCCTGCCAATACTTGGTATGCTGGCACACGCTTGAAAATTGGCCACATTGATCAGGCACTGCAGTCTGCCAACACTGGTGGGACTATTAACACAGCATGAGTCACGAGTCTCCAGGAGAAGAGAGGAGAAAACTGGAAGGAAAACCAACCTCATTCAGCCATCAAAACTGGAAAAGAAAATTACATTTCTGAGCTTCATTCACAACCTTAAGGTGCCCCAGAGAACTGTGCAGCCAGTAAAGCACTTTTGATCGATTAGTCACTGCTGTAATGTAGGAAACACAGCAGTCAAATTATAGCACAGCAAGGTCCCACAAACTGCATGAGATCATGACCAGAAAATCTGCTTTTTATTGATGTGGGCTGAGTGATAAATAATGGCCAGGACCCTGGGGGGAACTGCTCTGCCTTCTGCCAAATAGCAGAGATTGCATCGAAAAGTTGGGGACTCCCTCAGTTCCCTGCTATACAGTCATTATTGGGGCTGTATTAAGCCCCCGTACAAAGTTCCGATACAAGATCATTAACCCAAACATTAACTCTGTTTCTTTCCCCACACATGCTGCTCGACCTGCTGAGCACTTGCAGCGTTTTCTGTTTCTTTTTAACAAGGCATTTTGGGGAGGCGGTGGCCTCGTGGTATTATCGCTGGACTTTTAATCCAGAAACTCAGCTAATGTTCTGGGGGCCCGGGTTCGAATCCCACCACGGAATTTGAATTCAATAAAAAACAATATGGTGGTCCAGGGTCGCTGGCAACCTTCATCCTGAACTCCCGAAGCAGCCCTGGGCTTTGTTCAGGTGAGTCCAAACATCTGCATTTCGCGTTGTTCTAAATGTGTTTCCCACCGGCATGTTTCCCCGCTGGCGCCATGGAGAACCAAGCGTGGGTGGTCATACCTTCCTCTGCATCCCATTAACGGATTTACACCAGCTTCTCGCGGGTTTCTTTATCTGCTATGGCGGAAAACCCCGTGGGAAATTCACGATTTTTAGCCCTCCTGCCGAGGTGATGGCCTAGTGGTATTATACTAGACTATTAATCCACAAACTCAGCTAATGTTCTGGGGACCCGGGTTCGAATCCGTCACGGCAGATGGTGGAATTTGGGTTCAATAAAAAATATCTGGAATTAAGAATCTACTGATGACCATGAAACCATTGTCGATTGTCGGAAAAACCCATCTGGTTCGCTAATGTCCTTTAGGGAAGGAAAGTCTGGTGACTCCAGAGCCACATCAATGTGCTCAACTCTCAGCTGCCCTCGGGCAACTAGGAATGGGCAATAAATGCTGGCCAGCCAGCAATGCTCATGTCCCATGAATGAATTTTAAAAAATTAAGTCCTCTGTTTGCTATTTTTAGCATGTCAACTAAAGCATTTGCAAAATTCCCCTCAGGGCTATTTAAAAAGGTGAACTAAAATAATAGAGACAGAAAAGTGATGCGAGGAGGGACAACAGATATCTTGAAGTGGATATGCTCACATTAAAAATAATTACAACAGTGCAGACTAGGCTGTGTTACAGGCCCCCAATGGTTACCATGTGCTGAAAGAGAGAAGGAAGTGGGTACATGGTTCTCAAAACAACTTGTTGGCTTAATGCCAAGCATCAGTGCCAGAGTAGATGCGCTGCTGAACCCATGCAATTTTATGAAGCCTCAAACAGTTTTGAAACAAGCAAAAGAAATGTATAATTTCCTGCAGAAAATAAATGTATAACGGGTAGGAAATATTTTGGAAGGAAAGGACGAAGTATAATTGAATAAGTACACTTCGTACACTAATGAAACCTTGGGGAAGATTCTCTAAGATGCGGTGAATATAATAACCAGTATTTCTAACACATCTTTCACTGACTCGGGACAACTCAAAGCACTTTAAAGCCAATGACTTCCACTTGAAGTGCGTTTTTTGTTTGTTGGCAAATGTGACAGCCATTTTGCACACAACAAACTCCCACAAAGGGCAGTAAGTGCAATAACCAGTAAATCCTTTTTGACGGGATTAATTTGAGGGATGACCTGCCCAACCTGCTGACTATTCCCAGCATTGTCTGTTTTCGCTGCGGGTTAACTTGATGAGCTGGAAGGAAGGCCATTTCCTCCCTCTCGCCCACAAGCAGTGCTGGAAAAGCATTTATTGAAGTGTCCCTTTCATGCAGCAGTCATCGCCTCCCTTTAGCTGCTGGGTTTCCTGAGACCTGGCAAACTCAGCTGACCAATGTTAAGCTTGAAACACAGATAAAGGCTGGAATTCTCCGGTCGTTCACGCCAGCAGCGCATCCCGTTTCACAGCGGGATGAGGGTGGCATCAATCGGAAATCCCATTGACAGCGGCAGGACTGGAGAATCCCGCCACGAGAGAACGCACTCCGCCTTCCACCGCCAGGAAACATGTGGTTGGGAGGCCGGAGAATTTCGCCAAAAGTCTTACAGACCTTAAAGTTTTAAAATTTAAACTATGTCTATTTAATAGTGTCACAAGCAGGCTTACATTAACACTGCAATGAAGTTACTGTAAAAATCCCCTCGTCGCCACACAGGTACACTGAGGGAGAATTTAGCATGGCCAATGCACCCAACCAGCACGTCTTTCGGACTGTGGGAGGAAACCGGAGCATCCGGAGGAAACCCACGCAGACATGGGGAGAATGTGCAGACTCTGCACAGACAGTGACCCAAGCCGGGAATCGAACCTGGGTCCCTGGCGTTGTGAATCAGCAGTGCTAACCACTGTGCCACCATGCCGCCCATAGCTCTAGACAAAACAATGATTGGTGACCACCAATTGGCTGAGTGAATGACCCTCTCTCTCCCCTGCCCCCGATCATCAAAGAGGCACAAACCACCACCGCACCCCCCCCCCCCAACCCCATCAGCACACCTGCAAGTGCTAACTTGGCTTCCCCTCCCTAGTAACAAGGCAAACTGCTTTAAACTCACTGGAATGCTCTAATGGGCACCTGACTTGCCCAAACTGCCTGCAGCCGATCTGCCCTAACACGGGAGAGCTCCATAAAAACCCCAAGGGTGGACAGACAGCAGGCAGTGCAGGAAGAAATGATTTCCAGGAAGACAGCTCCCCGGTTTTCAGATGCTGACCTGGCCAGGTTGCTGGAGGCAGTGGAGGCAAGGCGGGACACCCTCTACCCCCAGCAGGACATCATCCCAGAGGAAGGGATGGAAATGCAGCCTGGGAAGCAGTGGCAACATGGGTTAGTGCCAGGGCACTGGCCAGTAGAACTGGGAAGCAGTGCCGCAAAAAACTGAATGACCTCATCTGGGCAGCAAGGGTGAGTATTTAACCTCATTTAGCATCTTCCCCCTAAATGACCCCCAGATCCCCCCACCCCTAGCACCCTGCATGCTTTCAGCCCCAGACCCCCAAGCACCTTCCTCCCCCCCCCCCCCCCCGCAAGAATATCACAACCCTTGCCCTCTGAGGGTCACCCCCTGAAACACTGCAGGACCCGTGCCATCAGATTTGGCATGGCTCCTTCTGTCCCCACAGGAGAAGGATACCCATAATCATCAGGAGAGGGCAAAGACAGGGGATGGTGTGCCTGAGATCCAGGTCCTCGTCCCCTTTGAGGAATGGACACTGGAGCTTGCGGGAGAGGAGGGCATGCGGACCATTAGTGACAGCGTGGTTGGGCTAGAGTATAGAAGTGAGCACCTGCCAATCCTCCACATGTTGGAGGAATCTCAACTAAGTTGCATGCAGACGATGTTCCTCTCTTGCGCTTAACCTTGTGTCCTGTCTCGCAGGCCCACGCCACCCCCCCCCCCCCCCCGACCTGAAACGCAACATGTCCGCCACGAAACAAACCCCTCTAAGCAGCAGGGCGCAGCTTGAAAGCACAGACTTGCCTCTTCACTCATCCTCACTGCTAAAGCACCTGAATCTGATTTCTATAGAAGAGGTGTTTCCCTGACCAATCCGGCTACAGTGAATGAGGTGGTTAAGGCAGGTGAGCTGGGACGATTGAGAGTGAAGCTCACTAATGACATTGTAATGAATGCAAAAAAATGTAAATTGACCCTTCACCTGTTTGGTGCAGGCTCCTGATTGCGCTGAATTTTTTTTGTAAAATGGGAAGGGGCGCGAAAACGGGCACCGTTCCCGCTAGTCGCATCATGCCCGATTTTATTACATTTTCCGCCGCAAAATGGGCGCGATGAGGTCATAAAATTCCACCCCCTGTGTCTGAGAGTATGGAGAAGGCTACATGGTATTGTTCTGCATGGCAACTTCAATCTAGCTTGGAGCGTGAAGGGAAGTTTTTGCAGCTCTAATGGGAGCTCAAATGGAAGAAATCCTGACACTGGGTCCAAAACCAACTGTGCCAGCTCGGAAAGACTGGTACACTGGCACAACAAATAGATTTAGTTGTTCCAGAAACCTATGTAATGTTAAGACCCAGGTCAGAATCTCCAAGCTGTTTTGTGGGTACACTGAGGGAGAATTTAGCATGGCCAATGTACCTAACCAGCACATCTTTTAGACTGTGGGAGGAAACCGCAGCACCCGGTGGAAACCCACCCAGAAACAGGGAGAAAGTGCAAACTCCACACAGACAGTGACCCGAGCCAGGAATCGAACCTGTGTCCTGGCACTGTGAGGCAGCAATGCTAACCACTGTGCCACCTGTGCCACCACTTTTTGTTTTAAAGTGTGCCGTTCCACAATCAGCAAACTGTTTCGTCTGCTCCTATAGACAGAAACAAAAGTAAATCCCCAGTGAATACCCACCACCTGAATAAAATTAAACACCCAATTAATTTACAATTAACAGCCATGATGCCAATTTTTAAATCATTTGCAGCTACTCCATGTTTGGAAAGATAATGAGATGGCAGAATACTTCTTCGTGTACATTTCCATCGCAAAAGCACATAGCCTTGGGGTTCTGTCCTGTATTTGTTAGATAGATGCATCACAACGATTTTTATTCTATTCCATCTATCTTAGATTATGGCATCAATGAAGGGCAATCCCCACTCTTATGAAGTGAGCCTTATAATTGCTGCTCTCTTAATATTCTGCGTATAATTACAGAGCAGAGGCACTGCTGCAATTTCTTCAAAGCATTTATTTCACCAGTTCTGGCAGTAAATTGAAGGGTACAATTTATAGCCTCATTTTGCGGCTTGTTTCAAAGCTGTGCCATGTGTGTGTGTTTTTTTTTTAACAATCACTTCCACACGTGCAGGGCTCTTGATATCATCTCAATCGCAACAAAGGAACTGCAAAGAAAGAACAAAGAACAAAGCCAAGTAAAGAACTTGGCCCTCCAAGCCTGTGCCGATCATGATGCCTGCCTAAATTAAAACTGTGTGCACTTACGGAGTCCGTATCCTTTCATTCCCATCCTATCCATGTATCCATCTAGTTGCCCCTTAAATGCCAGTTGCAAAGGAGGCCAGTTCGAAGGGGGTAACCTAGAACTAGAATCAGGGTTCATATCCTGTAGAACAACTGTCCAGGGTGGGATTTTAAAAATCAGTAAATTCAAAGAACATTGATTAAGATCGCTTTTGGTACAGTTTCTTTCAGCTTACACCCTGCTGACTAGAATCCAATGAATAGCGAGACGACTTCTTGTGAGCTGTGCCCAGCATAACTTCTAATTCTATGCTTCTAAAACTTTATTCTCTTTTAAACTCTCTAACAATGCTTTAATGCAATATCTTGTCAGACCTTGCATTAAGTTGATCTTTCTCTACACCCTAGCTATGACTGTAACACTACGTTCTGCACTCTCTCGTTTCCTTCTCTATGAACGGTATGCTTTGTCTGCATAGCACGGAAGAAACAATACTTTTCATTGTATGTTAACACATATGACAATAATAAATCAAATCAAATTAAAATCAAAAGGTAGGATTGAAGTTACCCCAAACATGGTCATTGTGTAATAAGAAGGAAATAGTAGAATTAAGCCGCATGATGTACTCCCCGTCACTTTCATTCTAAAACCATTGGATATCAAGAACATAAATGCAATCCACAGACAATGTTGCTTTGAGGCTTGGCTTTTCCTGACTGAATTTCCACCTACAAAACTGCACTTTTATAGTTCATCCAAAATCGACTGCCTGTATCCTAACTCGCACCCAAGTCACATTCACCCATTACCATGTGCTCACTGGCATACTTTGGCACACTGCCCAGCAATGCCTTGATTTCAAAATTCTCATCCCATCAAGCGGTTAGCACTGCTGTCCCAATGCATCAGGGACCCAGGGTCACCGTCTGTGCGGAGTTTGCACATTTTCCCCATGTCTGTGTGGGTTTACTCCGGGTGCTCCGGTTTCCTCCCACAGGACGTGCTGGTTAGGTGCGTTGGCCATTCTAAATTCTCCCTCAGTGTAACCCAAACAGGTGCCCGAGCGTGGCGACTAGGGGATTTTCACAGTAACTTCATTGCAGTGTTAATGTAAGTCCGCTTGTAACACTAATAAATAAACTAAATTTTATAATAAGAAAATGTCCTATTCTGACCTTGATGAAGTCCTCACTGCCATCCCAAAAGAAGAAAAGATAATTCTCCTATGGAACTTTAATGCCAGGTTGACAGCAATTCTAATGCCTGGAGTGGCAGAAGGTGTAGCGGGGACATGAGGAAGAACTTTTTTATACAGAAGGTAGTAGGTGTCTGGATCTCACTGCCCGAGTTGGTGGTGGAGACAGGCCAGAACTCGACCAGCTCGCCTGCCATGGAATCAGAGCGGGCGAGGGTCCAACAACGGAAATCTCCATTGGCCTCAGGCAGGAAGTTTTGCTCTCGCCCCAGCAAGGCCATAAAATCCCACCCATTAACCCTAAACTCTCTTAAAAAGTATCTGGATCTGCACCTTAAGTGCTGTAAGCAACAGAGCTATGGGCCAAGTGCAGGAGGGTGGGATTAGAAATGACACCTGGCTGTCTCAGGCTGGCATGGACAAGATGGGCTGAATCGCCTCCTTCTGCACTGTAACCTTTATACGGTTCTATGGAATGGCGCTATTAGGAACAACAAGATTGGAAAAAGCCAGTGCAAATGGTGCCTACTGACTGACAAAGTGTGCTCAGCATGGTCTCATTATAATAAACCTTCAGAAGACCAAGTACAAAACCACATGGAGGCATCCTAGGTAAAAGTACTGGCATCATCTGGATTATGTCATTGTTCGGGTCAAATATCTGTGTGAAGTGTGTATCACGCAATCTACGTGGGAGCCTGATGCCTTCAGGATAGGTCATCGACTTGCTCAATTGGTGATGAACACGCACCCAGCACCAAGACATCATAAGGACCAAAGGTCCAAGAGGAAGATCAGCCATAAAGTAACCTGACCAAAGAGAGGAATTCCAACTGCATCTCATCACCAATCTAGGAAATCCTCACACGTCCAACTCAGTTCTAGAACAGTGGGATCAAATAATGCCAACAGGTGGTCATCTTCTGTGCCCAGGCCTTTGGGTTTGAATGTTGTCATGTTCAGGGTTGGTTTGATGAAAATGATGCTGAAATATTTGTGACCTCTGAGAAGGAAAAGGATGAACCTTCATTGCCTGGCAGAACAACCCAAGGTCGCAGGTCGAGAAGGCGGCATTCTAACAGCTCAAGGCTGACACCCAAAGGCAAATTCAGGATCCATGGGTTGGCACAGTGGCACAGTGGTTAGCACTGTTGCCTCACAGTGCTAGGGACCTGGGTTCAATTCCAACCATGGGTGACAGTGCGGAGTTCGCACGTTCTCTCCATGTCTGCATGGGTTTCTTCTGGGTGCTTCGGTTTCATGCCACAGTCCGAAAATGTGCAAGTTAGGTGGATTGGCTGTGTGAAATTGCCCTCAGTGTCGCAAGGTTAGATGGATTAGTGGGGTAAATGCGTGGGGTTACAGGGGTAGGGCAGGGCTTGCGCCTGGGAAAGATGCTCTGTCGGAGAATCGGTGCAGACTCAATGGGCTGAATGGCTCAGTTCTGCACTGTAGGGATTCTATGGTTCTATGATTGATAAAGGACATGCAATGGGAAGAGAAAGCCCAGCAGTTTGCTCAGCATCATCACATTGTGACGATAGTGTACCTTTAAGAAATGTTTTTTTTAAATCATGTTCTCTGCAGCTATAAGCTGTTTTTGTTTCATTGCTGCCAGGCCGTCTGCTAGAAGTCTTTTTGTTGCTCCTTTAGTGGTTTAAATGGGGTTTGCTTATTTTTACTTTGGGATCTTTTATGACCCTGCATTGTTCGGAGGAAGGTAATGTGGTTTGGACAGTTTTTTTCCTTCCTAGTGTCTCAGCCTGAGCCATTTTCTGTTTTGGCTGGCTGCAGTTTTTAGTTCTAGAAGTGCCATCAAGCCGAAAATGAATTTTTCTCTCTCTCCCTGGTTTTGGAAATTCTGCTGGTTCACCAAAAGAAAGGCTTCTTGCCTTCCTAGAGTAGAACAAATGCTGTTGTTGTCTTGACCAAAGTCTCTCCCTGGTTTTCTGGAAGCTCCAAACTCGTCTATGCGTACCTCAAGAGAACCAAAGAGAGCATTCAACCAAAGGACTCAGTTCCAGTATCACGCCTTTGCTGTGTTAAACCTGTGGAAAGGGTTTTTTTATCTGTGAGAAGTTTTTGTTTGATTGGAACTTCTTAGATATATTCGTTAAGGTTATACATTATTGTGGTTGTTTTGTTTTTGTTTGTAATTGATAAAAGTTATTGCTAATTTTCTCTCTATACATGTTAACTATATTCTTAAATAAACTTTGTTTGATAAAAGCTCCCGAGTGGGTCACCTGAATCATACCTGAAGTGTTGGAGAATTTCAAAATACTCTGGGATTTAACACTAATAAGACAACTAAAAAACTGAGTAGACTAACTTTGGATTAAGAATCACAGATTGCCTTAAAATATTACAGAAATCATAGAAATCATAGAAACCCTACAGTGCAGAAGGAGGCCATTTGGCCCATCGAGTCTGCACCGACCACAATCCCACCCAGGCCCTACCCCCATATCCCTACATATTTACTTGCTAATCCCTCTAACCTACACATCTCAGGACACTAAGGGGCAATTTTAGCATGGCCAATGAACCTAACCCGCACATCTTTGGACTTTACAGAAGGCACTGTCTGCATAGAAACACAAATAACCAGTTACAAGATTTAAACATGTATTTTGGATTTAAAAAGGTATTTATTTTCTGTACACTTTGGCCAAAATGCAGGCTGCCCCAAGGCATAATGGGATGGGAGCTAGCAAAGAGGAACCGCATTCTTTCAGAACAATGCAGTTACAGAGTATAATTTTTATCAGTATAGATCAGAGAAAATACAGATTCCCAGACTCTAAAATGAATAGGATTATTCATTTTTTCTGATAAAGGTAGCTCACCAGATCAGTGAGAACAGGAACTTTTGACCCTGTGATTTGCATAATAGTAGTTGCTAAGAGACAAGAGGGAAGTTACCTTTGAACTCTATGGTTAGCATTGTAGAAGTTGCGAGGAGACAAGAGGTAAGAGTTTCCGAATTCTACCAATGAACTCCCATGTATTCAGATGGCAGGATGCAGTTGGGTAAAGTATATGATGTTTCTTAATAATGGTTGAGCTGTACTGATGTTGTTTGATTCATACC
The DNA here is from genome assembly GCF_964213995.1 of Mustelus asterias. Taxonomy (NCBI): domain Eukaryota; kingdom Metazoa; phylum Chordata; class Chondrichthyes; order Carcharhiniformes; family Triakidae; genus Mustelus; species Mustelus asterias. Next base: position 102,365,656 of record NC_135810.1, on the reverse strand, counting down.
TGGTAAGGATGAACCAGGAGGAAGGAAATGTGTTTTTGGAGATGTATAATTATGTTAGCGGATGTAATGTAACTTCAGAGAGGCAGCAGACTGCTGATGTCTCCTCCCATCGTACGTTGGTCAATAAAGAGTCTTTCACCGGGATACTGCTGTGTCACGAATGTTTGTATTCGCTAAAGTTAACTCGATACTTAGCCTCTGAAAAAAACCCATCTACATGAGGTGAACCATATCATGTTTACCTTAACCAAATTCAAAGTGCAAAACTTATGATCCAGGTGGACTTCATAAAACATTTTGGAGTTTCTGACCTGAATTATGACAACATGCAAGTGAAGTCACCAGGTCTACATATAGACCAAAGTCAAATGGACAAAATTGCCTTCACACTCAGGATGGTTTTTCTGTTTCTCTCCCTACAGAAAACAATGCCATCCATCAACACTGACAAGAACATTCACAGCAGAAACTCAATTGTGAATCCACTGTGGGAGCTGAAACTAACCAGGTTATCCCTGTGATAGAATGAATGACTGAGTCACCATCCGTGGGATAGCAACAGCAAGAATCAAATAGATAAAAAACAACAAAGCCTGCAGTCCAGATGGTATTCCAGCTGAGAGCTTTAAAGCTGGTGGACTTCTGCTCACATCAAGATTCCACACACTCCTTTTCGAGATTTCCTCATGTGGCTGAGGAAATCCTCCCAGCGACAAGGTGGAGACGGAGACATTCCAGAGGAACCTCCGATACAGTCTTTGTTGCCAGAAAAATGTTTGAGCAGCGCCAGGAACTCTCCATCGCATTCATTGACTAGACCTAAGCATTTGACTCAGTAAATCACGGGATTCTGTGGATTGAGTCCTCCAAAGATTTGGATGTCCAAGAAACTTCATCCCAATCCGGCAATTGCTCCACGATGACAGGACTGCAATGTTGAGTGGGGAATCTGAAACAGAAGCCTACTAAAGCCAGACCAGTGCTACATGACAGCCCCCATAGTATTTGCAATCTACCTGACTATTCACCAGGGGATGGCACGGTGGCACTGCTGCCTCACAGCGCCAGGTACCCGGGTTCGATTCCCGGCTTGGGTCATTGTCTGTGTGGAGTTTGCATGTTCTCCCCGTGTCTGCGTAGGTTTCTTCCGGGTGCTCCAGTTTCCTCTCACAGTCCAAAGATGTGCAGGTTAGGTGGATTGGTCATGCTAAATTCCCTCTTAATGTCAGGGGGACTAGCTAGGGTAAATGGATGGGGTTATGGGGATAGGGCCTGGATGGGATTGTGGTTGGTACAGACTCGGTGGGCCGAATGGCCTCCTTCTGCACTGTAGGATTCTATGATTCTATCAAAGATCATCAGCCCTCCAATAAGTGTTAAATACCTTCAAGATGGAAAACTCTTCAGCTGCAGTCACCTTCATGTTAGCATAAACAAACACGATCTACGAACTGCGGGTGACTGCAATGTCATTGTCCAATCTGCACCAGATTTGCAAACTGCTCTCACTCCCTTCAATTTTGCATCCAAGAAAATCGGCCTGTCCTTGAATTTTGCCAAAATAAAACTCAAATATCAACCCCCCAACATGGTCAGGAAATATTCCACCTCCCATTCATGAAGAGGAGATTCTGGAAAAATTGAACATCTTGGCAAAGACCATCATTGACGAGGAGAACCAACATGTGATGATTGTGGTCATTGTCCCTTTAAGGGCAACACAGCAAAAGAGGGTCACATGGCTTTTAAAAAGTTTATTTATTAGTCACAGGTAAGGCTTACATTAACACTGCAATGAAGTTACTGTGAAATTCCTCTAGTCGCCACACTCCGCCACCTGTTTGGGTCAATGCACCTAACCAGCACGTCTTTCAGATTGTGGGAGGAAACCGGAGCACCCAGAGGAAACCTACGCAGACACAAGGAGAATGTGCAAACTTCACACAGATAGTGACCCAAACCGGGAATCCAACCCAGGTCCCTGGCGCTGTGAGGCAGCAGTGCTAACCACTGTGCCACCATGCCGCCCCAAGGTCCCCTTGGGGGACCAATTAGGATGAAAGTGGGTTATCACCTCAGGGGGTGGAGCTCTCTATTAGGCAATAGGCAGAAGACATCTAGAAGACACATGGAATATGTGTAGGACCTGGGGCAACTGGTGAATTGCCCCAAGGCGGGGCGTGGGGTGAGGGAGGGGGGGGGGCGATCGGCTGCTGTCCTCTGTACAATTTTCCTTATTAATAAATACCTTTTGTGTTCCTGACGAACTCTGTGAGCGTGTATCATTCATTACAAAACACCAGATCAACCTTCTACAAACTGCAGCGGCAAGTGTTTGACAATAAGGACCTCCGCAAGTCAACAAACGTGCCAGTGTACAGAGCAAATATTGTCACCACACTCACGCACTGCAGTGAGAACTGGACTGTGTATCAGTAAGACATAAGAGTGCTGGAGAAATAGAGCAGCAATGCCTCCACCACATCCTGCAGATTCATGGGTGGATCATCAAACAAACACCAGTGTCCTTGAAGCCTTCCGAGGCCTTCACAATCAACAAAACTCTTGCAAAATCAACATCGACAGACTGATGGCCGCAAAGCCTCTCCCCCACCAGGTCCTGATTTCTCAGTTCTCAAGTGGCCAACATTCCAGGTGAGGCCACGGAAAACACTTCAAAGGCACACTGAAGATCTTGAAGCGTGACGGTATCGGTGTTAATGACTGGCATTAGCTTCTTACCAATCACTCAAAATGCTGCCAACCTGCCCATCAAGCTTTGAGCCGCAGCATTTTAATTGTGAGACAGGACAGCAGCAAAGCGAGAAATACAAGGACGCAATGCATTCCAGGTCCCACTATCTGATGGGATGTCCTTCCCACTGCACCCAAAGATCTTGCAGGTTAAGAATCGGCCAATTATTCACTTGAAGACCCACAGTAGAAACCTGCAACGCTGAGTAGACATTGAATTGAGGAATGGACGATAATGATGCTGTTAGTGGGAGCTTGCTGTGTGCTCGCTTGCTCCAACATTAGAACACAGGCCAAACTTTAAAAGTATTTGCTTTGAGAAATGACAGCTTCAAGTTTCTAGGTGTCCAGATCACCAACAACATGTCCTGTCCCCCCAAGCCGACACTATAGTTAAGAAAGGCCACCAATGCCTCTACTTTCTCAGAAGACTAAGGAAATTTGGCATGTCAGCTACGACTCTCACCAACTTTTATAGATGCACTATAGAAAGCACTCTTTCTAGTTGTATCACAGCTTGGTATGACTCCTGCTCTGCCCAACACTGCAAGAAACTACAAAAGATCATGAACGTAGCCCAGTACATCTTGCAAACCAGCCTCCCATCCACTGACTCTGTCTACATTTCCCACTGCCTCGGCAAAGCAGTCAGCATAATTAAGGACCCCACGCACCCCGGACATACTCTCTTCCACCTTCTTCCGTTGAAAAAAAGATACAAAAGTCGAGGTCACATACCAATCGACTCAAGAACAGCTTCTTCCCTGCTGCCATCAGATTTTTAAATGGACCTACCTCACATTAAGTTGATCTTTCTCCACACCCTAGCTATGACTGTAACACTACATTCTGCACTCTCTCGTTTCCTTCTCTATGAACGGTATGCTTTGTCTGTATAGCATTCAAGAAACAATACTTTTCATTGTATGCTAATACATGTGACAATAATAAATCAAATCAAATCTGGTGGTTACACAAAGATGTTACACAACTGCAAGCCTTCCTTTCCTTTCTATTACGATAGTGACCACACTTCAAAAAATACCTCATTGATTGTAAGTCAATTCAGAAGACCCTGCGGACATAAAAATTGTTGTATCAATATAAGTCTTTCCTTATACTCTATGACAACACCCATACCAGCCAGAGTCCGTTTGTCAACCAAGAAGCACCCTCCTCCCATGCAGTATAAAATGGTGTTCCGTTTGAAATTTGGCATCCTTACATCTGTTCTGATGAATGCAAGACATAAAACTTTGACAGCTTGTCTCTTTGTTCAGCAATACCCAAGTGTCCTGATGAGTGCAAGACTAAAAACTTTGACAGTTTGGATTTTATGGCCTTGCCCGATCGAGACCAGAAATTCCCGCTGGAGGTCAATGGACATTTTTGTTACCCGCCCCTGCCCGCTTCGATTCCATGACGGGCGAGGCAGTAGAATTCCGGCGATTGTCTCTTTTTTTCACAAAACCTTTGTCCTGATGAGTGCAAGACATAAAACTTCGACAGCTCGTCTCTTTTTTCAGCAATACCCCAGCCTGATAAGTGAAAAACCAAAATCTTTGACAGCTTGTCTCTTTTTTCAACAAAACCTTTTGTTCTGATGAGTGCAAGACTAAAAACTTTGACAGTTTGTCTCTTCTTTCAGCAATACCCATGTTCTGTACTAACAAGTAACTAAAAAACATGTCTATTTTGTTTTGGCCACAGCTGTTAAATCTGCTTCACGATATACAATGAGTGAAGAGGATTGCAAAGTCAGTGCAGCCACATCTTATTGTGTAATTACTTGCAGGTGGAAGTGGTTCTGCCGCATGAAACTGATATGCTAGATTCAGTGGAGATATCTGACTGCTTTCAAGTCTTGATGCCCTCAGGCAGTCAGATTCCTTCGCACAGATTCCTCACATTGATCTATTTCAAAACCATTCACTCTTTGACCACAATGAATGATTGTTAGAACTCCTTCTGAAGACTTTCATCACAGACTGGTTCTAATTGATTGCTATGTCTTAGCAAATTAATGAAATACTGGGATTGCTTCTTTCAGATTTAGGCTTTATGAACAAGAGCCAAAGCCCTTCTGTTCAAACCATGGTAACACACTCATTAAAAGCAAATTACTGCGGATGCTGGAATCTGAAACTAAAAGTGAAATTGCTGGAAAATCTCAGCAGGCCTGGCAGCATCTGTGAGGTGAGAGAGAAAAGAGCTGACGTTTCGAGTCCTGATGACCCTTTGTCAATGCTAAAAGGTATAGAAAGTGGGAGATATTTATACTGCAGGGTGAGGGAATGAAAGAGACATAGCCACAGAAAGAAGGGGAAAGGCTAAGAGGTGCTAATGGCAGCCCATAGAGAGAATAGAAAGCGTGAATGGCCAAACGGCAGAGAAGTTGAAATCCGAGGGTAAGCTGTGACAGATGAAGATGTGGGGGTCGGCGGCGGGGGGGGGGGGGGGGGGGGGGGATGGGTGGGAGACACACCAGTTAGTTCTCTCTAATGTATAATGAGATTGTTTAGAGGCAGTACTTCACACCTACCTATGTTAGGCTAAGTTGTAATTCATTTCAGATGGGTGGTCAACATGACTGAAAACTCTGTTTCTCTCTCCACAAATGGTGCCTTACCTGCGAGGCCTTTCCAGCAGTTTTTTGATTTTATTTCAGATTTCCAGTATCCCCAGTACTTTGTTTTTGTGTCAGTTGCAATTAAGTCCAGGCCCAATCTTTAACAGCATTCTTAACCTCTCCTTAGGTTGCTGACTGCAGGAAACGTATATATTTTTGTCTTAATGCCCTAATAACTCCGATATCTCAATTGGAAATTCATTTTAGCATCACAAAAGTGATTGGAAGGTAGATGTGCATTGATGTAGTGCCTTTCATAACCTCAGGGCATCACAAGTGCTTCACAGACTATTATATACTTTTTCAACTGTGCAGTGCAGACAATTTATGCACAGGGAACTCCCAAGAATAGCTATGAAATGAATGAACAGATCTTGTTTTATTGGGAGTTGGTGCAGGATGAAATGTTGGCTAGAACACCAGAATGCCGCTGTTCTTCTTTGAATGGTGCCCTGGGACCTTATACACCCAGAAATGAGAGGGAAGAGTACATTTGGTTTCACATCTCATCCAAAGGCAGCACCTCTGACAGTGCAACAATCCCACACTCCTTCACTGAAGGAGTAGGTGTGACACAGTGGTTAGCACTGCTGCCTCACAGTGCCAGGGATCCGGGTTCAGTTCCAGACTTGGGTCACTGTCTGTGTGGAGTTTCCACATTCTCCCCGAGTATGTGTGGGTTTCCGTCGGGTGCTCCAGTTTCCTCCCAGAGCCCAAAGATGTGCAGGTTAGGTGGATTGGCTATGCTAAATTGCCCCTTAGTGTCCAGGGATGTGTAGGTTAGGTGGATTAGCCATGGTAAGTGCATGGGTTTTCGGGGAGAAGGTGGGGATGTGGGCCTGGGTAGAATACTATTTTGGAGAGTTGGTGCAGGTGTGATGGCCTAATTGGCCTCCTCCTGCTCTTTAAAGGTTCTATGGTTCGAGTAGATTAGATTAAGTACTGAGATCTCTGGAGTAGGATGAGAGCTTATGACCTCCTGACTCAGAGGCAACAATGACCCAATGTTGACACTAAATTAGCTGCGAGCTTTCTTGCTGACATGCGCCATTCCAATGCCTTATGTGCTCCACTGAAACCCATTTAGTTTCCATCATTGTATGAAAGTTGCATTGAAGATTTATACCATTACGATGACATATTTCGAGTACAGGAGCAGGGATGTGTTGTTGCAATTATACAGGGCCTTGGTGAGGCCACATCTAGAGTACAGTGTGCAGGTTTAGTCTCCTTTTCTGAGGAAGGATGTTCTTGCTCTCGAGGGAGAGCAACAAAGATTTACCAGGCTGATTCCGGGGATGGCGGGACTGATATATGAGAAGAGATTGACTAGGTTAAGATTGTTTTCGCTGGAGTTCAGATGAATGAGGGGGGATCTCATAGAGATTTATAAAATTCTAACAGGACTAGACAGGATAGATGCAGGGAGGATATTCCCGATGGTGGGGGAGTCCAGAACCAGGGGTCACAGTCTGAGGATTCAGGGTGGACCATTTAGGACGGAGGTGAGGAGACATTTCTTCACCCAAAGAGTGGTGAGCCTGTGGAATTCATTACCACAGGAAGTTGTTGATATTTTATTTTGACGGCGATTTTTATTCCTCTGTCATGGAGTGAATGTGGATTTCTTCCTGTTGGAATGCCGTGTTATCTGTGAGCTCAACAATAACGAGTGCTAAAAAGATAATTCGGCTGCTCTTTTGTCAAACAAATTCAGAGCATTACCGATATTTTCTCACTGGAGTACCTGCTGCCGCAGAAAGCTCTGATTCTGATGGAGGCTGACTTAGCCACTTCTTCAAAATGGATAATTATCTGCCTAGCTTTGGAGGTCAGTCTGTCCCTATGCATGAATGGAAAATCGGCGGAAACACTCGGCAGGTCAGACAGCATCTGCGGAGAGAAAGAAAAGACTTGCATTTCTGTGGCACCTCTCACAACTTCAGGATGTCCCAATGCAGTCACACACCGGTATTTTACGACCTCGCTCAGGCGAGGCTCGTAAAATCCCAACCCGAGGAGGTTGCGATGGCCTAGTGGCATTATTGCCAGACTACTAATCCAACAACTCAGCTAATATTCTGGGGCAGCACGGTAGCACAGTGGTTAGCACTGCTGCTTCACAGCTCCAGTGGACCTGGGTTCGATTCCCGGCTTGGGTCACTGTCTGTGTGGAGTTTGCACATTCTCCTCGTGTCTGCGTAGGTTTGCTCCGGTTTCCTCCCACAGTCCAAAGATGTGCAGGTTAGGTTGATTGGCCGTGCTAAAATTGTCCCTTAGTGTCTTGAGATGGGTATGTTAGAGGGATTAGCGGGTAAATATGTAGGGATATAGGGGTAGGGCCTGGGTGGGATTGTGGTCAGTGTAGACTCGATGGGCCGAATGGCCTCTTTCTACACTGTAGGGTTTCTATGAGTCCAATGGAGAATTCCGTTCTGCGAGCCTCGCCCACCCCAGAATCGGGGAGGGCATTGACAGTCACTGAAGTCTTGTCGCAGATCAGTCATTGGTGTAATGTATGAAACACTGTAGCTAAGCTGTGCACTACGAACTCCCACAAGCAGAAGAAAATCATAACGACCAAACAATCTAATGTCAGCAACGTAAACTGAGTGATAAATTTTGGCCAGAATATCTGGGAGAAATCTGCTGCACTTTGTGAAATAGTGCTATGGAATCTTCTGATTCAATAGCTACAGATAGGGCCTCATTCTAAGGTTCCATTAAAAAGATTTAGGGGTCCATGAACACAGCTCATTAAGATATAAATCTGATGATGGCTGGTCAACCAGAAATGCTAACTTTGTTTCTCTCTCCGCAGATCCTGCCAGACCTTCTGAGTATTTCCAGCATTTTCATGTTTTCATTAAGATTTAATGGTCACATGCAACAATTAATTGAAGAGACTAATGATATGTTATCTTATAGGTTTAAAAATTTTTTATTCCTTTCTCAGAGTTACAAAGCCAACGGACAGGACAAACCCTTAACCCACCGCCTTGCTTGCTCCAAAAACCAACTCACATTCAAATTGAACCAGTGGTTAGCATTGCTGCCTCACAGCACCAGACACCCAGGTTCAATTTTTCTCTTCCCCCCCATTCTTTCCCCTTATTTTATCCCCCCTTTCCTTACCTTTTCTCCCCCTTTGCTTCCCTTTTTCCCCTTTTACTCAATTTTATCTCGCTCCCACACATCTCCGCCTTCCCCCCACATCTTCATCTGTCACAGCTTACCCTCCGATTTCAGCTTCTCTGCCGTTTGGCCATTCACACCCTTTATTCTCTCTATGGACTGCCATTAGCAGCCTTTCCCCTTGTTTTTGTGGCTATTATTCATCTTTCGTCCCCTCACCCTGCAGTATAAACATCTCCCACTTTCTATGCATTTTAGCTTTGACAAAGGGTCATCTGGACTCGAAGTGTCAGCTCGTTTCTCTCCTTACAGATGCTGCCCGACCTGCTGAGATTTTCCCGCATTTTCTCTTCTGGTTTCAGATTCCAGCATCTGCAGTAATTTGTTTTTACCCAGGTTCAATTCTGGCCTTGGGTCACTGTCTAAGTGGCATCCTCCACGTGTCTGCGTGGGTTTTCTCCGGCTGCTCCGGTTTCCTCCCACAGTCCAATGGTTAGGTTGATTGGCCATGCTAAATTGCCCCTTAATGTCCCAAGATGTGTAGGTTAGGGGGGACTAGCGGGGTAAATAGGTGAGGTTACAGGAAAGTGGCCTGGGTGGGATTCTGTTAGAGAGTCGATGCAGACTCGATGGGCCGAATGGCCCCCTTCTGTAATCAAATTCATGGTCCCCACAAAAGGGACATACAACTATACAAAGCCATGGTTAGATTGCATCTGGAGGACTGTGTACAGTTCTGAGAATCACACTTAGAAAGGTGTCTTGGCAGTGGAAGGAATGCATAGATTCACCAGAATGTTACTAGGTCTCCGAGGATTTGAGTATGCAAACCCTTCATCAGTCCTCGTGTATTGCTGCCCAACTATTCCCCCACCTTGGCCTATTTTATCCTGAAGTGTCCTACACCACTATAATAAGAAGTTAATTTAATGATGCTGACAGAGAAAATACTGGTCAGTGAGTCTGTGTGTATTTTTTTCTAAAACAGTAGTGATTGTATTAGCACTTGCTGCAATAACAGCTACAGTGAAAAGCACAACACAACTGATATGTAAAATAAGTTTATTTATTAGTGTCACAAGTAGGCTTACATTAACACTGCAATGAAGTTACTGTGAAAATCCCCCAGTCGCCACGCTCCGGTGCCTCTTTGGGTACACCGAGGGAGAATTTAGCATGGCCAATGCACCTAACCAGCATGTCTTTTGGACTGTGGGAGGAAACTGGAGCACCCGGAGGAAAGGTTTAAAGTAAAGTTTATTTATTAGTCACAAGTAAGGCTTACATTAACACTGCAATGAAGTTACTGTGAAATTCCCCTAGTCGCCACACTCCGGCACCTGTTCAGGTCAATGCACCTAACCAGCACGTCATTCAGACTGTGGGAGGAAACCGGAGCACCCGGAGGAAACCCACGCAGACACGGGGAGAACGTGCAGACTCTGCACAGACAGTGACCCGAGCCGGGGATTGAACCCGGGTCCCTGGCGCTGCGAGGCAGCAGTGCTAACCACTGTGCCACCGTGCTGCCCCTTTATAAATGATAAAGTAGCATGATTTCTCTTAGTTTCCTCGTTGTGAAACATCACGGAGATGAACATTAGGAATTTTGCTGTGCTTTTCGCATCAAACTAAAACGCTAACCATTTTATTTACAGGCAACTTGAACGATTGCATCTACCTCAATGACTCATTATGACATTATAGTTCTAATATTGTTTACATATCTGCTGATGAATCTGTCTCCATATAGCTGCGCAGGATGTTAATGGGAAAAAAACATGAAATGATGGATGCAATTTAAATTCAATTGATCTTCCTTATTGTTGAGGTAATTGGAGTAATAGACTGCAGTCCCAGCTGTGTTTATTTTCCCTCTGAATAAATAACATCTGTCATTTTATGCTGCTTTGACTGCTATTCTACCCAAATAGGTGTAAAACCAAGTACGCGGAGGATGGTAAATGCCGCCATTTTAATTTTTATTGTCTAGCTTGCACCGGTGCTTTTCGTAAAAGGCACAGAAATGTCCGACCAGTTGCCAGTGGCCGTCAACAACAATAATGTACATTTGCCTCTGTCTCTAAGATAGAAAACAATAGGCAAAGGCACTTCTGGCACAGTGGTTAGCACTACTGCCTCACAGCGACAAGGATCCCGGTTCAATTCCGGCCTCAGGTCACTGTCTGTGTGGAGTTTGCACATTCTCCCCGTGTCCTCGTGGGTTTCCTCCGGGTGCTCTGGTTCCCTCCCACACTCCAAAGATGCACGGGTTAGGTTGATTGATCATTCTAAATTGCCCCCTTAGTGTCAAGGGGACAAGCAGAGAAAGTATGTGGGGATAGGGTGGGATTGTTGTTAGTGAAGGCTCGATGGGCCAAATGGCCTCCTTCTGCACTGTAGGGATTCTATGATTTCTATATTTAAGGGTGTAGGTGATTTTATCGCAAGTTTGGAGAACGACAATTATGATAGGCACGATCTCACACTGAATCCAACACTTTCACTGAGAATTTTAAACAAAGCAGTTTTTGAATGGTCCTCCCATACATTAAGCTGATCTTTCGCTTCACCTTATCGATAACTGCAACACTATATTCTGCACCCTATCCTTTCCTTCTCCCCTATGTACTCCAAGGGCAGTATGCTTTGTCTGTAACAGCTCACAAGAAACAATACTTTTCACTGGATCCCAATACAGTGGGCGGAACGGTGGCACAGTGGTTAGCACTGCTGCCTCCCAGCGCCAGGGACCCGGGTTCGATTCCCGGCTTGGGTCACTGTCTGTGTGGAGTTTGCACGTTCTCCCCGTGTCTGCGTGGGTTTCCTCCAGGTTCTCCCCACAGTCCAAAAGACATGCTGGTTAGGTACATTGGCCTTGCTAAATTCTCCCTCAGTGTACCCGAACAGGCACCGGAGCGTGGCGACTGGGGGATTTTCACAGTAACTTCATTGCAGTGTTAACGTAAGCCGACTTGTGACTAATAAATAAACTTTACTTTAACTTTTTACATGGGACAATAATAAATCAATTCAATCAACTCAATTCAATTCAATGGAATTGCCCCTCAGGTTGTCAATCAGAGATGATTACAGAGTGACCATTGACCAAGATCCTCCTGTTTGGTTCATGGGACTCTTCCTTTGCTTTATTTCACACATGCTCAGGTGCAGGAATTTTCAGGGGTTTACGTACAGAATGCAGCTTGTGAAAGAGCCCATGCACAATTTTCTTTTGGATGCAGAATGGTTAGTTGCATGCAGGATCAACTGTTGGTTGTTTAGAGTATTCCCATGTTGTTTTCCAGTGCCTTAGTCATATAAGGACTTCTTCCTGTCCCACTGTGATCGTCTGGTTTCAATCAGCCTCCACTGATTTCAATGAGTTTGATTTGATTGACGGTTCTATTAAATTCAAATTATTCTATTCAATTCAGCAGTATCACTGCAATTACTAAGTACCAATGTAATTAGCAAGTATTGCACCCATCCAGTTTACACACAACAAACACTGCTCTGAACGCATGGGTCAGGATTCTCTGATCTCCTTCTCCCTGACACAGCTGCCAGCGAGAAGAGAGAATTTGGTGCTCAGAATCCCAGCCATAGCCTGCCCCTTAACCCTGTACTGACAAAGATAATCAGACAAAAATTGAGATAGAGGCAAAGAATGAGATGATTGGATGGCTGATTAATAGCGTGGATTTCTTAATGTGTTGCATTCATCATCTGCTGAAACAAAGCTTTTGAAATTTAATTCCCAATTCCTTGAAAAGCCTTTTGGAGATGAAAAACAGCAAATTTTCTAAATATTTACCTTGTGGCTCTTGTTGGCACATGGATTGAATGTTAGAAAATTGTGCAAAACACTAAGGGGTAAATTTATTCACAGGTACAAAGGAAGCAAATCAACGGAGGCCTCAGTGGAGTTATTATGAAATATGGAATTCTTTTATTTACAGAGAACATACAGCAAGCCCAACCAGTCCATGCTGATTTTTATGTTCCACACAAGCCTCCTCCTACCCTATTTCATCTAACACTATCAGCACATTCTTCCAGTCCTTTGGACTTACTCAGCTTCCCCTTAAATGCTGGTCACCTCAATGACTCCACGTTTTTTAGTTGCATACAGTTGTCAGGCAATAACTGGGGATTCACTTGTGCTCCAATTCCATGCATGGATTGGCCTCTTGGTCTCTAATGGGCCCTGCTCTTTCCTTGATTCTCCTCTTCCCCTTAATATACTTATAGAATATTTTGGGATTCTCCCCTAATCTTACCTGCCAGTGCTTTTTCATGCCCCCTCTTTGCTCTCCTAATTGCTTTCTTAAGATTCCCCCTTGCACGTCCTATCCTCCACTAAGGCCTCCGTTGATTTGCTTCCTTTGTGCCTGTGAAAAGCCTCTCTTTTCCTTCTTATCCAGTCCTGAATATTCGGAGACATCCTGTGTTCTCTGGGCTTGTTGTTCCTACATTGTTGTTCAGCCCAAAAGGAACATGTTGGGCCTGTACTCTCCCCATTTCCTGTGAAGTTCTTGAGCAGTCTGACGTAAAGAAGGAGGAGGTATTGGACGTTTAGGCGGGCTTAAAAATGGACAAATTCCCAGGTCCGGATGAGTTGTATCCCAAGCTGTTGTGGGAAGAGGGGGCAAGGGAGGAAATTACAGGGGCTCTGGCCTGCATTATTAATTCCTCTTTGGCTAGAGGGGAGGTGCCAGAGGATTGAAGGACAGTTAATGTGGTTCCAAGGGTGGAAGGAGTAACAACACAAAAGGTGACACACTGAACGGCAGTACACTAGGAAGCTCAGAGGAACAGAGGGATCTAGGGGTGCTTGTCCACAGATCCCTGAAGGCGGCAGGACAGGTTAATTGAATAGTTAAGGCGGCAATCGGCACAGTTGCCTTTATCAGTCATTGCATAGATTATAAGAGCAGGAAGGTGATGTTGGAGCTGTACAAAACTTTGTAAGGCCACAGCTAGAGTACTGTGTGCAGTTCTGGTCGCCTCACTATAGGAAGAAAGTGATTGCACTGGAGAGGGTGCAGAGGAGATTCACCAGGATGTTGCCTGGGATGGAGAATTTGAGCTATGAAGAGAGGTTGATGGGTAGGCTTGGGTTGTTTTCTCTACAGTGGAGAAGGTTGAGGATGGACCTGATTGAGGTGCATCAGGTTGTGAGGGATATGCACCAGGGTGGATAGGAAGCAGCTGTCCCCCTTCGTTGAAGGGTTAATAAGAAGGGGGCATGATTTTAAAGTGAGTGGCAGGAGGTTTAGAGGGGATTTGAGGAAAATCTTTCCACCCAGAGGGTGATGGGAGTCTGAAGTGTACTGCCTGGGAGGGTAGTAGGGGCCAGAAACCTCACAATCTTTAAAAAGCACATAGCTGAGTACTTGAAATGTCTTAAAATTCAAGGCTATGGGACAAGTGCTGGGAAATGGAATTAGGGTAGATTTAGTGTAGTTTCGTCAATGCAGACTAAATGGCCCAAAGGGCCGCATCTGTACTTCATGCCTCTACAACTCAATTACTTCCCTTTCAACATGAACAATCACACAAGAGAGAATATTTTTAATTTAGCTAAAGAGTCCATTATTTTAAACCATTTCAGTAATGTAAGGATCTGCTTTTAAATTGTTAGGTATTCGGATAATCAACGAGTGTCTGTCTTTATAGATTAAGTCTCCTCAGTGGATCCAATTGTGCCTTGATCAACTCCAGTGGTGACCCTGCTTGGCAGTTCTTCCTGGTACCTGTTTCAGATTTATCCTTCACTAGTTCCTATTCATATTCCCAAGTACCTGTACTACTTTTTCCAGATTGACTTTGAAATAATAGTCTTGGTTTACTTTATGTATGGGCCACCTTTGACACCCGTCAGCCCCGAAACGTTTAATGATTGTAAAGATTACATATTGCCTTGCGAGATAATAGTTTCTAGGTGATGTGTGAATGGATCAAGATGCTCGCTAATGCCACCATCCTCTATTCTATTATAGAATTTGACAGAGGCAATTTGGTTTTCAATTTAATCTGATCAACATACTGGTACAAAACCAGCAGGACTCTTGCCTGCGGCTCTGTATTGTCATCTAAAGCTCCACTGAGTCTACGGAAGCCCAGCCTGTGGACCTTATTGGGCCAGTATCCAGATCCTCTAACTTAAGTAACCTTGAGGAGGATTTTTACAAGTGCTGAGTCCTGCCAAAACTTAGCAGCCAGTCTCTGGGAATTTAGAACAAATATACATATTTATAATCTGTAATCCTGTTAATAAACCCACCAATATTGACGGAGGATGACATTATTTATTTTCCATCTTCATTAACTTGACACACATTCTTCATGAATACCTCAGGGGATAGAAATAGTTCTCGGGGGCGGTGGCATAAATCAGACAGTATCAGGTCAGCTGCCTATTACAGAGTGCCTGAGATTCTGTTCAATTGCACTAAGTTTAAGTTTATTTATTAGTGTCACAAGTGGGCTTACATCAACACAGCAATGAAGTTACTGTGAAAATCCACTAGTCACCATACTCCCGCGCCTGTGTGGGTACACTGAGGGAGAATTTAGCACGGCCAACATACCTAACCAGCACCTAACCAGCAATCTTTCGGACTGTGGGAGGAAACCGGCGGCATGGTAGCACAGTGGTTAGCACTGCTACCTTACAGTGCCAGGGACCAAGGTTCAATTCTGGCCTCAGGTCACTGTGCAAACTCCACACAGACATTCTCCCATGTCTGTGTGGGTTTCCTCCGGGTGCTCTGGTTTCCTCCCACAGTACAAAGATGTGCGGTTTAGGTTGATTGGCTATGCTAAATTGACCCTAGTGTTAAGGGGATTAGCAGGGTAAATGTGCGGGGTTATGGGCCTGGATGGGATTGTTGTTGGTGCAGACTCGAAGGGCCAAATGACCTTCCTCTGTACTGATTCACCCAGAAGAAACCCACGCAGACACAGGGCGAATGTGCAGACTCCACACAGGCAGTGACCCAAGCCAGGAATCGAACCCAGGTCCCTGGCACTGTGAGGCAGCAATGCTAACCACTGTGCCACCGTGCTGCCACCAAGCAAAACTATACCACTGTGCCATGGTGCCAAATGCCATATATAATAAATCGATCTGATACCATTTCCATTGAACCACCCACTGTAGAAGAATTTCTAGCGCCTTACATTGGATCAGATATTTTTATTTTAAAATGGTTTGATGTATTAATTGGACAAAGCAAAAAAAACTTTGCTGGTAACAGCAATCTGATTATTTAACAAAACAGTTTATTGTTTCTTTGCTTCCCAATTCTTCCTTTGACAGACCCTTGAAATGAGGGGGACGCTTGCCATGGAGGACAGCCTGCAACAAGAGGCTGTGCAAGGAGAGGAGTCTTTTGATGCAGAGAGGCTGTGGCGCTGCAACGACCACATGGTTCTGGCTACCCAGGAGACCCTCCACTCTTCCTGCCTGTCATAGGGTGTACTGGAGGGATTCACAGTTTGGTATTCAATCTGTCTGTCCATAAAGCCATAAGAAATCGGAACAAGAGTAGACCATTCGGCCCCTCAAACCTGTTCCGCCATTCAATTGAATCATGGCTGATCCGACATTCCTCATGTCCACTTTCCTGCTCTTTCCCCGTAACCCTTGATTCATTTCTGATCAAAAATCTATCTATCTCAGCCTTAAATATACACGCGCCGGAATTCTACCACCCCGCCTGCCACAGAATCGGAGCTGGCGAGGGGCGGACAATGGAAATGTCCGTTGACCTCAGGCAGTATTTTCCAGTCTCGCTGAAGCAACACCGTAAAATCCCATTCAAGGTTTCAACCCCCGCAGCTCTCCGTGGCAAGGAGTTCCAAAGACTCAAAACCCTCTGAAAATTGCACACAAATGACTTTCCTTTTGTGTGATCCTTGACAGTGAGTTATAGAGTCATAGAGGTTTACAGCATGAAAACAGGCCCTTCGGCCCAACTTATCCATGCCGCTTTTTTTTTTAAACCCCTAATCTAGTCCCAATTGCCTGCATTTGGCCCATATCCCTCTATACCCATCTTACCCTGTAACTGTCTAAATGCTTTTTAAAAGACAAAATTGTACCTGCCTCCACTACTACCTCTGGCAGGTTGTTCCTGACACTCCCCACCCTCTGTGTGAAAGAATTGCTCCTCTGGACACTTTTGTATCTCTCCCCTCTCACCTTAAACCTATGCCCTCTAGTTTTAGACTCCCTTACCTTTGGGAAAAGATATTGACTATCCAGCTGATCTGTGCCCCTCATTATTTTATAGACCTCTATAAGACCACCCTCCAGCCTTCTACGCTCCAGAGAAAAAAGTCCTAGTCTATCCAGCCTCTCCTTATAACTCAAACCATCAAGTCCCAGCAGCATCCTAGTAAATCTTTTTTGTTTAATATCCTTTCTATAATAGGGTGACCAGAACTGTACACAGTATTCCAAGTGCGGCCTTACCAATGTCTTGTACAACTTCAACAAGACGTCCCAACTCCTGTATTCAATGTTCTGACCAATGAAACCAAGCATGCCGAATGCCTTCTCCACCACTCTGTCCACCTGTGGGCTAGTTGACCAATAAGGATGGAGGGAATCACATCGGAATCAGAGCCTGTCCCCATCTAATGTCCAGCAAAAGCTATTAAGTCCCAGGAACCTTTATTGATTGATTCCTCTTCCGCCCCAACCTGCTGAGCCGGCTGGGATCAGTTAACTTAGCTCAGGCCAGGGATTGAACTTGACGTTGTGCCAGTGTCTATAGTGGAGTACCATACAGGGTGGCACACTTACCAACTGAGCCATCAGCAAGGTGGCTGCAGCAGCTTTAAAGCACAAAGTAAACTGATCTCCTGAGAGAGGATTCCCCCTTATCACACTTTGTAGTGTGCTGGACATGTGCATTGATGCCTCTCTGATAAACAGCAGAACTATTGATGCAAAATGTGATTAAAATTGTTTTATATTATGGGATAATTATTGAAGTGGGATAAACAACTAAATTGCTATTAGCAGCCCAACAGTAAATTGTAATGGTATGACACACCCTCATGTCTATTATGCTGAGATAACAAAGTTAAAAATAATTTCAATAAATGCATCAATAAGTGCTGATTAACAAGCATTTATCGGTACCCCTTAGACCTTTCTCATTTTGCTGAGCAGAATTCTCTATCAGGGTTAATTTAGGTTGGATGTTCACTCTCAGATGATTTGCAATGCTGATCAAATCATTAGCACATGTCTTTATGCGGCAAAGCATTTTGCATGACGGCTTATGAATCGCATTCAGCAGAATTCCTGACTGCTTATGAATATTTCATTCATTCTCCTCAATCTCCATTTGTGCATGGATGTCGAGTATCTCCTCAGCGCAATCCAGCAGGCTGCATTTGTTGAAATGTGTGTAGTAAATTCTGTGACTGGTTCCATTAGGGTAATACCGGCGGGGTTAGAAAATGAGGAGGCTGGTGTTCTCAGTTCAGAGCATTCCTATTTCGATAGTATGTGTTCCAACATGGTACGTTCACACGACATCCTAAATTAAGAATCCAAAGCTCTTATCGTTTACAAAGCTGTCTGAGCCCTGGGATTGTGTCCAAGACAGCTGTTCCTTTTTAATATAACCATTTTCTAGATTCCATCATGCTTGCTGTTGTGGTGGACATTGCTTGATGTAGTTAGGAAGAGAGAAATCTTAGAAACAGCAAAGGAGACCACCACCACAAAGGAGACTATTTAATTGATCTTAATCCTACAAGCTCGCTGTGTGGCTATCCCCTCCCCCTCCACATGTGCATCTAGTCACCTTTTGATGTCGAGAGTTTTTCTCTCCCTTTTAGCTTTGCATTTTATGTTCAACCTCGGTAACCAGAAACATAACTGCTGCCACTCCACAACATCTGTGCATGCCACGACCAATGACCGCCTTTGAACAATGGCTGAAGGATCTAATCCCCAGTGCTCCAACCGCAGATATGTCCTTTCTTGTGCTTTGGGGATGATATACACTTCAGGCACTGTCACAGTTCAAGAAGGCAACTCACCACCAGAAGGCAACTGGGGATGAGCATGTTTGTGTGAGGCTAACAGCACAGTGGGTGTACCTACATCTCAGGGACTGCAGAGATCCAAGAAAGCAGCTCATCACCCACCTTCTCAGGGACAACTGGGGATGAACAATAATTGCTGACTGTTGATGGGGTACCCAAGGTGACCAGTGGTGCCTAAACTTCAGACAATACAAGACTCACAAAGCCAGTGTCTCTGTATTAAAGACTTTATTTAAACCAGTGGCTGCCAGGCGTTCATCAAAGGGTTAAGTAGCTCTGACATAGAGCAACAAAATCTCTGATGAATCTAACAGATACAATCAAAAATAGAACAATTATAGCTTTTCCTTAGCAATCATTCCCGCCTTTCAATAACTTTAAATCAATCACCTTCAAGATACACAAATCAACAATGATACCTGTCAAATACTTTAGTCAGTCGCATTCCACTCCTCAGCATAACAGTACTTTATTAGTCCATAAAATCCAGAAGCTGACTCCTGTCTTGGCTGACCCCATTCCCTGGTTGCCTAGTAGCCTGACCCGCTCAGCCCAGAGTTCAAACAAAAATTCTCACAGGTTCTCTTAAAGGTCACTATCTAACGAGACTAACTTGTGATACCACCTCTGGGCACCAGTCCATCTCATCCGGACAGTGAATAAACCCTATCCATGAAATATGATTAAATGTTCTAAACGTTCTCCCATCCAAAACTTTACTGATAAATCTTGCATATTTCCAAGGTCAAAATATTCTATCAAAATATGGCTTCATTCTAATGACTTTTACCATGATGCCTTTTGGTAAAATGCTTTTTGACTAAAGTGAACAATATTCCTTAAAATCAATAATAATACATTCAAAGTATCAGCATATGTGTTCTACAATTGCAATCACTCATTTGAATCAATTACTGCATCTCACGTGTAAATTGTTTCTTGTTAGCTCATAAACTTATTTTAAAAGTAATTTAATTGAATGCTGCGAGTTCTGTCATTGCCTTAATGTCTACTGGTTTATGGGGGAATGGGGGCGACACGGTAGCACAGTGGTTAGCACTGCTGCCTTACAGCGCCAGGAACCCGGTTTCGATTCCCAGCTTGGGTCACTGTCCGTGTGGAGTTTGCGCGTTCTCCCCATATCTGCATGGGTTTCCTCTGGGTGCTCCAGTTTTCTCCCACATTCTGAAAGACGTGCATTGACCCAAACAGGCGCCGGATTGTGGCGACTAGGGGAATTTCACAGTAACTTCATTGCAGTGTTAATGTAAGCCTTACTTGTGACTAATAAATAAACTTTTAAAAATCTTACCAACCCATTAGGGGTTCCACTTACACTGGCCTAACCAGCAATGCCCACATCCCATAAAATGAATTTTAATAAAGGTTCTGTTCCCTGAATCTCTGGGGGAGAAATAAAGAAGGTAGATAAATTGGAAATGTTCAAGTATATTTATTGAAGATGCTCACACTGTATTTGTATATATTATTTTTTTAGCACTAACTCCAAATAGGGTGATGTTTGTGCAAAATACCAGATGGGTGTAGAACATGTTTTACATGTTTTAAGCATGTAAAATGAACTGGAATTTCTATTTAATATTATTTATTAATCAACAATGGGGAGGGAATTCATGTTTTATGATGGCTGGGGTAACATAGCGTCTGTCAGAGAATGGGAGAGAAAATAGAAAAGTGTAACGTAGAAAAAGTTTGTTACATTTGTGTTCAATTCTTTCATGGGATGTGGGCATCATTGGCTGGGCCAGCATTTATTGCCCATCCCTGGGGGCATTTAAGAGTCAACAACATTTCTGTGGATCTGGAGTAACAATGCAGGCAAGGATATTAGTGAACCAGATGGGTTTTTACAACAATTGACAATACTTTCATGGTCATTATTAGACTTTTAATTCCAGATTTCTATTGGATTCAAAGTTCACCAACTGCTGTGACAGGATTTGAACCTGGGTTCCCAGAGAATTACCCTGGGTCTATGGGTTATTAGTCCAGTGACAATACCCCTCTGCCATGGTGTCTTTACACCATGAAATAGTGAGCAGCAAGCATAACCTATATTTACACTGCAAATCCAGCATCTTTCTTGACACCCACAGAATCGGTGACAGCATGTTTGTGTGAGGCTTTACAATGGAGTGGCCTAATTGTCCATTAAATTGCAGCAGTTCACAACTTCCAGGTACTTACCCTTGGCCAAAATTGTTGGGATATTTTACACTCCAATAAATGTGGTAGTATTGTCGCTGGACTAGTAGAATCATAGAATCCTACAGGGCAGAAGTAGGCCATTCGGCCCATTGAGTCTGCACCGACCACAATCCCACCCAGACCCAATCCGTATAATCCCATGCATTTATCCTAGCTAGTCCCCCTGACACTAAGGGGCAATTTAGCATGGCCAATCCACCTAACCCACACATCTTTGGACTGTGGGAGGAAACCGGAGCACCTGGAGGAAACATGCGCAGACACAGGGAGAACGTGCAAACTCCACACAGACAGTAACCGAAGCCAGGAATCGAATCCGGGTCCCTGGTGCTGTGAGGTAGCAGTGCTGACCACTGTGCCACCATGCTGCCCTTAGTAATTCAGCTAGTAATCCAGCAACCCAGTGTAATTCCCATGTTCGAATTCCACCATGATGGCGAAGCTTGAATTGGAATTAAGCAAGAAAAGAAATCTGGAAAGTTTTGTGTGTCATTTTTATGTTATTTGGGGCGGCACGGTAGCACAGTGGTTAGCACTGCTGCTTCACAGCTCCAGGGACCTGGGTTCGATTCCCGGCTTGGGTCACTGTCTGTGTGGAATTTGCACATTCTCCTCGTGTCTGCATGGGCTTCCTCCGGGTGCTCCGGTTTCCTCCCACAGTCCAAAGATGTGCGGGTTAGGTTGATTGGCCATGCTAAAATTGCCCCTTAGTGTCCTGAGATGCGTAGACTAGAGGGATTAGCGGGTAAAATATGTAGGGATATGGGGGTAGGGCCTGGGTGGGATTGTGGTCGGTGCAGACTCGATGGGCCGAGTGGCCTCTTTCTGCACTGTAGGGTTTCTATGATTCTATAAGCTGTGGCTGTGTTGGTAGCACTCACCTCTGAGACACAAGGACCGGAATTTTACCGGCATGCCGCCCCGATTACAGGGGCGTGCGAGGCTCGGAGAACGGCCTCGTGCAGGATCGTACGAACCTCGGGCGGACATGCCAGTAAAATTCCGCCCAAGATTCTTTGTTTAATTCCCACTCCATGATTTAATTTACAGTTGGCCTAATTTAAGGAGTACAGCATTGCTGGGGGCGCACAGTAAAAAACAAAGAAGTCCAAGTGCAGAAAGAAAACTGAGTCCAAGTGCCATGAGTTCCCCATTACTCTGGACCATTGACATTTAGTCTACTTCATTGATACTTAGACCAGTTACATCCATAGCTGACAGTCCTTTTTATTCTGGACAACTGGAACTAAAATAAATCATTAAGACTTGTTCATCTTAATTTCCTCTCATGATCAAATATTCACCAGTTGCCTTTCAAAGACATCATTAAGCTGTTATCTAACATTATTAATTTAGAAGGGTATCAATCCCACACCTCGCTAAATCTGTGGAAAGCATTCTATTTGTCTCATCTCCAGCTCTCCTCAGAAGCCTATAAATGTTGTCTTAAATCTAACCTAACATTCACATTTAAAGCTAAACAACCTTTCTGTGTCCCATGATCTATGTTATTCAGTTTATGAAAATCACTAATGAAAACCAATTCAATGCTGCTAAGTTTTCTCGGAACCCGATGCTTTGAAATCTAGAATCCTTGGCTGTATCATCAGTGAGTAATACAGGGTTAAAGTCATCTATTTTTATGATGAGGTGTCTTTGTCTTTAGGATGTGAATCCTGCTTTTTTTAAAGTGCTTTTCTCCTTAACCATTCTTGGATCTCAGCACCATTTCTGGTAAGGTGGTATTTCCCATGTGGGGCTCTGCCTGCGTTTTCTCAAAACTGGCTAGTGGGAGGTCCATAATTAGCATTTTCTGGGCTGATCCTCTCGGTAGATTTCCCCATTAACTCCTAGATACGAGTTGGCTGCAGTCAGTAACTCACCGCATGAAGTGTAGTTGCGATGAATCCATGAATTTCCATGCTGTGGCACATTAATGCCAGATCTGAAAAATGCCACCACCTTCAAACGAAATAGCATTGAACACATTCAAGTATTTGACAACATCTTTACTGAGTCACTGCGGCACCCATCCATTGCATATGTGTGTTTTATGTACTGGTGTGTATGTATTACCTTAGGTTCATCCACATTAAAATCTAGTTGTCATTCCTCCGCTGTCCTAATTTGTCCATGTTCCTTAGATGCAATCTATCCCTCATACTGGTCAGCCAATCTGAGATTATTATCATGAGCAATGTCCTCACTCATTTCCTATAAATACTGCGGCAGCTGGAATATATCTCAAACTCTGCTGTTCTCCATATTCTTCCCCCAGGTAGCTCTTTGTCCATTACCGCATGCTTTGTATTGCCAAGCCGATTTTCAAACCAAATAATTCACCGCTAATTGATGGGACGGCACGGTGGCACAGTGGTTAGCACTGCTGCCTCACAGCGCCAGGGACCCGGGTTCAATTCCGGCCTTGGGTGACTATCTATGTGGAGTCTGCACGTTCTTCCCGTGTCTGCATGGGTTTCCTCCAGGTGTTCCGGTTTCCTCCCACAGTCCAAAGATTTGCGGGTTAGGTCAGTCATGTTAAATGGACCTTTAGGCTGGGATTTTCCCGCCGCGCTTGCCCCAGTGCTGGAAAATCCCGCCCGAGGTCTACAGACCTTTACATTGTTCGTGTCAGTAAAATTCCACACATAGGACCCTATTTTGCCATTTTAATTCTAAGTGCAGGGCGGACTTGAAACTGGGAGTGTTTCAGATCCGACTTTTAGACTCATTCTCAGGCACCCCCATACACATTCTGCCTGAAAAGATAGCAGCGATTCTGAATCGTGCTGCAGAAGCCTGTAGATGGTGTTTAACGCACCCGAAACACTGCAGCTCCGATTGGAGCCTTCAACTGCGCATGTGTCTCACGCCCGACATTACCAAGTTTTCACGCCCGAAAACGGGCGCAACTTGATGGTAAAATCGGGCCCATAGTGTCAGGTGAATTATCAGGTTAAAGACATGGGGATAGGGCCTGGGTGGGATTGTTGTTGCTGTAGGCTCGATGGGCCGAATGGCCTCCTTCTGCACCACAGGGATTCTATGATTCTAAGTGCTTTACATCTTATCTGGTTCAAACTCTTGGGTGTAACATTATTAAAAGGCTCCAAGTGTGCTGTGTAAATTAATTCAGCTACTTCTTTAAAGAAATTCAATAAATTCATCCAGAAAGACTTGTTAATATGAAACCTCGCTAACGATGTTTTAAAAGACTATTCTCTTTAGATCACTGAGTTATTTAAACAGCCTATAACATGTTCCTGTGGTTTTCCCCAGTACTGATATTAAGCGAATAGATCCACCCTCCCAATTCATGTCTGAACAGTATTTCTGGCCTCAGGTGCATCTGTTATATTTTGTGAATTCTTTACAAATATTAAATATAACCTCTTAAAGCAGAGCCAGTTTTTTGGTCACATCTCTTGTAAACCTATTCATCAGCTCTCACCTTTTACCATCAAAAGCTCAAACCTTATTCCTCCTTTATCCTTTAACATTTCTAACATCATTATTTCCTTCTAACTCCAAAGCTTAGTTTCCCACTTCCATTCCAATCACTTATTTTCTCTTCATCAACCTTTACCCTGCTACTGAAGATCAAGGCTGCTTGTTGTATGCACTGAGTTTAAATGGCCCAGCCAATTTGTGATGCATTCCTGTGCGCTTTGTATCTTGACCCCTTTCCTTTACCAATGAAAAATGGGATCTGCAAGAAATAGGAGCAGAATGTATCGATCCAAGTCCTTTCCAGCATCTTGAAAGATCCACAACTCCACAAAACGCCAGCCCTGGGACCCTGCAAGTAGCTATGCCAGTTGCTTCCTTCTTTATATCCAGGTGTTAAAACCCGCACTTGACTTTCAATTGACCTGGACCTGGGTCCCGTGTACCCATGGCAACCTGGTCACACCTATCACCTGGCAGCATACAGCACAACTTCGCATCATCACCCATTCCAGGGCATTCTGTTTCACCCTAAATTCAAAGAGAAAGTTTAAAACATAGCCATTTCATAAAGCCTTGATTTGTGCTGTCAAGTTATTTAAATCCTCTGTTCTTTAAAATTTGAAACAAAATCTGCCTGCACCCTTGAGAGCAAAAATAAATTCTGTTCTAGCAGCATCAGCAGATGTTTGTTGACAAAACTCACAAGGATATTATAACATTAACACTGTGTGACTGCTTACACAGCCTGTCGTTATCATATATATATATTATACATAGATATATATATCCCCCACAGCCAGCCTCTGCAAATGTTGTCCTTCCCCACTCTTCACACTTTTCAATGCGTCACACTCATAACTCTCCACTTTCGCTCCATGCAGAGTGTAGAAGAGAACAGAAAGCTCTAGGGAGAAATAGATAGAAACCAGGGTTGGCCCTTTAATAATCACTACCCTGATGCTGCAGAGAAGGAGATATAGTAGATTGACAAGGTGGCAAGATGCATGACCCTTTGATGTCCTAAACCTTGTGGCCCAACTGTCTTTAGTTTAATTAAATTACACACACACACACCTGCATCAAAGAATAACACAATAAACCTGTGGTGAACCATTGTTGGTTCCCACTAGGTAGTGCTGAGCCATGGTCTGGCCAGTACTATGAGTCTGTATATATATGTTACTGTTGGGGTTAGGGTTGGGCTGTTCTACCTGTTAATATAGTTGTTATGGTACACCCCAGTCGGCTCCGCCTCCTGGGAGAGGTATAAAGGTCACTGCTCTGCCTGGTGACCCTTTAGTCTGGGATCGTGTACTGTATATGGTAGCTCTGTTATTGTTGGCAATAAAAGCCTTTATTTCCCGAGTACATCACGCCTCTCGTGTGTTATATCGTGCATCAAAACCCTAAAAACTTCTCTTTTGCCTTCAGCTGCATTCTTAGAGGACACCCTTGTCTCTAAGGAGCCACTTGTTGACTCAGCCTGGGGTTGTGAGGACCTGTGTGGAGCTGTTACCGGTACAGAATGAAGGTATTATGACTCGGGGGGAATGGTACCATCAAAGTGGTGCACTGGCCACCAGCGCGAACTTACACGGCTGTGAACAGCGACCATCAGCGTGAACTTACATGCCTAAACGCCACTGTTCCCACTTCCAAATTAGGCTGAAAATTCTGCCCCGGGGCATTGGAGCATTAGAAAAGCTTGCTGTGCCTGATTGCTAATACAAATTCCACAGATTGATCTACCACCCAATGTTTTGTTGTGTTGTTAAGTTACTATTTATAGATGGAAAAGTACCAATGAAAATCAGTTGGGTTCAATTAAGCACAGTAACGCATGAGGCCATCTGTTGAATAAACTGTAAATTGGAAAAAGGATTAGATCTTGGAGCTTTGACGTGCAGTAATCAAGGCTGAACTATTTGTTTCTTTTTAGTTTCTATTGATTTGACCTTCTACTTTACAAAAATGGATTAATTGCCAAAACCCACATTTACTTCACTGAATCTGATTCTGTTTACCCCTAAAAGGTGTGCCACAATGCTGAAATCTGACTGCTGGTTGTTCGTAGTACTGTATAATCATAGTTTAACATACTATCTATCTATTCGACACTAATCACTCCGATTTAATGAACTGCTGAATCTAGCCATAGTTTGCCCAGTGCCCACAAGGACCTCTGAAATATGATTTATATTTAACCAGTCTCAGTTGCATCATTCTCGACCCTGTGTAGCAGCAGAGATTCACTCACTTGGTCAACTTGGTCCATTGACTCCGTCTACACTTCCCGCTGCCTTGGAAAAACAGCCAGCATAATCAAGGACCCCACGCTCCCCAGACATGCTCTCTTCCACCTTCTTCCGTCAGGAAAAAGATACAAAAGTCTGAGGTCACGTACCAACCAACTCAAGAACATCTTCTTCACTGTTGCCATCAGACTTTTGAATGGTCCTACCATATATTAAGGTGATCTTTCTCTACACCCTAGCTATGACTGTAACACAATATTCTGCACCCTCTCCTTTTCTTCTCACCTATGAATGGTATGTTTTGTCTGTACAGCTCACAAGAAACAATACTTTTCACTGTATCCCCATACATGGGTCAATAATAAATCAAACCAATCTAAGTACACAGCACAACTTGGATTTTTGTTCTATCACACCCACAATTTACAGTGTAGTTATTATCTGTGTGTTGCAGTATGTGAACTTCATCCTGGACTGTGAATAAAAACCCACACAATTGAAAACGAGGGTCTTAAAAGTATGTTCGGAAACCATAAAATCCTGCCCGAGGTCAACGGACTTTTCCACATTCCGCCCCTCGCCCACTCCGATTCCCATGGTGGGTGGGATGGTAAAGTTCCGGCCTATATGTGAAATGATCACAAAGACAGAAACTATGAATGACTCGCCAAAAATTCCGGGCATGCTTTATGCCCATTTTCTTCAGGCACACAAGTGCAACGTTTGCCAGTTTAGCCTGCGGGCAATTGATGATGGGTGCTTCAGATGGGTAAGGTTTGCATTGAACAGCAATGACCTGTACCTCACAATAGTGGGTGTGTTGGGACAGAGGCAATGGCTGCTTGCCTCCTGACTGATTCTGCTTCGTGTAGAACGGTAGTCTGTGGCCTGATTCTGGTCTTCTTCACTGATTCTCTGTTCTCAGAGATCTCTCACAGTCGGAGGGTTTCAGTGGTTGGTCCGGTTATCGGGGCTGTTAATCCCATCAATCTGACTATTAACTCTATCAGGTCATGCCGTTCATTTCTGTCATTTATTAAAGTTAGCGTCTTCCCTGTCATTTTTAAAAGATGCCTTCCTGCTGCCTATGTTCATAAAAACACCTCACACCATCACCAGCAGCCTTGATTAAGATATATGAGGTAAAATGAAGATCAGTGAGGTATTTTCATTCTTATACGAGGCTCTTAATATTTTTTTCTACAACAAGATGCAGTTAAATGCTTTTTTGTTGTAAATTAGGCCATTATTCCAGCATAACGGGGGTCAACCGGAAAGGGCAGCGTATGATGGGGCGGCAGACAGCTCCGCATGCTTCCCCACGTCCCCCCCGCAAGACACCCCCGTCAGCACCAGGAGCACATTAGTGGGTGCGGCCAGGACTGCAAGCGGGCACATGAGGAGGCCCATGGATTCCAGAGCAAGGTAAGTCAGGCTCTTGGGTGGGAGGATTGGGGCAGTTTAATGAGGGGGAGCTAGGGGAGGGGCTAGAGGTGGTGGATTTTATAAAGCAGGCACAGGAAAAGAAAATGGAATAACGTGATTCTGTTGCTAAATTACAGCCTCCTAGGAGTAGATTAGTCGTTCCACATTCCTCTGATTGTGGAATCAGGGGAATGCCCCCCTGATTCCCCCCCCCTCCCTACCCCGCCCCCCGCACCTCCACCAACCCCCCCTGCCAACCTCTGGCCATTAAAACCTCAAATGTGTATGTTGGAGGCAGGCTGGAGATGTGTTTCAGATTGGTCTCTGAAATGAGAAAGCGTTTTTCCATGTAGCAGTCAAGAATTCATCCGACCTCTTTTCACAGCAACCACTGCTTTTATGCAGTATCGCTAATCTCCTGCTCGCGGTCCATATTTCTCCAATCGTTCTCACAGAAATATGATAATGGAAAAAGGCTGCACCATGCCAACACGATAATCAAATCTCATTTTACTCCTCTAATGTCACAAAGCGAGCCAACCTCCTAATTAGCCTTTGCCTTAAGTGCGTATTAGGTCTCAACACATTCTGGGAATCTAATCAAATTTCTTTTAATTCATTTTGACAGTGAATTTTGTTCTTTGTTAAAAATCTTGCTCATTATTTTAATTTTTTTTTTAGTTATTTTTGGCTGCTCCAACACCTGCCCAAGACTGCAAACAATTTTTGCAGCCCTCCAACCTGGCTGATCTATACAAGGTCGAGGGGGAAATTTTAACCATGCCCATGTCCCAGAAATGAATAAAAAATATATTTAAAAAGGTCTTCGTGGAATGGTTAAGCGTGGTAGAGTACAGATAGTTTCAACCGGCTTGTGGGTTTTCCTCAGTCGGTGGATGTGTGGGGGAGTGATGTTCGTGAGGACAGGAAGCCAGGCAAGGGGCTGTTGAGTGGAAAGTTCCAGTTACGATGCACATTTTTGCATTCAGTCGTCAATAAGACATGTTTGTGATGACCACTGCCAGCCAGGCACACATCACTTTTTGCTGCAGGGTATGGCGGAACAAGCACTGATGTCTGGAATGTTGAGGCAGCAAATCCAGCAAGGTTATTAACTGGCTCTTTCTGGTTTTGGCCTTTGCTACAGTTTTCTTTTAACTGTTCCCATGGAGACAGGGTCCTATCTGGAGCCACTCCCAAGGATGTTGGGTTGGGATCATGCTTAGTCTCTGGCCATCCCTGTAGATATGCAATTCTTTACTGGAGCTGGCATTCTGGAAGCAGAGTACACTGGATAAGGTTTGGAAAGGTTCAATGTGAGATGCCGTGTACTGCAGTAGTCCATCAACACATAGGGAGGAATTTTATGGTGCACCGTACTGATGGTCAAGAGTAGACTGATGGGGTGGTCATTGGCTGCGTTGATTTGTCTTGCTTTTTGGGCACAGGACAATCTTCCACATTGCTGGGTAGATGCCTGTGATGTAGCTGTACTGGAACAGCTTGGCTAAGGATGCAGCAAGCTCTAGGGCATAAATCTTCCAGACTGTTACCCTTCTCAAGGGTAATTAGGGATGGGCAATATATGCTGGTCTAGCCAGTGATGCCCACATCCCATGAATGAATTTTTTAAAAATCCCAACCTAGCACACTTGGCAGTGACACTAGAAAGGATTCACTAAGCATCTCAAGATGTTTCATAGACCTATGTTGTCCATGTCTGATTTTCTAATCGTAGAATCATAGAATCCTTACGGTGCAGAAGGAGGCTATTCGGCCCATCGAGTCTGCACCGACCATAATCCCACCCAGCCCCTATCCCCATAACCCCATGCATTTACCCTGCTAGTCTCCCTGACACTAAGTAGCAATTTAGCATGTTCAATCAACCTAACCTGCACATCTTTGGACTGTGGGAGGAAACCGGAGCATGGGGAGGAAACCCACGCAGACACGGGGAGAAGGTGCAAACTCCACTCAGACAGTGACCCGAGGCCAGAATTGAACCCTGGTCCCTGGCGCTGTGAGGCAGCAGTGCTAACCACTATGCCGCCCATTCCATTTTCTTAAAGGTTGTCCTACACTACACCTCAATGCACTGGACAGCTATTTACATTACTGCCTCTCAGATTGCTCTGCCCTTCTGGCTTTTTAATTCACAAGAACCTCCATCTCGACCGGCTTTGTAATCTTCTCTGGATGCGAATAAAGTAAGGGTTTTAACAACACCAGGTTAAGCAAATAAACCCAGTGGTTTGAGAGTTGACAACACATGAGTCAGCCGAGTTCAACCAGAAGATCGAAAGTAACTTCAGAGCCGACCAATCACCTGGAGCGCTTTGCACCCCTTTCACACCGGAGCCCTCGAAAGCAGCCCATATTTGTCCAAGATTGCGTAATTCTGAAAGCAACTACATCAGCAGGTGTTTTCCAGAAAGGCGACTTGGTAATGAAAATAATATTTGAGAGAACAGCTGTGATGGTTGTTGTGAAAGGGAAAAGATAGAAATAAAACCCAACTGCCACCTTTTTACCTGATGTGTGGAGGTGTGAATAAGCCTACACTTACTAAAAGGCAGCCTATCGCCATGGTAACCATAATTCTTTGACATTTAAGCAAGTAGATATACACTGATAAGATAAGTGACTGATTTGTGACCCATTTAACAGTTGTGTTAAATTCTTGATTACCCCATTTCTGCCAAAATAAGATATGATTGGCCTTTCCCTCGACTTAATTCCGCTTGAGTAAGTGTTAATTCCATGACTTCACCTCTTTTACAACAGAGATGCTCATAATTGTTAAATGTGTGGCCTCCATCATTTAGAAAATTTGATTTCTGATGACTTCTATAGAGCTGCTAAAATTAGATGTCTTCAAATAAGCACTGAAGAAGTGAACGAGTGTTTTGTTATAATATGCTGAAACGTTCATCGGGTCAGAGATTTAATCTCTTATAATTAATATGGTTTTATATATCATTCTGTTCCTCTAAAGTTTGATTTGATATGCATGTGAGATATCAGATGTCCTGAAACAAAGCTTGATTGGAAAGAAATGCAGAATGAAAAGCTGACCCACCCTGCACACAAAGAATGAAAGCCCAAACATGGAAAAATGGAAGCCTGGCTACTGCTCTCTCACTATCAATGGGGAGACGATGGCCTAAAGTAAAGTCTATTTATTAGTCACAAGTAATGCTTATATTAACACTGCAATGAAGTCACTGTGAAATTCCCCTAGTTGCCACACTCCGGTGCCTGTTCGGGTCAATGCACCTAACCAGCACATCTTTCAGAATGTGGGAGGAAACCAGAGCACCCGGAGGAAACCCACGCAGACACGGGGAGAACGTACAAACTCCACACAGACAGTGACCCGAGCCGCGAGTCAAACCCAGGTCCCTGGCACTGTGAAACAGCAGTGTTAACCACTGTGCCACCGTGCCGCCCCAGTGGCCTAGTGGTATTATCGCTAGACTATTAATCCAGAAACTCAGCTAAGGTTCTGGAGACCAGGGTTCGAATCCCACCATGGCAGATGGTGGAATTTGAATTCAATAAAAAATACCTGGAATTAAGAATTTACTGATGAGACCATGAAACCATTGTCGGAAAAACCCATCTGGTTCACTAATGTCCTTAGGGAAGGAAATCTGCTGTCCTCACCTGGTCTGGCCTACATTTGACTCCAAAGCCACAGCAATGCAGTTGACTCTCAACTGCCCTCCAAGGGTATCTAGGCATGGGCAATAAATACTGGCCAGCCAGTGACACCCATGTCCCACGAATGCCAACAAGGACCCTGAAATTCCACAGGATGCTCAATGAATTGGATGTTTCCCCCCCTCCCCCTCTATCATTAGAAAATGATAAAGGCTCAATGATGATCATCCCACATCATTTGTGGGAGTCTCCTCAATGCCGTGTAACTTCCAGGCAACATGAAAACAGAAAATGGTGAAAAATCTCAGCAGGTCTGACAGCATCTGTGAAGAGAGAACATGTCGAGTCAGGATGACCTTTCGTCAGGTTTTCCAGCCATCCCTGACAAGACAAATGCCAGGGATTGGCACAGGGCCAGGATTGAGATATTCCAAGCTGGTAATTCCTGACCTTGATCCTCAGTTGTGCAGCAGTTCATGGCGATAGCACGGTGGGGAGAGTGGGAATGTCACTGGACTAGTAATCCAGAGATCCGGGTTAATTTGCTGGGAACAAGGGCTCAAACCCCACCAGCTGGGATTCAATGAATAATCTGAAATTGAAAAACTAGTCTCAGTAACAGTGACCGTGAAATGATTGTCGTGAAAAACCCATCAGGTTCACTAATGTTCTTCAGGGAAAGAAATCCGTTGGCCTACTTGTGACTCCAGACCCCCACAGCAATGTGGTTGCTTCTTAACTGCCCTCTGAAATTTTCTGGAAAACCTTTCAGCTCAAGGGCAATTAGGGATGGGCAATAAATGCAGACATTGCCAGCAATCCCCGCATCCCTTATAAGAACAAAGAAAGAGAAATTTCCTATAGGCAGAGCACTCTCGGTCCACAATGATGTTCGCAAGTCAGACTACAGGAGATAGTAATGTTCCAAGGCTAACACCCTGTAAGATATAAGCAATGAAGACTGACGGCCTCTGCTATGCCTAAGCAATTCTGCTGGTGTCTGTGCACTCACTTCCTTTAGTAAGAGTGAGTGGAGGTGACTATTCCTTACACAATCTCATCTCTCTCTACCAAGACTTGTGAAACTCCCTCAGATCCGAAGGACAAGACAAATTTCTGGACAAATGCCTATCCTACCAGTGGAGACCATTTCAATTAATGATGAAACCTTCTTGAATGAGGTTGGCACCTCATTTTTAGGTACCCCTGGTTCTCCTCCTGGCCTGCTCTTCGGCATTCCGCATTGAACCAGGGTTCGTTGCCTGGCATGTTGGCAAACAAAAGAATGATTAAATAAAATTAAATTTTTACCTTTCATTAAAGTAAAAACACTGAACCAAATGCTTCGAAGGCAGACTAAAAAGGCAAAACATGTCGGTTTATGATCACTTGGCAAACGGTGACATACAATTGGTTGAAGATCAGTAGATGTGGCCATTTCACGCTGGCGCTCATTAATAACAGACCACCCTTATTTTGATACTTTGAACACTCCTATTGAACATCATACTCACGATGAACACAAGCTTCCCCACACAGAATAAATTGAGCCACTTGGCATCAATGTCTGTCCCAGAATTATCAAGCCCCACCCTCCTCAGCCCCCCTGCACCATCTCCATTCTTCCAGCAGACACACAGAGGGTGGCACAGTAGCACAGAGATTAGCACTGCTGCCTCACAGCACCAGGGACCCAGGTTCGATTCCCAGTTCGTAAGACCATAAGGTATAGGAGCAAAATTAGGCCATTCGGCCCATCAAATCTTCTCCACCATTCAATCATGGCCGATATGATTCTCATCCCCATTCTCCTGCCTTCTCCCCATAACCCTTGATCCCCTTATTAATCAACAACCTATCTATCTCTGACTTAAAGACACTCAATGACCTGGTCTCCACAGCCCTCTGTGGCAATGAGTTGCACAGATTTACCATCCTCTGGCTGAAGAAATTCCTCGGGTCACTCTTGATGCAGGGTCTGCATGTTCTCCTTCTGTCTGTGTGGGCTTCCTCCGGGTGCTCCGGTTTCCTCCTGTAGTCCGAAAGACGTGCTGGTTAGATGCATTGGCCGTGCTAAATTCTCCCTCAGTGTATCCGAATAAGCACCGGAGTGTGGCGACTAGGAGATTTTCACAGTAACTTCATTGCAGTGTTAATGTAAGCCTATTTGTTACACTGATAAATAAACTTAAAACTTAAACTAAAATGGCACAGACGATCAGCAAATTTCCCGTGGTTAGCACTGCTGCCTCACAGCGCCAGGCCCCGGCATCGTACCACACTACCGTCAATTGGCTCCTTTCTTGAACAGAGGAAAATAAACTTCTTATAAAAACCCCCACTGTTTATCAAATACAATATTCCGCAGGAATTGACACAATTGACTGGCTGATGAAGAGAAGAAAACTACAAAATCTTGAAGTGCATGTCAAGTCTGTGACCATTTGCAAAGAGGAAAGTGCTTGTTCTGGTCTCACATTTCTCATTAACAGCCTCAACTCAAAATATAAACCAGTCTTCTCTCTTTCCAAATGCTGATGGGTCTGTGTGTATTTCTAGCATTTCCATGTTATCATGTACTAGTTAATATTGATAAGGCCTTCGCAACATTAAATAACTTATTGAATTCTACAAGACATGACAATGCAATTTATAAATCAATGGCAATTTATAACATGAATATTTGGGTAAAGAGTAGTTAAAGAGTAATTCTCTCGACATGTGCCCCATCCTAAATCTTTACTTAAATCATTGATATTCAATAAATACACATCATATATTATCAACAGCTTTGTGCACCTCAGAAAGTCACAGTGCCTCACAAACATCGAATCCCTACAGTGCTGAAAGAGGCCATTCGGCCCATTAAGTCTGCACCGACTCTCCGAAAGAGCATCCCCTCCCCTTTGCTCTGTCCCCATAACCCAGCGCATTTATAATGGCTGATCCACCTAACCTGCACACCTTTGGACACTAAGAGACAATCACCTGTGGGAGGAAACCAGAGCACCCGAAGGAAACCCATGCAGACACATGGAGAACTTCACACAGTCACCCAACGTCGGAATTGAACCCAGATCCCTGGTGCTATGAGGCAGCAGTGCTAACCACTGTGCCACCATGCCGCCCATTGCCAAA
Organism: Mustelus asterias; assembly: GCF_964213995.1. Taxonomy (NCBI): domain Eukaryota; kingdom Metazoa; phylum Chordata; class Chondrichthyes; order Carcharhiniformes; family Triakidae; genus Mustelus; species Mustelus asterias. The sequence goes on along the minus strand of NC_135810.1, from coordinate 102,330,898 downwards.
TGAAATGTTCATAATTTAGAGGGATAATTAGTTCGACAGGCAAGCAGAGGGAAAATTCTGCAGGGCAAGTTGAAAGAAATATGGAGCCTATCAGGATTATTGCTTTAATAAATTAAAAGGTAAAGAGGCTCCCTGTATTCATCAGTCTGTAACTATTGGCTTGGTTTCCAGGTATAATGTTGTATTGCAGGGAGAGGAGAAACTAGTTGGAACACATTCTCAAATAATGATGACTAATTCCCTGAAACATGTCTGAATAAAGTCTGCAAAGCACTTAGAGTCCCCATGATGGCTTCCTAATGCAATACTCCACTCCCTCTATAACTGAATCATACAAAACAGGCTGGGCTGCTGTGAGTTAGCTGATTTTACACAGAATAGCAAGAGGGTTTCTAACTAACAGGATTCAAGAGCTCCTTGAGCTGGGGTAGGAAAGACAAGAATGATCAGAGTTCCTGCCCAATAATTTCTATTTTGCAAACCCAGCAGCAGCGATGCTGGAAATGTTGATGTACTAACACAGACACAGCGAAAGGGAAGCAGCCAGCTCGGTGTGGCTGGTCCCAGGCTAGGATGTCCTGGTTCTATATTCCCCTACCTTAAATTTATCCATCCAATCATTTCAAAAGGTGCTGAATCATGGGCTGGTGAACAAGTGGAAAGCCAGCTCAAATATCTCGTAAATACATTACCAACCATAGAGTCATCACATAACAGAAGGAGGCCATTTGGTCTATTGATCGATACTGGCTCTCTGTAGAGCAATCTACTCTGTCCCATTCCACCCACTCTATCCTCGTAGCCCTGCAAGTTTATCTCTCTCAAATGCCCATCCAATTTCCTTTTGAAATCATTAATTATCTGCATTTGCACCAATCCTCCAGGCAGCAATTTCCAGATCATAGAGTCATAGCGTCATAGAGGTTTACAGCATGGAAACAGGCCCTTCGGCCCAACTTGTCCATGCCAACTTTTTTTTTAAACCCCTAAGCTAATCCCAATTGCCCACATTTGGCCCATATCCCTCTATATCCGTCTTATCCATGTAACTATCTGAATGCTTTTTAAAAGACAAAATTGTACCCGCCTCTACTACTACCTCTGGCAGCTTGTTCCAGACACTCACCACCCTCTGTGAAAAAATTGCCCCTCTGGACGCTTTTGTACCTCTCCCCTCTCACCTTAAACCTATGCCATCTAGTTTTAGACTCCACTACCTTTGGGAAAAGATATTGACTACCTAGCTGGTCTATGCCCCTCATTATTTTATAGACCTCTGTAAGATCACTCCTCAACCTCCTGCGCGCCTGAGAAAAAAGTCCCAGTGTATCCAGCCTCTCCTTATAACTCAATCCACCAAGTCTCAGTAGCATCCTAGTGAATCTTTTCTGCATTCTTTCTAGTTTAATAATAGTTTAATAATATCCTTTCTATAATAGGGTGACCAGAACTGCACACAGTATTCCAAGTGTGGCCTTACCAATGTCTTGTACAACTTCAACAAGCTGTCCCAATTCCTGTATTCAATGTTCTGACTGATGAAACCAAACAAGCTGAATGCCTTCTTCACCACTCTGTCCACCTGTGACTCCACTTTCAAGGAGCTATGAACATTTAGCCTTAGATCTCTTTGTTCAGTAACTCTCCCCAACGCCCTACCATTAACTGAGTAAGTCCTGCCCTGGTTCAATCTATCAAAATGCATCACCTCGCATTTGTCTAAATTAAACTCCATCTGCCATTCGTCAGCCCACTGGCCCAATTGATCAAGATCCCTTCGCAATCGGAGATAACATTCTTCACTATCCACTATGCCACCAATCTTGGTATCATCTGCAAACTTACTAACCATGCCTCCTATGTTCTCATCCAAATCATTAATATAAATGACAAATAACAGTGGACCCAGCACTGATCCCTGAGGCACACCGCTGGTCACAGGCCTCCAGTTTGAAAAACAACTCTCTACAACCACCCTCTGGCTTCTGTCAAGAAGCCAATTTTGTATCCATTTAGCTACCTCACCCGGGATCCCGTGAGATTTAACCTTGTACAACAACCTACCATGCGGTATCTTGTCCAAGGCCTTCTAAAGTCCATGTAGACAATGTCAACTACACTGCCCTCATCTACCTTCTTGGTTACCCCCTCAAAAAACTCAATTAAATTTGTGAGACATGATTTTCCACTCACAAAGCCATGCTGACTGTCCCTAATCAGTCCTTGCATCTCTAAATGCCTGTAGATCCTTTCTCTCAAAATACCTTCCAACAGCTTACCCACCACAGATGTGAGGCTCACTGGCCTGTAGTTCCCAGGCTTTTCCCTGCAGCCCTTTTTAAACAAAGGCACAACATTGCCACTCTCCAATCTTCAGGCACCCCACCGGTGACTATCGATGTTTCAAATATCTCAGCTAGGGATTACTGCTCTCTGCACAAAGTCATTCCTTCTCACATCCCTCTGCATCTCTTGCACAAAAAGTTAATGGGAAGAAATTTTCCCTGTGAATGTAATCAAAACCCATCCTAATTTTTGCACAGCTCTACCAAATCGCTGCTAAAGATCCTCTGCTCCAAGGAGAACAATCCCAGCTTCTCCAAGGTAACCATGTAGCTAAAACCTCTCATTCCTGGAACCACTCTGATAAATCTTCCCTGCAGCCTCTCAATGACCCTCACACCCTGCCGAAAGTGCGGTGACCGGAATTCTCATAAGAGCTGACTCTCATAACCCTCTGGTTTCTCCAGGCATTTAGGTAGAATGCTCTTGAACTCTGCTGACACTCAGTTCCTTATCTTCAGGACCCCTGCAGAAAGTGGGTAAATCTCAACTGCCTTTTTTTACTTTCCATCTTATAGAATCATAAAATCATAGGATCCGACAGTGCAGAAGGAGGCCATTTGGCCCATTGAGTCTGCACCGACCACAATCCCACCCAGGCCCTATCCCCATAACCCCACATATTTACCCCAGCTAGTCCCCCTGACACCACAGGGCAATTTAACATTGCCAATCCACCTAATCCATACATCTGAATATAAACATGTGCCTTTTTTCATCATAGAACCTGTGACTGGTGTACAGATATTGATATTATGGATGAATGATTGGAACCACTCCTGTTTTGTGGTCACACATGGTTTTCCAAGCATTTTTTTCTGGATGAACTGAAAAAAACAGCCGGAAGGATTGGTCAGCAGTTGTGCAAAAGCAAAATATTGCGGATGCTGAAAATCGGAAATAAAATCAGAAAATGCTGGAAAAACTCTGCGGGTCTGGCAGAGTCTGTGGAGACAGGAACAGCGTTAATTATCTATTTATTCATTTGCGGGACATGGGCGTTGTTGGCTGGCCAGCATTTATTGCCCATCCTTAGTTGCCCAAGGGCAGTCGAGAGTCAACCACATTGCTACGGCTCTGGAGTCACATGTAGGCCAGACAAGGTAAGGACACAGATTTCCTTCCCTAAAGGACATTAGTGATAGAAAAACAGATGGGTTTTTCCGACAATCAACAATGACGTCATTGTCATCAGTAGATTCTTAATTCCAGATTTTTTAATTGAATTCAAATTCTACCATCTGCCATGGCGGGATTCGAACCCAGGTCCCCAGAACATTAGCTCAGTTTCAGGATTAATAGTCTAGCGATAATACCACTAGGCCATCACTTCCCCTGGCTGGAATTCTCCGATTGTTCATGCCAGCAGGATTCTCTGGTCCTGTCAGCGGTGCATCCCTACTGCGATTTTCTCAGCGACGTGGGGTGGCTTCAATGGGAATTCCCATTGATGGCAGTGGGACTGGGAGGTCCCGCCACCAGCGAATGACGCACTGCCTCTCACCGCTGCGGAAAATGCTGAGGAAAAGTCAGAGAATCTCATGTTTTGAGTCGGTGTGACTCTTCTTCAGAGTTAAAGAGAGGGAGAAATGTGGTGGATCTTATACTGTATAAGAGAGGGTGCAGCAGAGTAGTGTAGTGATTGATGGAAGCCAAGAGAGATTGCAACAAAGATATGTAGGTCGTGCGACAAAGGGAGTGTTAATGGCAGTGTGAAGGACTATAGGAGCTGCAGATAGTGGCATAAAGGTAAGGTCGCGGAATGTGTCAACAGGAAAACAAGTCAGTACTTAGTGAAAGCAAAACTGAAGGACAAGTCACAGATGGCCCAGTGGGGGAGGGGAAGGAGGGCGATATGTTGGGACAAAAAATGATCAACAGTTGAGTAATGTTTCTTCTGTAAGATAGCAGATACTCGCTGCATTCATAAATTCAGTTTAAAGTTATAAAACAGCAACTCACGGACAATGCCTGTATAAACAGAGTATGGTTCTGGGTCTATTGGCAATGTTCATTTTTAAATAATGTGAAGCCTATTTGGGTCTGCTGTGATGTGAATAGAGAGACTGGTGGGATGATGAATTAATTACATTATTAATGTAAATGGACATCAGGAACTTAACAGTTTGCATTAGTAACTATAAACATTCAGATCTAAATGGGTTAGTCGAATGGAACTTCAGCTACTTGCAGAGAAATCATAAGATATTTGTGTTATCTCTGTTTGCTTACATCTGCATTTTCAAATTATCATTTAAATTAGTATATGCCATGGTGACCCTTGACTGGTTGTATCTTGGGAGAGGCAGAAAGTTACACTTGTCTCAATAAATAAACCCCCAAATCCTCATCCATGCCTTTGTTGCCTCCAGACTTGACTATACCAATGCACTCCTAGCTGGTGTCCCATATTCTACCATCCATAAACATGAGATCGTCCAAAACTCTATTGCCCATCTCTCAATTCACAACCAGTCCTGTTCCCCTATCACTTCTGTGCAAGTTGGACAATATGAGCACCCAATCAAGCAACATCTTGATTTTTACAATGTTCATCTAGTTTTCAAATCCCTCCCTATCTCAGGAACTTCCTCCAGGTCCACAATCCTCCATGAGCTATGCCATTCTTTAATTCTGGCCTCTTGAAATCCCCAATTTTCATCTCTCCATCATTGGCCTTCAGTTGCCTAGGCCCCAAACTCTGGGACACTGCCCCCTTTACCTATCTGTTCCCCATTATCTCCCTTTAAGAAACTCCTTTAAACCTCCCTTTCCTCATTTAAGACACTCCTTAAAACCTCTCTCTTTGATCAAGGTTTTGGACATATAACCTAATGGCACCTTATGTGACTCGGTGTCATATTTTGTTTTGCAATGCTCTTGTGAAGCACCCTGGGATGTTTCATTACATTAATGGTGCCATATAAGTGTAAGTTGATGTCGTGGTTGTTGTTGTAAACAAGATGCGGGCACTAAAAGCTGAGAGAGCATTCCCTTAGCTGAACGAGGTGTAATAAAAGCACAGGGAAAGCCAAGTAAAACAGGGCCTAAAGATATAATTTGAATAAATCAACTGTTAAAGTAATATATTCATCTACAAACAAACAGTGTGGATTTTTCTTATTTTTAATAATGTAATTTTTCTTTTCTGCACAGATAGGATTTATGAAGGTTGATCAGCCGCCCTTTCACTTATCATCCCCATGGTTACAAAGCTCATGTCCACCAGAGGCCCCCCAACTACCTCTAATATACATCAGCAATCAAGCTGCTCCTCTTATTACGATGTGTGTATCCGTGTGCTGATACTTCAGAGCAGGCCAAGTTGTAGAAGTGAAGCTATCCTCCCGAGACCTTCCTCACAAGAAGTTGAATGATTTCGCTTTTCTTATTTTTTTGTGTGTGACGCGATTGAACTGGAGACACTACTTTGTGGAGGGAAAAGCTGATAAAACTAAGTCCCTGAGGCCTTGTTTCTGTCATCATTTTCCACCAGTTACTTACACAAATAAATTACATGTTTGCTCTTCGAGTCTTGTACAAAATTTGGGCCAAGACGTCTGGGCAGGCAACCTGTTTCACGGTATTCAACTAATACCAACATTAGCTTCGTGAGAAAGACAAGGAGAGGTCTCAGGATGTGGCCAAAGGTGCTCAAAGTCAGCCAGGTATTTTTCAAATGGTCTCAATTGACGGGAAACACAGCAGCCAATCTTCCGCCAGTGAGATCCCACAAACAGCAATGAAACAAATGATTAAATACACTGATGTATTCCTCAATGGTGCCTTTATTATTATTTCAACTGCAGCACCATAGAAAGCATTCTTTCTGATTGTATCACAGCTTGGTGTGGCTTCTGTTCTGACCAAGACTGCAAGAAACTACAAAGGGTTGTGAACGTAGCCCAGTCCATCACGCAAACCAGCCTCCCGTCCATTGACTCTGTCTTCACTTCCCACTGCCTCAGAAAAGCAGCCAGCATAATCAAGGACCCAACGCACCCCGGGCATTCTCTCTTCCACCTTCTTCCGTCGGGAAAAAGATACAAAAGTCTGAGAATACATACCAACTGACTCAAGAGCAGTTTCTTCCCTGATACCATCAGACTTTTGAATGGACTTACCTTATATTAAGCTGATCTTTCTCCAACTATGTCTGTAACACTGTATTCTGCACCCTCTCCTTTCCTTCTCACTTATGTACTCTATGAACGGTATGCTTTGGCTCTATAGCGCGCAAGAAACAATACTTTTCACTGTATCCCAATACATGTGACAATAATAAATCAAATCTAAAATGGCAGCTTTGTTAACCCGAAGCACCACTGTCTGAATGATTACATAAATCTAGATTCAAATAACATTGTTACACCAGGCCAAATTTCTCCATGTTTCACACTAATACTCAGTGATACTCCACAACAAATTAGGCCAGGATTTCACACAGCATGGAAAACAGATTATGTCACAGTACATACAGACTTCACCCCACCATGAAACCATTCATCTCCTGAGAGATGTGAGAAACCAGGTTAGAAACCCCAGATCAACTCTAGGGGAGAAAAAAAGCCTGTAAAATTTCCACTCTTGCCCACTTAGCTGATCAAAAATGGTCCAGGAAATCACTCCCTAACTTGAATATTTAAATAAGCACTTAGAAAGACAGTTACTACCAAATTTAAAGAAAGATCAACTTAAAGCTTTCTTTCCAACTGAATGCAAGTTGGCTTCTTAATTAGAGAGTTGGACTTGGGTGTCTGAGGCCCCTGAACTCAGCTCCCAGAACATAGAATCATGGAATCCTACAGTGCAAAAGAAGGCCATTCAACCGATCGAGTGCACCAATCACAATCCCACCCAAGCCCTATCCCCATAACCCGATGCATTTAGCCTAGCTAGTCCCCCTGACACAAAGGGGCAATTTATCATGCCAAACCACTTACCCCGCACACCTTTGGACTGTGGGAGGAAACACACGGAGACGCGGGGAGAACATGCAGACTCCACACAGACATCTTTCCCAAGCCGGGAATCAAACCCAGGTCCCTGACGCTGTGAGGCAACAGTGCGAACCACTGTGCCACCGTGCCACCCACATAGTCATGCAGCCATTTACTTTTCCACGATGGGTTAACAAAGTACCACAACGAAGCATGGAGAAAGTGACCAGGATAATGCAGACGACACTCTTAGATATAATGGGCTGAATTTTAACTTAGATAGGGGAGGTTTGAGCCAGATGATGGGGAAGATAAACCCATTGACCATCCCATTCCAACCCCCATTCCTGGCGAGGACCTTCCCCTGCTGTAGTCTAAAATGACTATCTCCATACATGACTGAAGGCCCGGCTGTCATTCAGGCTCTGCCTACAAGTATTGGAACCAATCTGTGTCACCAGATCACACAGTAAACTCCACAGAGCGTGGACGAACCCTGAATGGGTAAGTGGCTGAGGTGGATCAAGTGGGGTGGTTGGGTGAGGTGGGTAGCTGAGTGAAGTGGGCAGGTGGATGAGGTGGCTGAGGGGGTGATCAGGAGGGATATCCAAGTTAGCAGCTTGTCAGTAAGGGTCAGGGTGTGAGCCAATGGTTGGGGTGGGTCGTCAAGTCGGCCCAGGGCTAGTTGGGGGGGAGTGGGGGGGTTGGCGGGGATTGTTGAGAGGTCAGGGAATAGTCCAGTCCAGTTGGGGGTAATCGGGGGTGTCAGTGGAGTTTGTTGTAAGGACAGGGTTGTAGTCGGGTGTAGTTAAAGGGTCAGGGGTGTTGGGGTGGGGTGCAGTTAGGTGGTTGGGAGGGGTGATCAGGGAAGGTAGTTGGAAGGGTCAAGGGTGATGTTTGGGGTGAGGGGGAAGTCAGGGTGTCAATTTAAGTGATTGGGGGGTCAGTTTGTAGTTACCCAATGTTAAACTAGGTTTTAATCTGTCTAACATTTCCAGGTAAGTAGGAAAGAATTTTCTGAAGTCTCCGATTCTAGTTCAGAGTCAGAGGCCAGAATCTTACCACTGTTCACACCGGCGAGATTTTCCCATCCTGCCGCAGTGGACGGAGATTTGGCCGGCCACCGAATTCTCCGACTTCGCTGCAGTGGGAGCGTGGCGTGAACGGCCGGTAAGATCGCACCCAGAGACTTTTGCGGAGGAGGATCCCGGGAAGCAGAGGAATTGCCTGTCGGACATTCAAACTTCCTGGGCAATTCCCACAGGGGTTAGCGCGCCGGGACTGCCGCGGAGAACCGGAGCGCAACTTGGGCCGAACGTCTGGACTCTTGACGGTTCGGAAGCCGGAAGATCTGGGCCAGTGTTATCAAAAATAACTGTCGTAATTGTCTGGATCATAACAGCAAAACCATATAAGTAGGGCATTCTCTTGGTATAAAAATAGATTTAATTTCCCAGCCCCCACCACCAGCGAAACCTCCTCACCTTCGGGAGCCGGTCGTTTGTTTTCCATCATGTTTGCAGAACTACGCAGAAGAATTCCAAGCATGTATTCCCCCTTTAGGGACGTAGTGCCGGGAATTCTGGACAAACCACATTAAATGGTAACGCTCAATAATCCCTGGTGGCCAATTACTTTGTGAAGCTAAAATACCTGTGATTTAATGCTGCTGAGCTGCGGCAGCTTTCAGTAAAATCACACAGTCTGAAGTATGGACACCAGTGAAAGGAAAGGCTTCAAACACACGGACACATGCAGTCACTCAGTGCCTAGTTAAGTTTCACTTGGTCTAAGTGTGAATGATCAGAAATAGCGCAGCGATTGATTTGCACCTTGATTGTTCTAACTGGGAAAGATTTCTCAGATTAGGAAAAGGATTCTTCTTGCGCAAAATGATCCTTTTTATTGTGTAGAGCTTGCCCTGGCTTTCATTGACTCTTTATAAACGTGTTACAAAGGCCTGTTTGATGCCTGAGTTAACTGGTATGCTTCTGTGTGGAGCTCAACTACACACACCAGATAAATAATTCGTTCGCGCTTATTATCATTGAAAGGATTCGTCAAAAGCAATTTTTTATTAAACATTCAAAACATTTAAAAGGCAAAAGACAAAAAGAATGAATGCACATAAGGTGAGAGGGGGACAGTTCAAAGGAGATGTGAGGGGCAAGTCTTTTTACAGTAAGAAGTTTAACAACACCAGGTTAAAGTCCAACAGGTTTATTTGGTAGCAAAAGCCATACAAGCTTTCGGAGCTCTTAGCCCCTTCTTCAGGTGAGTGGGAATTCTGTTCACAAACAGAGCTTATAAAGACACAGACTCAATTTACATGAATAATGGTTGGAATGCGAATACTTACAACTAATCAAGTCTTTAAGAAACGAAACAATGTGAGTGGAGAGAGCATCAAGACAGGCATCTCCACATCAAGTCTTTTTACACAGAGAGTGATAGGTGTCTGGAACGCGCTGCCAGGGGTGGTGATGCAGGCAGATATGACAGGGGTGCTTATGGGGCTTTTAAATAAGCATATGAATATGCAAGGAATAGAGGGATATGGACCAAGGGCAGGCAGAAGGGGTTAGTTTAATTTGGCATCATGTTCGACACAACATTGTGAGCTGAAGGGCCTGTTCCTGTGCTGTACTGTTCTTGTTCTATGTTCTAAGTATTTTACCTCTCTTGTAACATCTCTGGAAATGACCAGAACCAAATGATTGATTGGGGTGCTCGATAACAGATTTAATCAAGGCTTTCAAAACAACGAAACCTGCGATCGTTCGAAAATTAACAAGACTCGGAACTCCAGCTCAATCTTGACACACCGCTCTGTCAAGTGCTGCCCGTCTCCTCCAGGGTGATGCAGACAGCGGAGGTGCCGTTTTAGCCTGACAATGATTCGCTTTAGCGTGGCTCTCATTGTGTGCTTGCCGTCCACGTGTGTGCACGTGTTGTGTACCAGAGCCATGAGCTATGTCTCCAGTACATTGCCCTTGTTGCCGAGTGGCCATGCTTTAGTTGACTGCAGTGACTCAAACGTAGCTGGCAGTGGAGACGGCTGCAAAATGAAGGCATCGTGACTGCTGCCAGGAAGGATCGGCACTGATTCACTGCCAAGGATCGCATACCAGCTGCACGTTGAGCCGGTGGAGTCCATGATAGGACAAAGTTGGCACGCAGTGCCCGCAAAATGATATGAGTGCAGTCAGTGGCACCCTGCAGCAGAGCCTGCAGTCCGAATGAAGCCGTGCGCTCGCTCCGCCTGTTTCTCCCTGGAAAGAGTGAATGAAATGAGTTTCAGTGAGTTGTCTTATTCAATAGTGGACATTGCAAATATCTCCAACACCAGCCTGGAAGGAGCCAAAGACACTGGAATTCATTACCGCAGTCATCGCCACAGTCACTGGCAGCGTGTCCTGAGGTTTCCAGTTGAAACTGCACAGGGTGGCAGATTTCAGTGAGGGTGTCCTGACTGAGGTGCAGACATCTTGGACAATGGGCCATAATACCTGATAGAAGTCTACAAGATTATGAGAGGCCGAGACAGAGTGGTTAGCTTTTTCCCCAGGGTGGAAGAGTCAATTACTAGGGGGCATAGGTTCACGGTGCGATGGGCAAGGTTTAAAGGAGATGTACGAGGCAAGTGTTTTACACAGAGGGTGGTGGGTGCCTGGAGCTCGCTGTCGGGGGAGGCAGTGGAAGCGGATACGGTAGTGACTTTTAAGGGGCGTCTTGACAAATACATGAATAGGATGGGAATAGAGGGAAATGGTCCCCGGAAGGGTCGAGGGTTTTAGTTCAGACGGGCAGCATAGTCAGTGCAGGCTTGGAGGCTGAAGGGCCTGTTCCTGTGCTATAATTTTCTTAGGTATCATGAATTTCCAGAACACAGCTCCTTCATCAGTTGAGTAATGAAGGAGCAGCGCTCCGAAAACTCATGATACCAAATAAACCTGTTGGACTTTAACCTGGTGTTGTGAGACTTTTTACTGTGCCCACCCCAGTCCAACGCCGGCATCTCCACATCGTAATTTTCTTGGTTCTTTGTTCTTTATAACTACCACCTGGCAGTGTAAAGTGATGTCCTACTGGAACCACAAGAGGTTAAAACACACTGACCCACTCTGGAAAACTTTGTTCAAACCTCCGCTGGCTGGAGCTGCTTGGAGCCGGCAGTGCAAGAATCTCCGAAGGCCACAGCACATCGCAACTCCAGCAAACTCAGGGGAGGCCATGCTTCCATTATTGCTGCATTGACTGTTGGGGAAGGGGGGGAGAGATCAGTCAGCCATCGAGGGGGTGGGGTGTCAGATGTTGGGGAAGGCTTGAGGGTTGGGGAGGTCGGACATTGGGGGAAGGATGATCGGACATCGGGGGATGGATGATCGGACATCGGGGTGGCGGGTTGGATATCAGGGTGGCGTTTGGATGTTCGGAAGGGAGTGGGAGTCGGACATCTGGGGGTGGTTGGACATGCGAGGGATGGGGGGATTGGACATGAGAATGACATGGAGGACGGGGTGGGGGTCAAACACTCGGGGTAAGACATCAAGGGGAGTCAGATGTCAGGGGTGGCCGGACATCGGGGGGTGGGGGGAGATTGAACACTGGGGAGTTCGGACGTCACGGCGATCCGGGGGGCTGGGCTGGGTCGGATCGGAGAGGGGTTCCTGTCAGGTTGGGTCTGGTCAGGGGGGGATCAAAGTTAGAAGTGGTTTTGTTTCTTCCAACATTTTCACATTATCTATTAGCATAACACTGACAGGAGTATCTGAAATTCATGATTTAAATCACTTTGTGGAATGGTTCCCCAAAATAAACCTGTTGGACTTTAACCTGGTGTTGTTAAAACTCTTACTGTGTTTTCCCCAAAGCAGCACAGATGTCCAGGGTAAGTTAACGCTTCTGGACAATTTCTGGGTGAATCCTTAACTGGGAACGTCCGAGAGGGATTATCCAGCACATCTTTGGAATACCCCCCAAATCTGACGCTGGGGAGCCAGGAGGTTCGGGGCCAATTGCTTCTCACCCACATTCAGATTGGGAATTTCTCCCTGGCCATTCTGCACAGATATTTCCTCCTGTACAGCATCCTTCTCTTCCTTCTCAGTCTTCCTCTTCCAGCAGTTCATCCTGCTCTGGGTCACCTCTGTTCCTTCTCCAAGTCCGAGGGGAATGCTTACATGGTTGGGAACGATTGGTTTGTGCAAAAGCCTTGAAGTCAGCACAAAATTCCTCAGCACCTGCCACACTGCTCCCTTAACCAACAATAGAAAACAGCATCAAAGCAAATTACTGCGGATGCTGGAAACTGAAACCAAAAGGGAAAATGCTGGAAAATCTCAGCAGGTCTGGCAGCATCTGTAAGGAGAGAAAAGAGCTGAAGTTTCAAGTCCTGATGACCCTTTGTCAAAGATAAAAGGCATAGGAAGTGGGAGATATTTACACTGTAGGGTGAGGGAATGAAAGATGAGTCATAGCCACAGAAACCAGAGGAAAGACTGCTAATGGCAGCCCATAGAAAGAATAGGAGGTGTGTCAAAGGCCAAACGGCAGAGAAGCTGAAATCAGAGGGTAAACTGTGACAGGTGAAGATGTGGGGGAAGAGGGGGGGGGGGGCACGGGAGATGGGTGGGAGAAAGCAGCAAATACCCGTAGAATCACAGAAACAGACAGAAAAAAATCAAATAGGAATTAACCTGTAGGTCGTCAATGTTTAAGTCACATTGGTGGGGGGGTCTTTCCTGATGCTGAACATGTTGTGAAAGGTTAGGAAAAGTTGGAGCAATGAAATCCAAAATGGCACCCCAGTATCAAATCAGCGTTACCCACTGACTGACCCATGCACCCGTGTACTTTCGGCAGCCATTCACACCCCACCAATACGGCATTCAACACAATTCATTGCGTAGACCATTTAGGACAGAGATGAGGAGACATTTCTTCACCCAAAGAGTGGTGAGCCTGTGGAAGTAGTTGATGCCGAAACATCGAATGTATTCAAGAGGCAGCTGGATATGGTATTTGGGGCAAATGGGATCAAAGATTATGAGGAGAAAGTAGGATTAGGCTATTGAGATGGACAATCAGCCATGATCGTGATGAATGGCGGAGCAGGCTCGAAGGGCCAAATGGCCTTCTTCTGCTCCTATCTTCTATGTTTCTATTCCAAAAATCCACAAGTGTGCTGCAGATACTATTCTGTAACTCTGACAGCATTCATAATACCCCAAAACAGATGCTGACAAGCCCAATTTTTTACTCAAGTACAATAATACTTGAATAGACACAAAAGCTGTGACTGTTGGAGGACATGATGTGGAGATGCCGGTGTTGGACTGGGGTAAACACAGTAAGAAGTTTAACAACACCAGGTTAAAGTCCAACAGGTTTATTTGGTAGCAAAAGCCACAAGCTTTTGGAGCCTTAAGCTCCTTCAGAATTCCCACTCACCTGAAGAAGGAGCTTAAGGCTCTGAAAGCTCTGAAACGAAATAAACCTGTTGGACTTTAACCTGGTGTTGTTAAACTTCTTACTGTTGGAGGAGTCATCTCTTGGCTATGGTAAGGTCATTCAAAATTCAAATCTGTCAAAAGATGATAGGCTGATGTCACTGGGTGAGTCTGGAAAGATTCCTTTCTGTTATATATTTCCACCTCTCATGGTTCAGGTCAGAGGAGCAGCCTGTATGCAAGCTGAGGCAGTGACACTAAAACATTAGTCTGTAATGTTTAATCGTCATTGAAGGGAGTGCCTTTGAACACCTCGCTCAGGCAATGAGGCAATTTTCCCTGAATCAGGACTATAATCCCTTTCCCTCAGGACTCCTTAGGCAGGATTTTCCGGCCGGTCTCACCCCAAAACCGGAAGTTGACTTTCTCTTACTCATTTTGGATTAATACTAAACGTATCAAACTGTTAACTCTTGTTGGGAAGGCTGAACTTAGCAATGATCTGACCTTGAAAATACCTTGAAGGCTTGTTTTATTCTCTACCTTGAGCTCCTCTTCTCCCTAAGCAGTAACTCATGATATTTATGATTTAAGGGGTGTGATGCTGCACTTTTACAGACTTCATTAGAAACACCAAAGGTATTTATTAATAAGAAACACTGTACAGAGGCCATCAGCCACACAGCTGCTGCTAGGTCCCTATAGGATTCCTACCTGAAAGAGCACTCCACCCCCTGGGGTGATTACCCACTCTAAGTCCCAATTGGTCCCATATGCTAAGTGAATCTTACTCTGCTGTGTTGTCCTTAAAGGGACAATGACTACAAATCACCACAGAGGGTAACCAGAAGGTCAGTCAGCTAGCCAAGTCTGGAGGTGTACCTGACAAAACAGACAACTGCATGTCAACTCTTTCCAGCAGAGTCACTGGATAACAACTCGAAATGTAAAGTGTGGTCCATTTTTTGTGTGTCACTCATTTGGGGACATCAGGGTCAACTGTAGTTCCTCTACCACTACAAGGCTGAGATCAGTCAATCCACAAACATTCAATCCCTCCGCCATTGATGAATAGTAGCATCACCATGTACCTTCCACAAGATGCACTGCAGGAACTCACCAATGTTCCTTAGGCAGCACCTTCCAAACCCACCTACCACCCAGAAAGACAAGAGCAGCAGATACCTGGGAACACCACCATCTGGAGGTTCCCCTACAAGCCACTCACCAAGCTGACTTGGAAATATATTGCCGTTCCTTCATTGTTGCTGGGTCAAAATCCTGAGATTCCCTCCTAACAGCACTGTGGGTGTACCCACACCTCAGGGACTGCAGTGGTTAAAGAATCATCATCTCAAGGGCAATTAGGGATGGGCAATAAATGCTGGTCTAGCCAGTGACACCCACATCCCATAAATTATTTTTTTTTTAAATTCAACAAGAAGAAAGCAACAGTGAGTGAACCTTGACATAAGATTGCATGCAGGGGAGTTTGAACAGGGAGCAAGAGAAACTTAATGGCACAGATTGCAAGGCTGCAGAATGTATCAGTAGATAATGACCGAAACAGACCATGGGCAGAATTTTCCCTTCTGGACCATGAACCCAACATCAGGGTCAACTGCAGGGTCCCAAGTCTGCACCATGTCGCGAGTTTTAACTCGAGATTAATTTTGGCTGGAGGGTAACTAGAGGGTACACTTACTGTCCAATTACGGATGGTGGCCAGGCTCTTGAAGCTGAATGGCCAGTAGGAGGTGCTCCCGTACAGAAGGAGTGACAGCCTGCTGTTGTAGGTAGGGAACGAAAAGGGTGCCTCCACCTTGAGGCACCTCAAAAATTTACAATATTCAAAATGTTTGAAATAAAACACGGCGACATTGGCTGGACTACGATTGTGAAGGGGAAACCCCGATTCCACAAGCGGCCAGTGGCTACAGCTGTCACTAGGTAGGTTTTTGAGGAGAGGGTGAGGGGAGGGGGGGGCGTGGAGGGGGGGGTGGAGGTGGGGGGATGGTGCCTCAAAGTGATTGTGTTGAGCAGTTCCCCTTGCTCTGACACCAGGAGTTCACCTCCATAGTCTTTTTTTTTGGTACCTTTGGTACCCTAACTCTAACCCTAACCTTTCAGTACTTTTATTCCAACTAAAATAGCCAATTCAAATAAAATCCAATTATGGTCCCCATGTGGGGACAAATCAGATCCAAGCTGAAAAGACGAGACATTGCATCCACCTTGTGCTCGATCAAACAAGATCCAGCTGACAGGATGAGGCATTGCACCCCTTCCCGGGCTTGATCTAACGCTTCATCTTAGCCAAAAGGCCGAGATGGCTTTGAAAAATTGCATCAGGTAAAGCCTCGGTTTAACCTCATTGGCAATCCTCATCCTTTTACTCTACCGTAGCCTGGGCAAACCACCATCACAGGTGTCAGCACACCCACAGTGCAATGGGCTAGCCTCGCCCCCTGCCTGATCATGGTTTCACCCCTGCCAGGTAAATGAGCTGCGTGGGGATCCTACAACGGATTCCAGATGACTGGTGATCATTGGCTTTAATTGGCCTCTTGATTAACTGAACAAGGTACTCGCTGCTTGTAGGTGAATACCATTCTGGATGCAATTTTCTTTCTTCCAAGATGGCACCGGAGCAAGGCGACGTCTTGCAAGCTGTGCCCAGCATACCTTCCAATTCTATCTTTGATTCTCGTTCTATGCTCCTAAAACTTCATTCTAACTCTTTTAAACTACACCCTAGTTATGACTATAACACTACCTTCTGCACTCTTTCCTTTCCTTCTCTATGAACAGTATGCTTTGTCTTTATGAC
The DNA here is from genome assembly GCF_964213995.1 of Mustelus asterias. Taxonomy (NCBI): domain Eukaryota; kingdom Metazoa; phylum Chordata; class Chondrichthyes; order Carcharhiniformes; family Triakidae; genus Mustelus; species Mustelus asterias. The sequence goes on along the minus strand of NC_135810.1, from coordinate 102,314,333 downwards.
ACGCAAGAAACAATAGTTTTCACTGTATGCTAATACATGTGACAAGAATAAATCAATTCAATTCAAATCAAAATGTAGCCTTCCCAAAAGTGGCTCCATTCACCTGTCCAGAATGTAAAAGATCCTGTGATGTTACTTGAAGAAGTGGGAGTTCTGCATGTTCCTCATCTGGTTTCACCCTCAAACAGCACCCGTAACAGATTAATCCCATTGAGGTTTGTTGGATTTACCCGTTAGAGGATTTTGGTACACTGGTGACTGAGGTGAGGACAGCTTTAGTTTGTTCAATAACACGTGTTCTATTGACTATTCTCTCTTCCTAGAATCATAGAATCCCTACAGTGCAGGAGGAGAGCATTGGGCCCATCGAGGCTGCACTGACAATAATCCCACCCAGGCCCTATCACTGTAACCCCACGTCTTTACCCTGCTAATCCCCCTGACACTAAGGGTTAATTTTAGCACGGTCAATAAACCTTAACCCACACATCTTTGGAGTGTGGGAGGAAGCCGGAGCACCTGGAAGAAACCCACGGAGACATGAGGAGAACGTACAAACTCCACACAGTCACCCAAGGCCGGAATTGAACCCGGGTCCCTGGCACTGTGAGGCAGTAGTGCTAACCACGGTGCCGCCCTGCTTGTATTAAATTCAATGTGGGATCCAAAGCTAACCTTACAGTCATTTCAGTTCATAGTATCATCCGTGTTATATCAAATCACTTGTGTCAGATAGTAAGGAGTTAATGAAGCAACAGGGTCTTGGAGCATAGGGGTAGTAACTTCCCTACCTCTGGACCAGAAGGTCCAGGTTCAAGTCCAGGTTATTGACCAAAGAGAGAAACATTCATAACATGGTTTAATCTGCTCTGGAATCCTTCCTCCACTATTCCCCAAAGGGAAAAAAAAGTGTGTGTGTATGTGTGTGAAGATATGCTTAAAAAAATAGAACAATACGAACTCAAACAAGTTTATTTGACCTAGATTAACCCCTGTTAGAATTACGGGATAATCATTGTCATGGTAACAGAGTGGCTCCTTTTTTTATATGGAATATGATCAGATGACTGACTATCTTGCCAAGGTGGAGCCCCTTCCTGAAGGCTCTGTCCTTCGCTTGTCAGAGTTTGGACCTCCTGACTTTAGCTAGATTATTAAGGATTCTGGAGACTCTTGGCACTTGGCAAGGGGGCAGGAGTCATTCTCGAGATGCTGTCTTTTGCCAAACCAGACGTTAGCAGAATTCCTGGCTAGAACATGTTTCTTTTTTAATGATCCACTTCAAAGAGACCACAGGAATAACATAAAACGAAGCAAAGCCTGTGAATTTCAAAACCGCGCCCAGTAATCGCAGACAGCGCCACTGCCAGAGGTTGGGTTGGGAAATGGATGCAGCACCAGAGCCTTCGAGGCCACTGTTTCAGGGGAGAAGCAATAAAACAAATGGATTTCTTCTTTGGTTTGGGCCTTTGCCTACCTTCCTCGCTGACTTGGAGAGGCTGCGGTGTAGCTCACATCCGATACACCTGGGTAATCACAAACTTCACTCCAGATCCACGTTACATCAGCTGACTTCAGCCATAGTAATGATTTAAACATTGAAACGAGCTTCAGTTCCCTTCCCCCACCCCGCCCTGTGACTTCCTGCATTCCCATTTCTGATCATCCCCTGAACAGTGCACTCCTGTGGGTGTTGGATGAATCACACTCTGTGAAGGCTTACATGGTCGAATTACTTGTGGACATCGACTGTGCAGGGTTCCCAGAGTTGCAGAAGAACAACTTAATCAAAGATCATTTTCAGACCTGAATATTTCAGGGGGGAGGGGGGGGAACATAACGACCTCCATAAATAGGAATACATGCAATTTGTAATTGTATCTGAGTTGATATTCGAGGGGACCTAAAATCATATAATCCCTACGGTGCAGAAAGAGGCCATTCGGCCCATCAAGTCTGCACCGACCGCAATCCCACCCAGGCCCTATCCCCGTAACATCACATATTTACCCCACTAATCCCTCTAACCTACGCATCCCGGGACACTAAGAGACAACTTTGCATAGCCAATCAATTTAACCTGCACATCTTTGGACTGCTGCATTTTAATTCACGTAACAAATAATTGTAAAACCAACAAGAAACAGTAAACACCGATCGCAGTATAGCATCCATGTGAGAAGGACCGTTGATCCAATAGTAAGCTCCTAACTCCTTGGAAATTTTGACACAGAATTCTGTCGTCCAAAACACATCCAGTGCACCCAGTGCCTGATCTGTAGATGGCGAGTGGAAACATGACAGGAATGTAATGCAATGTTCCGGTAAAATGACCTGGACTGTTAGCCACAACATCGCAGATGAGTGAAAAGTCAATCAAAATCCTCTTGCTAAGATTTTATTTACAATTCAAGAGCACACTAAGGTTGCCAACTGTGCTGAGTAGTGCATTGGCACAGTGGTTAGCACTGCTGCTTCACAGTGCCAGGGACCCAGCTTCGATTCTGACCTTGGGTCACTGTCTGTGTGAAGTTTTTGCGTTCTCCCCATGTCTGTGTGGGTTTCCTCCGGGTGATCCTGTTCCCTCCCACACTCTAAAGATGTGCGGGTTAGGTTGATTGGCCATGATAAATTGCCCCTTATTGTCAGGGGGACTAGGGGGGTAAATATGTGAGGTGACGGGGATGGGACCTGGGTGGGATTGTTGTCAGTGCAGGCTCGATGGGCCAAATGGCCTCATTCTGCACTGTAGACTCTATGATTCTATGGAGGTTTCATCGCATGGCTTACCCCCACACTCCAGCCATTAGTCGGCCAACACATCCACCCTTGTGACGCACTGCCTTCCTACGTCAATTGGAAAGCAAAAACACTCAAAGTTTTTAAAATTTATTAGTGTCACAAGTAGGCTGACATTAACACTGCAGTGAAGTTACTGTGAAAATCCCCCAGTCGCCACACTCCAGCACCTGATCGGGTACACTGAGGGAGAATTTAGCATGGCCAATGCACCCAACCAGCACGTCTTTCTGACTGTGGGAGGAAACCGGAGCACCCGGAGGAAACCCACACAGACACAGGGAGAACGTGCAGACTCTGCACAGACAGTGACCTAAGCCGGGAATCGAACCCGGGTCCCTGGCGCTGTGAGGCAGCAGTGCTAACCACTCTGCCAGTCTCAATACCCAATTACATCATGTTTAACTCTCAGCCAAACAGCCTTTTTCTCCCATTTTCACAACTTTTATATCTGGTAACAAGAAATGTTCAAAGATTTCTTTTGAAAGAAGCAATTATTGGGCTATAACTTTTAAATTCCATAGTCGTGTAACTGGACGGATACTCCAAAAATGCTCTAGGGATCCAACCCAGTTCAAATATCCAAGGGGCAATTGCCCTGCACTGGTAACCATCTGAAAACACAATTTGAATCGAAAACAATGGATAGTTGCAATTTTGTTATCTCAACAGTTACCCAGTAAATGTTAGAGGAATTAAAACCATTTCAAGCTTCTGGGTTACTATTATACAAACCCAATCTGACACTGCATGCCTGGGACTCCCCCACCACTGGGATTTTCACAGTAAACTCGTTGCAGTGTTAATGTAAGCCTATTTGTGACACTATTAAATAAACTTAAACTTACTCCCAGGTGGTTCGCACCAGCCACCCCCCGCTACCCCCCCCCCCCCCCACCCCGGCCCCGCCACCCCCCAGCTACCCCTCCCTCCCTGGGACTCCCCCTCCCTCGAAACTCCCTCTAGTCCGCAAACCATCAGGGGACTCCCTCTGTCCCCCTGTCCCTTGACTATCCACCTTCCCATCCGCTGCAATTTCCCCCAACCCCTATCTGCAGCCCCAGACCCCGGTCTGACTTGAACCCCCCCCCAGCACTCCCCCCCCCCCACGCCCCCCCACCAACTATTTGAGCACCCCCGCTGTCTAAGCCCCCAATCGACTGTCCGAACACCCTCCCCAATTGTCCAATTCCCCAGTCGATCTGACCACCCTGACTGTCCAAGCACCCCCACTAACCCAAGCCAGGAATCCAAACCCAGATCCCTGGCACTGTGAGGCAGCCGTGCTAACCACTGTGCCACCATGCCGCTACCCACTGTGCTGCTTATCTTGTGAACAAGCGGAAGCAGCAATTAAAAAGCACCATGAAATGGTCATCCGCTCGGACAAAGGTTTTCAGTTTCAAACATAGGTTTAAGATGACAGCAATAGATTCCGAACATTGTGGCGAAGGAAGCACCTTAAGCCATTTGCCAATATATGTGGATGCAATTCAATTGAAGCACGTGTTAACCTCAGAGTACAGAAGGTTCCTGTAGAGATGTTGCTCCAGTCAAGTCCAGGCTGTTGCTAATGGGTCATGTGCTTTTAGCAGACCCAGAAATTAGACAGCGACATGCCATTCCCTCATATTGTGGCTGCAGTTGAGTTTTTTCCACGGAGTAACAGAATGTGTGAAAGTTAGGACCTGCAAATGGACAACACTCAGAATAAACACGTGTAAATGCCACTTCCATCTTTTATCTCTAGCTTTTCCTCCAGAGTTTCAGCAGGTGAGAGCTGGAGAACTCCATGAAAATTTGCTCCAAATTTCTCCAGCCTTTATTTATAACAAAAACTCCTGGCACGTGGGACTACATGACCTTCTCAATCTTCTTCGCGCTGCTTCCAGCACTTATTGCTCAGACATAGACATAGACGATAGGAGCAGGAGGAGGCCATTTGGCCCTTCGAGTCTGCTCTGCCATTCATTACGATCATGGCGGGTCGTTCAACTCAAAGCCTAATCCTGCTTTCTCCCCATAACGTTTGATCCCATTCGTGTTATATCTAGCCGCCTCTTGAATACATTCAATGTTTTGGCATCAACTATTTCCTGTGGTAATGAATTCCACGGGTTCACCACTCTTTGGGCTAAGAAATGGCTCCTCACCTCCATCCTAAATGCTCTATCCCGAATCTTCAGATTGTCACCACAACTGGATATGATATTCAAGCGATAATCTGACCAGAGCACAGTAAGCTTGAAAACAATTCCCTCTGACTTAAACTCTACAAATTGTGCTACGTAGTTCCATATTGTTGTGTTCTTTTTGATTGCTCACCTGGCATTGCTTGGACAGTTTGTGCATCTGGATTACTAAGCAGTGGAATGGAGCATCATGATCCATAGAATAGAATCACAGACTGGTACTGCACAGGAATAGGCCAATCTGTCCATCATACCTGTGCCAGCTCTTTGCAAGAGAAGTGCTCTCGCTGCAATGCTCTTTTCCCAAACGCCAGAAAACATTCAACTATTTATCCAATTCCCTTCTAATTGATATCCTTGCACGTTGGGGAGCTAAACTATGATTATGGAGGCTGATTTTTGATTGAGTGGCTGAAATGGTTAATTAGTGGGTATCAACATGATAACAGCAGAAAACTGCTGTAATTCCATGTACACATAAATCGAAAGGATTGTACAAATATTCCCTCTGTTAAAAGTCCAAGCTGGCAATATTCTGAATTCCCGTGTTGGAATTGGGTGAACATCTTCTCTCATGAGTTCTATTTTGACCACATTTTTCCCATGGATCATACAGGTAGGACCAATAAGTCCCAGCACTGTTCTAGCATTCTAAGTATGCAAGTAGTGAAAGCTCCCAATCCAGAGTCTTTGATTTTGGATTTGATTTGATTTGATTTATTATTGTCACATGTATTAGTATACAGTGAAAAGTATTGTTTCTTGCGTGCTATACAGACAAAGCATACTGTTCATAGAGAAGGAAAGGAGAGATTGCAGAATATAGTGTTACAGTCATAGCTGGGGTCGAGAAAGATCAACTTAATGCGAGGTAGGTCCATTCAAAAGTCTGATGGCAGCAGGGAAGAAGCTGTTCTTGAGTCGGTTGGTACGTGATCTCAGACTTTTGTATCTTTTTCCCGAAGGAAGAAGATGGAAGAGAGTATGTCCAGGCTATGTGGGGTCCTTGATTATGCTGGCTGCTTTTCCGAGGCAGCGGGAAGTGTAGACAGAGTCAGTGGGTGGGAAGCTGGTTTGCGTGATGGACTGGGCTACGTTCACAACCCTTTATGGTTTCTTGTGGTCTTGATCAGAGCAGGAGCCATATCAAGCTGTGATACGTCCAGAAAGGATGCTTTCTATGGCGCATCTGTAAAAGTTGGTGAGAGTCATAGCAGACATGCCAAATTTCCTTAGCCTTTGTCTTTTTTCCCCATAAAGATAATAAAACCATGAAATCATAGAAACCCTACAGTGCAGAAGGAGGCCATTCGGCCCATCGAGTCTGCACCGACCACCATCCCACCCAGGCCCTACCCCCACATATTTACCCGCTAATCCTTCTAACCTCTGCATCTCAGGACTCTAAGGGGCAATTTTTAACCTTGACCAATCAACCTAACCCGCACATCTTTGGGCTGTGGGAGGAAACCGGAGCACCTGGAGGAAACCCACGCAGACACGAGGAGAATTTGCAAACTCCACACAGACAGTGACCCAAGCCGGGAATCGAACCCAGGTCCCTGGAGCTGTGAAGCAGCAGTGCTAACCACTGTGCTACCGTGCCGCCCCATGAATTCTTATTCTGATATAATTTAGGAAATCTGTTTCATTTTGAATGAATCCTTTGATTTCTCACAGTCTCGGGCCATATGTGATCCAAGAAAGTTTGTCAATACTCAGTAGTACTATTTAATATTAATATAGGGATGCTGTTGTAATGCAATTGATTTGGGGTTATATGGAATAGCCAAACTCAGAAACTGCAACTCACAAAAACCATGGGACTGAATTCCATCCCCCCCCCCCCTTCCCCCATTGCAAGGATCAGACCTTCCCCCCATTATAACACACTGCTGGTTGAAAGTGGTACATAATGGGGGTAGTGGTGTGTAGTGGTATTGTCACTGGACTAGTAACAAGATGCCCAGCATAATGTTCTGGAAGCCCGGGTTCGAATCTCACCATGGCAGATGGTGAAATTTGAATTCCATAACAATATGGAATTAAAAATCTAATGATGACTGTAGGAGGGAATGAATGAACTGAGTCTTCAGAGACCGTGTAAAACTTCAACAAAAATGACTTTATTCAACTTGCATGCGGGAAGCAGAATTCATGGCTGTAACTGCTTCTGAGCTACTCTACTGAGCATTGGCTCTTACAGATTCTTATACCCTTTCTTCACATTACAAAATGTTACATTTGCATCAGGTCATCATACTGTTACTTTGAATTGGTTACAGTTCTGTTTTTGATTACATTATATGGTTCCATTGTCTTGTGTGCTTTAGTTTTTAATCATTTTCTGGACATCCCCTGTCTACCTGGTTACTATATCAAAGCGTTGTGTTTGTCAAACTGATTTCGATGGGATGTTAATTGTCCCATCTCCTGGATATTTGATTAAATTTTCAGGTGCACAATGGTTCCTCTAGACCTTTGGGAGCCTTGATAATTGATATCAATTCTCATGTGGTTGTTGTAACCTTGGAGCGATACCACCTGGGGTGTGACTGTTTCAGTGCCGTCTGAGATGTAGTTATTTGTATTTTGTCATGTGTGCCTGCAGTGAGTGTGGATGCTACAGTGCATCTGTTTAACCCTTTCCATTCATTCCTCTCCTGCTGAAGCCCACACTCCCTGGGTTTTGCCCTATTACAATGACCATGAAACCATTGTTGTAAAAACCCATCTTATTCACTCATGCTCTTTAGGGAAGGAAATCTGCCATCCTTACCTGGCCTGGCCTACATGCGACACTCCAGAGCCACAGCAATGTGGTTGACTCTCAGATGTGCTCTGAAATGGCTGAATGAGACACTCAGTTAGGGTGGCAAATGCTGTTAGGTTTGGGCAACAAACCAGACAGTGACGCTCACATCCAATTAATAATTAAAGTCCTGCCCTTGAGTACTGGGCACTGCTGAGACCGCAGGCAGGCCCAGGAAGAAGAGGACATGGATGCCTTTTCAGGTGGTTAGGCAGCTTTGGGAGCAGGAGGGATAGGTGGACCTGATTTTGGAGACCAGGCACCACTATGCCCCCTCTTCCTCCTTGCCTTTACAACGGGGGTTTATTTAAAGACAGGCTTTTCATTCCAGCCTGCCTGGAATGCCAATCTTTGTCAATGTGAAATGCAGATCAATTGGCTTGGGATCAAGCTGTTAGCTATTCATTTACAAATGGCACTCATGCCCACCAGATTATGGGGAATGGGTCAGGAGGTGGGCAGAAAGGCAGTGGGGCTGCCAACCCTTGTATTTTACACACCCCAACCCCCAACAAAAACATGCCAGGCAGTGGGAGAGAGTGGGGTGGTGGTTTGAGTGATGGGGGGGCGGGGGCGGGGGCGGGGGTGGTGGGAGGTGTGCATAAATCCAGCCACCAGCAGTTTATGAGACTATTTCTTTCTCCTTTTTTCACGTGCATGAAACAGCCATTACACGAAATAAAGCAATCTCCCTCACGCTGAATGATGTTTATTAGAACATCACCATTTCATGACATTGAATTTTCACTCCCTTTTGGCAGCTATTATTTTACATGTCACTTGTTCAACTGTTCTGTTGACTGTCATGTACATGCTGACAGCATCCTCATCTTTGAAGTCTAGATTCATGTCTTTTATTAGCCTCCTGGGATGTTCTGAGTTCAGGGCTTGCATGCTCCCCGTCACCAGCAGCCTCTTAAAAATGGCAGCATGCAGCATTACCATCTGTCAACCACATCCAAGGCGGATTTGCATCTGACTGCTTTCCACACTTCCCAGGCTTCAAAACTTTCACAATTTCGTTGTACGCCTGCGGAAATGCATGCGGTCTTGAAATATTATGTTCTGCGATGCCTTGAGCCAAAATGGTTTATTTTGTCAGGAATTAGAGCCCCGGTTTTAACTTGAGAGAGGAATCGGGTGAGCGGGTGCTGAGGTGGGTGACACTTGCAGAGGGGAATGTGGCAAGCGGCCTATCAGGGGGTGAGAGCACAATGTCAAGCAGCAGAAACATTGGGCCCCAACACTCAAGTGAGTGACAGGAAGGGGAGGGGTGTCAGAATAGGGCGGCACGGTAGCACAGTGGTTAGCACTGCTGCTTCACAGCTCCAGGGACCTGGGTTCGATTCCCGGCTTGGGTCACTGTCTGTGTGGAGTTTGCACATTCTCCTCGTGTCTGCGTGGGTTTCCTCCGGGTGCTCCGGTTTCCTCCCACAGTCCAAAGATGTGCGGGTTAGGTTGATTGGCCATGCTAAATTGCCCCTTAGTGTCCTGAGATGTGTAGTTTAGAGGGATTAGCGGGTAAATATGTAGGGATATGGGGGTAGGGCCTGGGTGGGATTGTGGTTGGTGCAGACTCGAATGGCCGAATGGCCTCCTTCTGCACTGTAGGGTTTCTATGATGATTCTATGATGATAGGGTAGGCTTAACCTTTCCTCGTGGGGCCCTAAGGAGCATCTTCAGATCCCAAACAGAGAGTAAAAAGAAGTTAAAAAGATTCTTCAGCTGTCTTCCACTCTAGCTTCTCTTCCTACTGGATTAAATTAGCAGGAAAAGCACAGCCACTCAAACCCATGATGAAACCCATGAGGGCGGCATGGTGGCACAGTGATTAGCACTGCTGCCTCACAGCACCAGGGACCCAGGTTTGATTCCAGCCTTGGGAGTTTGCATGTTCTCCCTGTGTCTGTGTGGATTTCCTCCGGATGCTCCAGTTTCCTCCCACAGTCCAAACATGTGCAGGTTAGGTTGATTTGTGATGCTAAATTGCCCCTTACTGTCAGGGGGACTAGCAGGTAAAAGCATGGGTTTCTGAGAATAGGGTCTGGGTGAGATTGTTGTCAGCGCAGGCTCGATGGGCCAAATGACCTCCTTCTGCACTGTGGGGATTGTATGATTCTATAAAGTATAAGTTGGATTCCACTGACATCATCCAAGCCTGGTCTACGTATTTAAAGAAGGCCCCCTCCGCTTTCAGCCTCGTGGCCAGATACCTGCCTACTCAGAAGGGCAGGTTAAATTTGAAATCCATGGGAAGAGAACATCAATCGTTAGGTCCGCCAGATGATTTTAACCACCCATTTTCCTCATTTTTGTGAGGCATTCAGTGGGTTCAAATCGCCCCTTAAATGTTTGAAAATAGCAACTCAAAGGAATGAATTGTAACTTCCAAAATGGATGGGTTAGGGTCAGTCGAGATGGAAAAAAATGTTAAATCTCAAATTTGACCCCGACTCACGCCCGGCCGAGCCACATCCAGTGTCACTGGGATGGGACAACAGAATATTACAATGAGGCTGGGAGCCTCATATTTCACTTCCTTACAGGCTTCACTCTGGCCAGCCAAATTTTCCAGGCTTGGGAAACCTGGCAGCTAAATGGTGGCAATGACAGCTTTGGGAAAAGCTAATGCCCTCGAAGAACTGTTTGTGGGCCAGGAGGAGGCGGGGCACCTAAACATGCATTTTGGCACTGTATAAAGGAGTCACCTTATACATAAGGTCAACTTACACAATATGATTTACGGCATGTCTTAATCATATTGGGACTTATTCAGCTGGGCTCTGATTCAGACAAAGTTCTACCATCAGGAAAGTTCACTCCAGAAAGAATATTATAAGGAAACACCTTGGGACATATTATTACTTTGAAGATGTTGTATAAAAAGAAGTTGTTGAAATTGTTATTGCATCATTTTTATGTTTTTGTCTTCTGTTGTGATATTTCTAGTCACACCAGTGAGCGACATTGTCATATCATCAAGGATGAGTGACACGCTGGTTAGGTGCATTGGCCATGCTAAATTCTCCCACAGTGTATCCGAACAGGCGCTGGTGACTAGGGGATTCTCACAGTAACTTCATTGCAGTGTTAATGTAAGCCTACTTTTGTGACACGAATAAATAAGCATTCATAAACTTTAGGAGTCCCACACACTAAGCAGAGAGCTGGCGAGAAATCCTTGCCACCTCTTTTCAGGGAGACCCATTGTATTGAGTCTCAATCAGGCACCTGGTTGGACAGCAGTGGACCTTTCCTGGGGTCAAAGATCCTGGGGAAAAGAAGTCCCACCCATTTAGATAGATAGATAGAACAGTACAGCACAGAACAGGCCCTTCGGCCCACGATGTTGTGCCGAGCTTTATCTGAAACCAAGATCAAGCTTTCCCACTCCCTATCATCCTGGTGTGCTCCATGTGCCTATCCAATAACCGCTTAAATGTTCCTAAAGTGTCTGACTCCACTATCACTGCAGGCAGTCCATTCCACACCCCAACCACTCTCTGCTGGCCAATCAGAGGCTTGGCAACGCCATGTAGGAGGCGGCCGTTGCTGACAGTAAAGAACCCAGTCCAAGCTCAGGACTGCCAAGAGACCCAGGCCACAGGTGAGTAATGGCAGGAGAGGAACCATAGGGTGAGGATTCTGAAAGAGGGTGATTGGCAGCAAGGGAATGGAGGTGGGCCTGCCCCTTCTCAGTTCCAGGTCCCTTGATCAGGCACTAAGTGCCTTTGGACAAAGAGTCTCTTCAGCCATACACAGGTACCCCCCAGGAACCCGTACCCTGGGGGGGGGGTGATGCAAAAATGATGCAAAAATGAATCCCTTTTTGGGATTCCCTCATGGTGTGTCCCTCACCCTGGTCGAATATCAGTGGTGGCAGCTTGATGAGGACCTTCAGTGGGCATTAATTGCCTCAATGGGCAGCAGGGCGGGAAGGCTGTCCATGAGCCTTTCCACCACTGACTTACTCAGGGCAGAGGTGGGAAGGCAACACAACTGACGCCTGCCATCGCCCCCCCGATTAAATAACCCCTGCCACCAAACCCTCTATGGGCAGGGTATTAAATTCAACCTCAAGTCTTTACAGAAGGAAAGTGGATTCCACAAATTGTTTTAACAGCAAGTACCAGTTCTGGAAATTGATCAGTGCTGGCTTCGATATATTCAGTGAGGATGGCATCAGTGGCTGTAACCATTGATTTCCAGAAGAGGGAGGAGTGAAATCTGAGGCCACAGTAATCAAAGGCAGGGAAGTGGAGTTAGGATAAGATGGAGATCAGCCATGATGATATGGAATGGCAGAGCGGGCTCGAAGGGCTGAATTGCCTACTCTCGCTCCTAATTCCTGCCTTCCTATGTTGCTTACACATCAATGATGGCAGTTCCAAAGGTTTCAGTGGTCAACCCAACCAATTACTGCCCTTCAGCCCACTCTCAATCATCAGTAAAGATATGGAAGGCATCTTCAACAGTGCTATCAAGCAGCATGTACTCAACAGTAACCTGCTCACTTCCGCTCAGCTTGGGTTCCTCCGGGGTCACTCAGCTCCTGATCCCATTACACCCTTGGTCCAAACATGAAGTAAAGAGCTGAACTCAAGTGGTGAGGGTGACTGCTCTTGATATCAAGGCAGCAATTGACTGAGTGTAGCATCCAGGAGCCTGAGCAAAACTGGAGTCAATGGGAATCAGGTGGAAAATGCTCCATTGATTGAGAGCGCATCTGGCACAAGGAAAGATAGTTGTGGTGGTTGGAGGTCAATCATCTCAGTCCCAGGATATCACTGCAGGAGTTCCTCAGGGTAGTGTCCTCGGCCCACCCATCTTCAGCTGCTTCATCAATGACCTTTCTTCCATCATAAAGTCAGAAGTGGGGACGTTCACTGATGATTGCACAATGTTCAGCACCATTCGCGACTCTGCAGATACTGAAGCAGTCCCCATCCAAAAGCAGCAAGACCTGGATGACATTCCAGCTGGGCTGTTAGGTGGCTACACAAATGCCAGGCAATGACCATCTCCAACAAGAGTGAATCCAACCATCTCTCCTTGATATTCAATGGCATTGCCATCGCTGAATCCTCCACTATCAACATTCAGTGTATTACCATTGGCCAGAAACTGGACTGGACCGGCCATTTCAATACTGTGATTAAAAGAGCAAGTTGGAGAATCTTGTGGTGAGTAACTCACCTTCAGACTCGCCAAAACCGGTCCACCGTCTACAAGGAACAACTCAGGAGTGTGATGGAATACCCTGGATAAGTGCGGCTCCAACAACACTCAAGAAGCTTTGACATCATCCAGAACAAAGCAGCCCACTTGATTGGCACCCCATTCACAAACATTCACTATTCGCTTCCTTCATCACTGCAGCAACTCACCAAGGCTCTTTCGACAGCACCTTCCAAACCCATGACTACACGGTGGTGCAGTTGTTAAACCTGCTGCCTCATAGCAACAGGGGCCTGGGTCCCATTCCATCCTTGGGGACAGTGTGGAGTTTGTACGTTCTCCCTGTGTCTGCTTGTTTTTTCCCCAGATGCTCCAGTTTCCTTCCACAATCCAAAGACGTGTAGGTTAGGTGGATTGGCCACGGTAAATGTGCAGGGATACGAGTATAGGGCGGGGAGGTGGCCCCGGGGGGGGGATGCTCTTTCAGAGCCTTGATGGGCCAAATGGCCTTCTTCTGAACTGTAGGGATTCTATGGATACCACCTAGAAGAATAAGGGCAACAGAACAAGGGAACACCACCATCTGCAAGTTCCCCTTCAAGCCACTTACCATCCTGACTTGGAAATATATCAGTGACTTCACTGTCACTGGGTCAATATCCTGGAACTCCCTCTCTAACGGCACTATGAGCGTATCTGCACCACTTGGACTGTAGCATTTCAAGAAGGCAACTCACCACCACCTTCTCATTGGCAATTAGGGATGGCCAATAAATTCTGGGCTAGCCAGCAACGCCCACATGCCAAGAAAGAATATTAAAAAAACAGAGCGTGGCCTGAGCACATCCTGAGCCTGTAGAAAAATGCAATATCAACACCAGCTCCTCCTTGCAAAGCATTGCAGCCTTACCCAGCATGAGTCATCAGCTTCAGAAGACAAGGTGAGAAAAATGGACCAAAAACAGCACTCAGCAAACCCAACGAAACGAAACATTAATTGCGAAAGACTATGAGCTAGAGAAATGTCTCATACGATGATACATCCCCTACAATTCTCCTGCAGCACATCTGACATTGTGATTTCCTGCCAGATAGATTATGAAAGGTGAAGGGAGGTGAAGAATTCTCTGTTGGATACGCAACAATTATCCATCAAAAATGTTCCAAACTCCACCCAGCAATATTCTCGCTTTCTCGAGTGCATCAACCGTTACGGCATGTCATAGGAGTAAAATTGATCCTGGCTGACAGAAATAATCAACATCAGTGGCCTTATGCGTGCTTTATAAAAGGGAAGGCTTTTATTTGCTTTGCTCAAGTGTTGTCTCATAAATCCACAGAACTTTGGGCGGCACGATGGCACAGTGGTTAGCACTGCTGCCTCACAACGCCAGGGACCTGGGTTCAATTCTGGCCTCGGGTCACTGTCTGTGCGGAGTTTGCATGTTCTCCTTATGCTTGCGTGGGTTCCTCCGGGTGCTCCGGTTTCCTCCTACAGTCCAAAGATGTGCAGATTAGGATGATTAGCCATGCTAAATTGCCCCTTAGTGTCAAGGGGATTAGTAGAGTAAATACATGGGGTTATGGGGATGGGCCTGGGTGGGATTGTTATAGGTGCAGACTCGATGGGCCGACTGGCCTCCTTCTACGCTGGAGGATTCTATGATTTTGTTTCGGCTTGAATTCCCCCCTGAGTCTCCCCTGCATGCTATAGCTCATCCCCACAGCACCATATGAGTTCACATGCTTTCCATTTTCGCAACAAGCACCCAGGAAGTTGCATGCAATGAATGAGTGAACACCAAGGCCAATTTCTGGAACGCTGAGAACCAAACCAATAATCTAGAGAACCTGTTTGCAAATCCCACCATGGAATCTTGTGAACAAACTCGAATTCAGTTTTTACAAAGCTGGAAACAAAATCACTGCTATCAGTAAAACATGACGAGCAGATTGTTGTAAAAACCAAACCAGTTCACCACTGTTCTTCAGCAAAGGGAATTTGGCATCTTTAATCTATTTATGATTCCAGTCTCACACTTTGAAATTTTCAGGAACATCCTACTTTCAGCAAAGCAAAACACTGCAGATGCTGCAACTCTGAAATAAGTACAAAAATGCTGGAAATGTTCAGTAGGTCTCCACCTCCCTGGATAAGTGTACTCCAACAATACTCAAGAAGCTCAACACCATTCAGGACAAAGCATCTTGCTTGATTGGCACCCCTTCCACAAACATTCACTCCCTCCAACACTGACGCACACTGGCAGCAGTGTGTACCATCTACAAGGTGCACTGCAGGAACTCATCAGCGCTTTTCACACCCACAACCTCTACCATCTAGAGGGACAAGGGCAGTAGATGCATGGGAACACCATCGTCTGCAAGTTCCGCTCCAAATTACACACCATCCTAACTTGGAAAAATGTTGCTGTTCCTTCACTGTCACTGGGTCAAACTCTTGGAACTCCCTCTCTAACAGCACTGTGGCTATACCTACACCACATAAACGGCAGCGGTTCAAGAAGGCAGCTCACCATCACCTTCACAAGGGCAATTCAGGATGGGCAATAAATGTTGGCCTCAGCAGAGATGCCCACATTACATGAATGAATAAATTAAAAATAATAGCCAACAGTGGCCAGAATTCTCCAATGTTGTTCGTCTCGCTCCCACTGTCAGCGAGAACGGAGAATTTGGCACTCAGCCCAAATCTCCATTCGCTGCAGCAGGACTGGAGAATCCCATCCACGAGCGAGGTCGGAGAATCCTGGCCAATATCTGTGGTGAGCGAAAAACACAGTTAATGGGCTGAATTTTAGCCAAGGCTTTGGAATCCTGATGTCAGAGCTGAAAGTGGGTCCCAAACCTGCAATTTCCAACCGTCGGACCAGCTTGGCAATTTTATCACAAATGGCCGCCTGTAGGCCCATGTTGAGAAGGTAGAATTTGATGTTTGTAAAATTGTAAAAATTGTAAAATGCTAGGAGGAGGAAAGCATTGCATGGTCCTGTGAAAAGGTGATGCTTTTTCTGTGCTTAGAGATTTAATATGCAAGTACACAGAGAGCCCAAACTGAAACATTTCTATCAAAAGGCCAAGCAGCAATTTTACCAAGACAACAGACTATTGAATTTAGCCAATCAATTTGAATCAGGCGCTTAGATACCAAGAACCTATTAAATTTAAATCTGATGGTTTTGGCAACCTCGGACCAACCTTATTGTGGGAAATATTGATATGTCATCACAGGTATAAAAGAAGGGGACAGTGGGACAAAGAGGGGAGAGCAACTGCCCCCTGCTAAAGATAACAGCTCGAGATAGAGAGGGAGAATCACTGGCTCTCATAGCTTCATTTATGTCTTAGAGAAAGCACCATCTAGATAGCAAAGATACCAAAGAAGAAAGAAGTTCCAGACAGAAGAATCAACAGAGAAGGCCCAGAACATTCCGGAAGACACAAAACCTGGTTGTGATTTAGAGAGTGACTAAATTCTAATTTTGTTAATGAGTGGGAATTATATTTATTTGAACAGCATTCATTCGAATCTTGTTTTATTCGGGAATAGTTAATAGTTAGAAGGGATTTATTCGGTTTGTTAATAGTTTAGTTAATTTGCCCACTGTTACGTGGTGATTTTAGAGAGAGTGTCAGGGATTGATTTTGTATTTAACCACTAGAAGTTGCGAAAGAACAGATTGTACCACTTCACACACACTTTTTACAGATCATTGGGCGAGGTACTCCTCTTTGGGTGTTTCGGTGTTAGTTCTCAGAGGGGGGATCCACCTCCGCTTCATAACACCCAGTGTTAAAGACACCAGGCAGGCTTTCTATGCTGGCAGTCCAATCAGCAACTCTGAAGTGCCACTGAAGCGTCACCAGCTGAGACGGGTATGAGACCCAGCCGGTCCGTCAGACTGAAGATGCTGTCGAAGAGGCAGGCAAAAATTTAAAAAAATTTGGGGCCAAGTGCAAAATGCCCTGCAGTATAATTCATCACAACGTTTCAAGCCAGTAACCTTGAGTGATGAAAGGTTAACTCTGTTTTTCTCTGCACGGATGCTGAGTATTTCCCACTTTTCCTGTTTATAATATAAGCCTTCCATAGACTCATATTGCATTAACAAACATCTCACGGCAACTATTGTTGGACAATAAACATCCAGTCTTGCCAGCAATGTCCACGTCCCAATAATAAATTTTTAAAAAGACATTGTGCAGTTTCACCACTGACTCACCCTGCTGTCCATTCAGTTGAAGCAGGACTCTGTGTTTGTGTAAATACATATGCATGCGGATCTCTGCTACTGACATTTGACTGCCAGTGACATTTTTTACACGTCAAGATAGCTTGTTTCTCAAACTCTTTGAATTTTAATGTTTAAGGTGTCTGGAGGCTGCCTAAAAAAATCACCCATTTCCTGGTCATTGAGTCATACAGCACAGAAAAGAGCCTTCGCCCCATCGAGTCTACGCCAGTCAAAGACAAGCCACCCATATATTCTAATTCCATTTTCCAGTATTTGGACCATAGCCTTGCATGCCTTGCCATCGCAGTTGCACATCTAAATACTTCTTCAATGTTATGAGGATCTCTGCCACCCCTCTTTCAGGTTGAGTTCCAGACTCGCACCACCCTCTGAGTAAAAAGTTTGTTCCTCATATCCCTTCTCAACCTCCTGCCCCTTACCATAAATATATTCCCTGGTCATTGATTCCCCCACCAAGGGAAAGGTTTCTTTCTCTCTATTCTACCCATGACCTTCAGAATTATCTACATCTCAATCACATCCACCCTTAGTCTACTCTGCTCCAAGGAAAACATCCCCAGTCTATACAATCTCTCTTCATAACGAAAACTCTCCAACCCAGGCAACATCCTAGTAATAGGTGGCACAGTGGTTAGCACTGCTGCCTCACAGTGCATCCACGGGGATGATGCTCCCAGAGTGCTGTACTGCTTGAGCAGCGCAGGGAGCTGGGAGACATCAACGGAGGACATTTCACGGGATTCCCGCTGGTTGACATAGCCTCCGTGCTATAGCCTCCGGAAATTGGCATGGAGCTGATTACCATATGAAAATCAGGATTTCAATATCATTAGCGGCCTGGGACTGAGGTCTCTGGGCCCGCTAGTGTCACCCCCCTCCCCCCCCCCCCACCCTCCCCCCCCCCCCCCCCCTCACCCCCTCCCCCCCACCCCACCAGGAATGGTTCACTCCAGTGGGGTTTACAACAGCTCCCAACTAATGGGGAACTGGTGGCCGACCTCGCTGGAGGGAACAGAGGGAACAGAGCAGGAAGTTGGGGGTAAGGGAGGGGTGCTCCTTGGGCAGTGTCAGCCAGGCAGTGCCAGCCTGGCGTCCTGGCACTGCCCAAGAGGTACCTTGGCACTGCCCACCAGCATCGGGCAGTGCCAAGTGGCAGGGCCAGAGCAGGGCGGGGCCGAATGGACGGAGGTGATCGGTGGGGGTGGGGGACCCACTGACATTCTGCATTGAGACCGCAGGCAGAGGGAGGGAGGATGGTGATAGGGGCTGGCCATCCAGGTGGGGGGGTTGGGAATGGGGCTGCATGAAACGAACGGCGGTCAGGGCTGCTGAGGTGGGGGGGAGGGTGGGTGGGGGGGGGGAGCGGTTAGGGAGATCGGGGCTTGCCCAGGGAGGTCTGGGAGGCCTGCAATCGGGGGGGTGCGGGGAGGGGGTTGGAAGGTCGGCGATGGGGGGTTGCAGGGCTGGCCAGCGATCAAGAGGCCAGCGATCGGCGAGGTGGAGGGGGGGGTTTGGAAGGTCGGCGACGTGGAGTTGCAGGGCTGGCCAGCAATCGAGAGGCCAGCGATCGGGAGGCCGGCAATGCGGGGCATAACGCTGAGCAGAATTAGGCCATTCAGCCCATCGAGTCTGCTCCGCCATTCAATCATGGCTGATCGGCTTCTCAACCCCATTCTAGCTCCAATTGCTCATCTTTTTATGAAGTTGACCTGGTACCAAGCATTAGTCAGTTTTATCTTTGCCCCTCCGTGATTAGTGTTTCCACTACATTTTTCATATTTTTTCACCAAAGTCCATCCAATGCGTTGGTGTTTGGAGCACTGTTTTTTTCCCACTTTATTTGCTTTGGTTTTCTCCTCTCCTCTCTTGAATGCTGTCCGTACTGGGGTATAATTCTTCCTGTTGCTCTTCATTCGTTCATTGGCATATAAACCTCTGCTATATCTGTACAGGAATGAGATCAGCGAATTCAGCACATCAGGCCTGTGTCCTTTCTGATCTCACTGGCTGAGCTCCGCACTAAGTAGCGCATCTACCCGCAAACCTATTGGGAGTGTTCTGCCTCTAAATCACATAAAGACGACCTTTTGTAATGGTTGCACGTCTGGCCCTGATCCACATCATGTCATAGAATGCTGCCCAACCCCAGAACTAGACATTCCTTTGCACTTGGCAGCCTGGGAACCTTCCAGTAACTTAATGTTGTTATGCTTAGTTAGCATTAGTGGAACAAAGAGGAGTTTGAACTCCCCTCACAGATTTTTCTCAACATTATTTAAATTAGGTCATTGGGTATTTATAAATCCAAGGAGTCATTAAAATGCTGAATACAGCAATCATTCCACAAAGAGGAACAATGTTTGTGCTGATCTAAAATAACTAGCAGTAAGGCTACAGTTTTCATTTTAATACTGTGCTGCCTTAATGAAAAAGTTCCGATTTTGATCATTTGCTTGAGAACTTTGTACTAAAGGAGTCATGATCTGATGCCATTCTTTGACTCAGTTAACTCCTTCAGATTTTTAAAATTTAACTTTAAAGTTTATTGATCAGTGTCACGAGTAGGGCTTATATTAACACTGCAAAGAAGTTGCTGTGAAAACCCCCTAGTTGCCACACTCCAGCACCTGTTCGGGTACACTGAGGGAGAATTTTGGCATGGCCAATGCACCTAATCAGCGCGTCTTTCGGACCATGGGAGGAAACTGGCGGCATGGTGGCACAGTGTCTCACAGCGCCAGGGACCTTTGTTCAATTCTGGACTCAGGTCACTGTCTGTGCGGAGTTTGCACATTCTCCCGTGTCTGCGTGGGTTTTCTCCGGGTGCTCCAGCACATCTAACCAGCATGTCTTTCGAACTGTGGGAGGAAACCGGAGCACCTGGAGGAAACACACGCAGGCACGGGGAGAACGTGCAAACTCCGCACAGGCAGTGACCCAAGCCGGGAATCGAACCCGGGAATCGAACCCGGGTCCCTGGCGCTTTGAGGCAGCAGTGCTAACCACTGTGCCACTGTTCCACCCCGAGATTGCATCTTCACCAGTACTGTGGGTAGAAATAATTTAAAAAGCCACAAGGTAACATACGAATGTAGTCAGTCGTGAGTTCAGAACACTAATTGGACATAACATCAATAATGTTTTGGTTTTTCATGCTTAACCAGAAGAGGTAGGAATTGGCTCTCAACTTGTAAAATCACTATGTGATGTATAGATCTTTGTATCTCATTAAGAATGACATTGACATGGTCCTCAATAGTTCCCATTGTGGTATTTGCTAGGATGCACCCAAAGCTTATTGCCATTGATTCATAGTCATTCGCTCTCACTGAATCGAGTAAACACTGTCAGATAGAGTCAATTCATAAAAGCTATTAGTGAAATGATTTACTCGGTCAAAACAATAAAATATTCCAGGACTTTGCAGATTTTTCTACAATGAAGACTGTGGGCCGGACTTTCCAACCTCCCCGCAGCTGGGATTCTCCAGTCCCACTGCACTGAATGGAGATTTGGCTGAGCGCCAAATTCTCCATTTCCCCGCTGGCAACAGTGGCGGGGAGGGAATAACTGGAGAATTCCGGCCGTTAAAACACAATTGTCCTCAGCAGCCCTCTGGTTATAATATCCAATTATCAAGATTTTCTTAATCTGAGAGTAACCACCTTAAAACAAGCAGGATAAAACCCTCCAAAAATGGTGTGCACGGGAATGGGGTATGAGCATGTTTAGACAATCAGAAATTCTATCCTTTCCCTTCACCTGAGGTAGTTAACCATCACTAGGCCGTAACATCTACAAAATACGGTTAAACCAAAATTGTTGTGAAACATTGGTCCCAACATGACCTATTGATGCACCATTACATTTCTCGGCCATGCATTTGCCCACTGAGCTGCCGGCGAGTAGGTTTTTATTCGTTCATGGTATGTGGACGTCGCTAGCTGGGCCAGCATTTATTGCCCATCCCTAAGGGCATTTTAAGAGTCAGTCACATTGCTGTGGCTTTGGAGACACATGTAGGCCACAAGTAGGTATGGACGGCACGGTGGCACAGTGGTTAGTACTGCTGCCTCACAGCGCCAGGGACCCAGGTTCGACTCCCGGCTTGGGTCACTGTCTGTGTGGAGTTTGCATGTTCTCCCCGTGTCTGCGTGGATCTCCTCCGGGTGCTCCGGTTTCCTCCCATAGTCCAAAGATGTGCGGGTTAGGTTGATTGGCTACGCTAAATTACCCCTCAGTGTCAGGGGGACTAGCAGGGTAAATAAGTGGGGCTACGGGGATAGGGGCTGGGTGGGATTGTGGTCGGTGCAAACTTGATGGGCCAAATGTGCTCCTTCTGCAGGGATTCTATGAGGGCAGATTTCCTTCCCTGAAGGACACTAGTGAACAGGTGGGTTTTTACAACAATCGACAATGGTTTCCTGGTCATCGTTAGACTTTTATTTCCAGAGGACTATTGAATTCAAATTTGCCATGGAGGGATTCATACCCGGGTCCCCAGAGCATTACCCTGAGTCTCTGGATTGCTAATCCAGCGACAATACCGCTATGCCAGTGCATTAGAAACCAGCACAAGTTGTACGTCACTATTTCCATCCTTTGAAAATCAACTGGCACAAAATTCTCAAGTGTTGTTGCCAGGGCTTTTCACTGACGCAAGTCTGTTGTCTGTGAAAGTGCTGTCTGTGACCTTCATGCTGCAGCTAACCATTTTAGTTTACATGGCCTTTTCAAACAGTTCCTTTATTGCCAGCTGCTTGACAGATTTCCAATATGTGGCTCTGGACTTTGTTAATTCTCAGATCGTCATTGTCAATGGTTTTCTCCTTTTCGTTTTGGCCTCACTGTATCACTTTGCCTGAGGAGCTTGCCAAGGTCTTAACGTTTTCCCAGTGCTGCCGTATGAGCTGCCTTTCGAATGAATACAAAGTGCTTTGGCCTCTTGGGTCTGCAGCCTCCCCCACACAGCTTGTTTTTGCGTTTGATCAGACCGACACATGTGGAACCCCATCGCCAGCTTTCGTTCTCCAAAGCAGGAATCCACGGGGTTGAAATCTGTGTTTGCCGAGTGCACCTCGCTGTGACCACACACCCACACCTTCGATCAGAAGAGGCTGGGCACGGATTGATAGAGTCTGAATGAGGCAAGACGAATAGGGAGAGGTGTGCACTGGTGTACTGCTATCACCAAACAAGAACACAAGCACAAAAATGAGGAACAATGCTGTGCGTCCAGCCATGAGCACCTTGCTGATTAGGCCATTGGCTTAGTTTTGAAATGAAGATTGGGGGGGATGATTTTACCATTTGTTTTTTAAGTGCTGGGCGAACTTAAAACTGGGAGAGTTTCAGGTCCATCTTTTGGGCGTGTTTTTAGGCCCCCCTTCCCCCCCCACCCCCCCCGCCAATACGCATTTTGCCCACAAAATTTTGAGCAAGTCTGTTGCTTGCGGCAGAAGCCTCTGAGGGGGCTTAACGTGCCTGAAAGCCTGCAGAGGGAGGTAGTGCGCATGTGCAGACCTCTGATGCTGCACATGCGCAGTAGCAGGAGTCTGACAGAAAAGAGAGAGCTGAGCAGAAAAGAAATCGGACCTCTCAGGGACAAAGGAGGGGAATTATGCTTAGAACCCAAGGGAATAGGGGAGATCCTAAATGAATACTTTGCATCGGTATTCATGAAGGAGAGGGGCGTGTTAACCAGGAGTGTCTCGGAGGGAGGTGTTGACCCGTTAGAGAAAATCTCCATTACAAGAGAGGAAGTGTTAGGTTTTTTAGGGAACATTAAAACTGACAAAGCCCCAAGGCCTGATGGCATCTATCCTCGACTGCTCAGGGAGACGAGAGGTGAAATTGCTGGGCCTCTGACGGAAATCTTTGTCGCTTCTTTGGACACGGGTGAGGTCCCTGAGGATTGGAGGATAGCGAATGTGGTCCCGTTGTTTAAGAAGGGTAGCAGGGATAACCCAGGAAATTATAGGCCGGTGAGCTTGACGTCCGTGGTGGGGAAGTTGTTGGAGAGGATTCTTAGAGACAGGATGTATGTGCATTTAGAACGGAACAATCTCATTAGTGACAGACAGCATGGTTTTGTGAGAGGGAGGTCGTGCCTTACAAATTTGGTGGAGTTTTTTGAGGAAGTGACAAAAACGGTTGATGAAGGAAGGGCCGTGGATGTCGTCTATATGGATTTCAGTAAGGCATTTGACAAGGTCCCACATGGCAGGTTGGTTAAGAAGGTTAAGGCTCATGGGATACAAGGAGAAGTGGCTAGATGGGTGGAGATCTGGCTTGGCCATAGGAGACAGAGGGTAGAGGTCGAAGGGTCTTTTTCCGGCTGGAGGTCTGTGACCAGTGGTGTTCCGCAGGGCTCTGTACTGGGACCTCTGCTATTTGTGATATATATAAATGATTTGGAAGAAGGTGTAACTGGTGTAATCAGCAAGTTTGCGGATGACACGAAGATGGCTGGAATTGCGGATAGCGAAGAGCATTGTCGGGCAATACAGCAGGATATAGATAGGCTGGAAAATTGGGCGGAGAGGTGGCAGATGGAATTTAATCCGGATAAATGCGAAGTGATGCATTTTGGAAGAAATAATGTAGGGAGGAGTTATACAATAAATGGCAGAGTCATCAGGAGTATAGAAACACAGAGGGACCTAGGTGTGCAAGTCCACAAATCCTTGAAGGTGGCAACACAGGTGGAGAAGGTGGTGAAGAAGGCATATGGTATGCTTGCCTTTATAGGACGGGGTATAGAGTATAAAAGCTGGAGTCTGATGATGCAGCTGTATAGAACGCTGGTTAGGCCACATTTGGAGTACTGCGTCCAGTTCTGGTCGCCGCACTACCAGAAGGACGTGGAGGCATTGGAGAGAGTGCAGAGAAGGTTTACCAGGATGTTGCCTGGTATGGAGGGTCTTAGCTATGAGGAGAGATTGGGTAGACTGGGGTTGTTCTCCTTGGAAAGACGGAGAATGAGGGGAGATCTAATAGAGGTATACAAGATTATGAAGGGTATAGATAGGGTGAACAGTGGGAAGCTTTTTCCCAGGTCGGAGGTGACGATCACGAGGGGTCATGGGCTCAAGCTGAGAGGGGCGAAGTATAACTCAGACATCAGAGGGACGTTTTTTACACAGAGGGTGGTGGGGGCCTGGAATGCGCTGCCAAGTAGGGTGGTGGAGGCAGGCACGCTGACATCGTTTAAGACTTACCTGGATAGTCACATGAGCAGCCTGGGAATGGAGGGATACAAACGATTGGTCTAGTTGGACCAAGGAGCGGCACAGGCTTGGAGGGCCGAAGGGCCTGTTTCCTGTGCTGTACTGTTCTTTGTTCTTTGTTCTTTGTTGTCAGGCCCCTGATATGGCAGGCTGCCTGAAGCAGCTCCCCCCCCTCACAATCATGGGGGCCCGCAGCCCAAGATATAGCTCCCGCCGACCCCTCCCCCCCGCCACCCAACCAATCACGGACGCCCCCTTCCCCACCGATCGCGGACCCACAGCCCTGCCCCCACCAATTGCGGACCCACCAGACTCCCCCCCCATCGATCCCTGCAGAGTGGCAGCGGGCCCCCTTTCCCCATTGGACACCATTAGCCCCTCCCCATTAGCCTGTCCCTGACATTACCACCTCCCCACTGGCTCCGCCCCCATTGGCCCTACCCCCATAATGCCCTACCCCTGGCACTGTCCAGTGGGCATTGCCCAGGTGCCAAACTGGCATTGCCAGTTGCATGGGCGGCACGGTAGCACAGTGGTTAGCACTGCTGCTTCACAACTCCAGGGACCTGGGTTCGATTCCCGGCTTGGGTCACTGTCTGTGTGGAGTTTGCACATTCTCCTCGTGTCTGCGTGGGTTTCCTCCGGGTGCTCCGGTTTCCTCCCACAGTCCAAAGATGTGCGGGTTAGGTTGATTGGCCATGCTAAAATTGCCCTTAGTGTCCTGAGATGTGTAGGTTAGAGGGATTAGTGGGTAAAATATGTAGGGGTATGGGGGTAGGGCCTGGGTGGGATTGTGGTCGGTGCAGACTCGATGGGCCGAATGGCCTCTTTCTGTGCTGTAGGGTTTCTATGATTCTATGATGTGTCACGGTGGCACTGCCAGTCTGACACTACCGAAGGGGCACCCCCCCCCCCCTTGCCCTCGGCCTCCCGAGTGGCCTCAATGGCCTCCAGTTCCATCAGTGAGGCCAAGTTGACTGCTCCCTGTTCATGGGGAGCATGTTCAATCCTCGCCGGTGAGAACCTTTCCCGGCGAAGTCATAAAGCAGGGCGAGGCTGGATGATTGAGTGCTGGGCTCACTAAGCAGATGTAAAACAAAGATGTGCGGGTTAGGTTGATTGGCTAGGTTAAAAATTGCCCCTGAGATGTGTAGGTTAGAGGGATTAGCGGGTAAATATGTGGGGGTAGGGCCTGGGTGGGATTGTGGTCGGTGCAGACTCGATGGGCCGAATGGCCTCCTTCTGCACTGTAGGGTTTCTATGATTTCTATGAAAACAACATTAAAATAAATGTACATGCATTAACCTGTCTCCTACCCATTTCCGGTGAGCGGCTGACCGCGCCAGAAATCCGGCGCTTATAAAATGGCGCCGGTCGTGAAAACCAGCGCCAATCGCGCTAAGCACTTTCTGCCTGACCTTACCACCGCGTCACGCCCAAAAACGGGCGCAATGTGATGGTAAAATCACCCCGAAGAATCACAGTTGCTACAGTGACAGGCTTACTCACAGAATCTTGATTATATTATTTTTTCCTTCGGTGTGGAAATCATTGGAAAGGTTGTCATTTATTACCGATCATTATTTATCCCAGGGAAGGTGATGGTGGGCCACCATTTTCACTGCGGTAGTCCTTTTGGTGAACGTACTTAAACATTCAGTGAGGTTGGGAATCACGGGATATTGACTCAGCAACATTGAAGACAAGGCATGAAGTGCCTTGAGGTATTGCACAGCAGTCTACCCCAGACTTGATTCTCAATTTCCTTCACCACACTGCGGAGCCACCTTAACCCCAAGAATCAATTTACCCCTCATAGTCTGCTTCAGATTAGAGATCAACTATTTCTGCCTTTCAATTTACATTATTGAAAGATACAAACTGAAGGATCAGTTGGTTGAAGCCTTGCTCGATCTGTTATTCAGCCAGAAGGATTGACGTTTTTGTTGGCTTCCATTCCTAATTTTCATTGAGTCAGCTGCTTGGACAATAGGGAGACAACAATGGCCGCTCTTCATTCAGTCAGCTTTGTTGGTGGATGAGGGTGAGGCAGGATGGAGCTTAACTAAGGTCCCTCCGACATTCATTGTCTAGGGTCACACCCGAAGAATGGTTACTTGAGCAAAAAAAACAGAAGATGGTTGGCTCATGCCTGAGGAACGTTTGCCCCAATTTTAACTCCCCCCTCCCACCATCATCCTGGCAGAAATAGGGCACATTGATGATGACGAGAATGACTTATCCCGCTGATCCCACTGCCTTCCTGCTATGTCACTCTGCCCCTTTGAGCAGGCAAGCAGGATACACATTCCACAATGTTAGCGCCTGGGCTAAACATCCAAATTGGAGTTCAATATCACAGGGACCTAGTCTGCTATTTTGACTGGAAGCCCAGCAAGGGAATAATGGTGGCTTCCCATCGGTGCTGAGCTACCGGGTGATGAATTGCGGGCCAAAAGAGTTGGGGGCTTCCCCTTCTTCAGCCTCCCCTGATCACCTTCCCCCTTAGTAACTTCCCATGCCTTGGGAAACCTGGCCAAGCAACAGTTAAATTTAAATCCTGTTGGAGCCTGATTTAAATATGTTAATTAAATATGCTGTCTCTCCAGTTTGGCATTAAAACTGGAGAGAAACACATCACATTGGGGGTGTGATCCCTTAGTTTTAGGGTTTAATCCTACCCTCCTCAACCCAACCACTGCTGGAGAGATAATATCACTGTTTCCTTTCAATATCCCCATTCCTGGAATTTTCTGGAATTTGGTGTCAATAGACACCAATGGTCACATAGACACCAGTAACATTCCAATTGAAATCCCATTGGGTGCGTCTCAACACTGAGTGACAACAGGCCATTCGGTCATGAGGGTATCACAGCTGAGTTTAATCCTGTCCTCCCTTGGTGTCCACTCATTCAGTAGGATTGAAATGACACCATGCCCACTGCCTGAGCCTTGAGAGATTTTCACACCAACTTAACACAAACCTACTTGTGACACTAATAAATAAACTAACAAAAAGCTAAAATCAGGAGGTATAGTTTCCCTTCCTGCCCCACTGGGTAATGAGGCCGATTGCAGTGTACATGCCATCAATCCGGCTGAGACTAGTTATCTCATCACTAGCCGGTGAATTGAAGTCGGGGGGTTATTCAGACCAGTCTGGCTGAGCTACACACAAGATAAACTCATCAACTAAATTCAATGGGTGACAATAGCTAACTTTTGTATCTTGTCTGATTAACACCATGTCCACTACATGAGCCTTGAGAGGCTTGACGCAGAGCCATTTATCTTGTAGGCATCCAATCTTGTAAGGTCAAGAAAGACAATATTACATTGCACCCATAGAACAAATAATAATCATGCAGAGGCCCAGTGTAACATGCAGCAAACCAGTATGATTACATTACAGTAGTGAGGATCAAAATGGTGCAAAATGGTAATCGTCTCCTGAAGGAGCTAAACTCAAACTTGTAAACCCTTGTGCATCTACAATTTAAATTGACTTAATGGGCTGCACGCCCAAACTTATCAGCACTTCCCCCTTTACCACCGCGTTCGCCCGTCCAGCTTCAGCGCGAAACAGACATGGTCTGCAAAGGTCTGATTTGGGTGCTCCAGCATCTGAGGAGGTAAGTTCAGAGCTTCCAGCAGCTGTCTCACTCAGATCAGTGGGGGTGGCGGGGGGGGGGGGGTCAGATGGCTCTCGGGTTGGGCGGAGGGAGGCGGGTCAGATGGCTCTCTGGTGGGAGGTGCGGGGGCCAGGTGCAGGGGGGTCTGTTGCCACTCTGCATGCGATCGGTGGGGGGGGGCGGAGGGGAGTCCGCTGCCACTCTGCGTGTGATTGGTGGTGGGGAAAGGGTCTACTGCCACTCTGCGTGCGGTCGATGGGGGGGAGGGGGGTCTGCTGCCACTCTGTGTGCAATCAGTAGGGGGAAGGGGGGTCTGCTGCCACTCTGCGTGCGATCGGTGGGGGGAAGGGGGGTCTGCTGCCAATCTGTGTGCGATCGGTGGGGGGGAAGAGGGGTCTACTGCCACTCTGCGTGCGATCGGTGGAGGGGAGGAGGGGTCTGCTGCCACTCTGCATGCGATCGGTGGGGTGGGGAAGGGGGGGGTCTGCTGCCACTCTGCCTGAGATCAGTGGAGGGGAAGGGGGGGTTCCGCTGCCACTCTGTGTGCGATCGGTGGGGGGAAAGGGGAGCAAGGGACCGCAATTGGTCTGGATAGCGGGGGTGTGGGTGGATAAGGGGGACAGTAATTTTGTGGGGGTGGGGCAATGTCTGTGGGGGCCAGAGGGAGGCACTATCCAGCGATGTGGCAAGGGAGTGTTTGTCAATTTTTTCTGCGCATGTGTAGTTGAAGGCTCTGATCGGAGCAGCAGTGTTTCGGGCGTGATAACACCCGCCTACAGGCTTCTGCAGCGCAATTCAGACTCGCTGACATTTTTTCAGGCAGAGTGCGTATGGGGGCGCCTGAGAACGGGTCTAAAAGTCGGATCTGAAACACTCCCAGTTTCAAGTCCGCCCAGCACTTAGAATCAAAATGATAAAATCGCCCGAAATCCTGCTGCTCTGATCGGAGCCTTCAACTGCGCACGCGCAGTAAAACAAAATAAACAAATCCTCCCCTGCCACACCACTCCTGGGCCGGATAATGGCTCCCCCTGGCCCTCACAGAAATTTCCCTACCCCCACAACATTACTGTCCCCCTTACCCCCCACCCCCACTACCCAGACTAATCGCGGCTCCCTGCCACCCTTCCCCCCCACCGATCCATGCAGAGTGACTCTCTGTGCTGATCTGGATAATGCTACACAGCATATTGTACCCTCTGAACTACTGGCAGTCTCTGGATTCATAATTTTACTGTCTTTCTGTTTACCGTCATTCGCTGCATCAACAAACCACTCGGTGTTTATTTTGACCTTTGAATTCCTGTGAAACAATGTGCAGAGATGATAGTACGGCTCATTAAAAAAAAATCAGGAATAAGCATAAAGAAATGGATGTGCTGCTTTGTTTGGTTATTCACACATTACAGATTTTGCCCCCTGCCTCTCTGCAAATAGGTTAGGTAAAACAAATCGACGGAATCAGTTTTCAGTTGACCTGGGCAATAATGAGCCCATCTGTCTGCTGAGCGAAACAGAATTCATTATTTGCCTCCAAATTAATCTTGCGGCAGCTGAAAAGATTGACGTGCAAAGGCTGGGCTGTAAAATATTAATCGAATGCAAATAATTTTTTAAAAAATGCTTGTTTTTAATCTGCCGTGAAAAGGAAGACTGGCTGGTGGGAATCGACTTCAGCGGTGACATAGAAATGGTGGGATCGGGGAGGGGGAGGGGAACGTGTTTAAAGTTTATTTATTATTGTCACAAGTACATTAACACTGCAATGAAGTTACGGTGAAAATCCCCTAGTCGCCACACTCCGGTGCCTGTTCGGGTAACACTGAGGGAGAATTTAGCACCTGACCAGCGCGTCTTTCAGCTGTGGGAGGAAACCGGAGCGGGGCGGGGGAACGTGCAGACTCCGCACAGAGAGTGGCCCAAGACAGGGATCGAACCCAAGTGCTAACCACAGCGCCAGAAGCAGATTGGTCATCATCATAGAGTCAGCCAGGATTCTCTTAACGTCAAGATATTTTAGACAGGGTGTATTACAGGTGCCCAACCTACCGGTGTCTGTTGAACGCTATCGCCTTTTTTTTTATTGACGCATCAGATTTAGAAAGACAAGCTTTTTGCAGTTGATTGATATTTTATTCATGCTGTCCTTCACGCCGGGTTTCACTGCTGAAGTAGCGCCGGCGGAGAGCTGCCATGACGGTTAAGCCCTTTCGACTTCTCTCAAGGTCCTTGTGGATTAATTTTGAATCCTGTGCACCACGCCCCCCTCCTTCGGTTGCCAGCGCCCACAGGTCTGTTTGGCTACAGCTCACGTGAAGAGTGACCATTTGGACAAGAGACCAGAGGGCGCGAAAGGACTGCGGATCCTCCTCAGCGAAGAGGGGAAAAGGGGAAAAAAGTTGTCAGGAGTGAAAAGGGATTGTGAAAAGGTCGTGGCACATTTTCCACAAAGAATCCCATGAAGACTGACTGAATGAAAACTGAGGAACACACACTGCCATTTATTCAGCTTCTAATTTGAAGACAAGCCAGTTTTTCTGGAGCACAAATCACATTTTTGGCATTGCCGTACCGAGAATAGCATTATCGCCAATCAGAGTGAATATTGCAGCCCATATATTTGCATCTCAATTCATAACTTTAATGATCTTCGCTGCTTTACAGTATTTGTAGTTTAGTGTATATTATTTAGCAAACCCACTGTGCTGACTGTCCAGTCAGCTCTGCTCTTCAAACTCTGCAAGGGGCCTGAGTTCAGGCACAGCCTGCTGGTCAGGGATTTCTTCCTTTTGTCGCAGGCAAGCTTCTCTTGCACAAAGGCAGAGATGATGTGGAGATGCCGGCGTTGGACAGGGGTGGGCACAGTTAAGAAGTCTCTCAACACCAGGTTAAAAGTCCAACAGGTTTATTTGGTAGCACAAGCTTTCGGAGCGCTGCTCCTTCTTCAGGTGAGTGAAGAGTTGTGTTCACAAACAGGGCATACATTTGACACAAACTCAATTTATAAGATAATGGTTGGAGTGCGAGTCTTTACAGGTAATCAAGTCTTCACAGGTACAGACAATGTGAGTGGAGAGAGGGTTAGGCACAGGTTAAAGAGGTGTGAATTGTCTATAGCCAGGACAGTTAGTGAGATTTTGCAAACCCAGGCAAGTCATGGGGGTTACAGATAGTGTGACATGAACCCAAGATCCCGGTTGAGGCCGTCCTTGGGTTCATGTCACACTATCTGTAACCCCCATGACTCACCCGGGTTTGCAAAATCTCACTAACTGTCCTGGCTGGAGACAATACACATCTCTTTAACCTGTGCTTAACCCTCTCTCCACTCACATTGTCTGTACCTGTAAAAGATTGATTACCTGTAAAGACTCGCATTCCAACCATTATCTTATAAATTGAGTTTGTGTCTATATATGCCCTGTTTGTGAACACAACTCCTCACTCACCTGAAGAAGGAGCGACACTCCGAAAGCTTGTGCTACCAAATAAATAAACCTGTTGGACTTTAACCTGGTGTTGTGAGACTTCTTAAAGGCAGAGAAACAGGCTATGAACGGGCTGACGAAGATGATATGGATGCCTGCCTTGTGTGGGTGCTGAATTGACTATTGCAAGGACTGAGGAGATGAGTTACACAGATTGCGAGAGGAGATGAAGATGCCACGGTGTGTGTGAGAGACTCAGTGATGATGGCCCTTGTGATGGGAGTGTGTGAGATCCCTGTGGACTGTCACCCTGCGGATGGCTTTGTAAGAGTGTGAGTGGAGGGTGAGGAGAAGTTTGACTTACCCTGGCGCAACATTCATCCTTTTTCTGCACCGTGGTGTCGGATCTCCTGTGTAGAAAGTTGGCACTGACAGCGCTGTTCACCTCTTCTGAAGCCAGAGTGTGCAGTCAGTGGACCTCCTTCTCACATCACAGGGCCAGAGGACATCCCCGTGTTCCTTCATGGTGTCCGGAAGAACTCCCAGTGCCCTGTCACTGAATTTGGGGGACACTTGACCTCAGTCTCACATACCTGACCTGGGCTATGCAGAGTGATGTGCGTGGGTGCTGTTTAATTATGCTGCCCAGGAAGATGGCCTAATGAGGTCATGATGTGGAGATGCCGGCGTTGGACTGGGGTAAACACAGTAAGAAGTTTAACAACACCAGGTTAAAGTCCAACAGGTTTATTTGGTAGCAAAAGCCACACAAGCTTTCGAAAGCTTGTGTGGCTTTTGCTACCAAATAAACCTGTTGGACTTTAACCTGGTGTTGTTAAACTTCTTACTAATGAGGTCATGGCAGGGCAGGCAAATCGTAGCCCTCCGTGTTTCCTGTTTATGCAAATATAATGGGCTGAAAAGCCCACCATTGCAGCCGACAGGAAACATGCCACATTTGCCACCCTCCAACTCACTTAGGTCCCAGTCCTGTGATACCTGGTGAAACCTTTGCGAGCTATCCGAAAAAGCGCGTGAGTTCTCCAAAACGGCACCTTTGGCCTCTCCAAAGAACTCCAACAAGATTGGCCCTTCTCCTCAAATGTGCAAAGCCCACAAGTCATGTTTCAGAAACCTATGTGACAGAAAACACATCTAACTGAAGACGTTTCTCATCTATAGCTGTCTCTGTGAACCACGCATGTGCGAAGCACAACACCTGCCCCTCCCGACATTCTCGTCCACCAGTCAAAATGGCGCGTGCCGAGTTCAGGGGGAGGAGATTCGGAATTGGGGTTCCGGCGCCGTTTTGATTAAGGTCCAGAGGCCTTCCACCCCCACAAACATTCAGGTCCCTGAGTCTGCGCTGCTAGTGCAGAAGAATGATTTCTCACATATGAGTCAACAAGATATCTCAAAGGTAAAGTAAAGTAAAGTTTATTTATTATTGTCACAAGTAAGGCTTACATTAACACTGCAATGAAGTTACTGTGAAATTCCTCTAGACGTCACACTCTGGCGCCTGTTCGGGTCAATGCACCTAACCAGCATGTCTTTCAGACTGTGGGAGGAAACCGGAGCACCCAGAGGAAACCCACACAGAGACGGGGAGAACGTGTAAACTCCACACAGACAGTGACCCAAGCCGGGAATTGAACCTGACTCCCTGGCGCTGTGAGGCAGCAGTGCTAACCACTGTGCCACCCGTGCCGCCCCACTTGTCAAAAAAAACACTTGTCAACGTTCCCTATTGTGTATTTTGCCTCGGTGACAGGTGCAAAATATAGCCGCACTCTCAAAACAATAGCTTAAGCAGTGATTTCAAGTGGTACATAGGCCTCCATAATTCTAGCCATGTTACCAGGGGAGGCGTCAATTGGCAAATCGAGACAGGCCCACAGAACAAAATATAATCCCCTTGAACTGAAGTTATCCTCAACAACCTGCAAACATATTGAAAGAAAAATGTTAGGCTGAGAATAGCCGTTAGGTTCTACAGGCACAGCTCTGCATAACTCTGGAAGGAAAAGCAGTTTAAGGTTAAGCTGAGAGGAATGCTTCGCTCCACCCCCCCCCCCCCCCCCCCCCCCCCTCCAACCTTGTTTCTATATTTGGATCGAAAGCAGAGTCAGTGTTTTTGCTGTTTGTCTGCTTTCCAAGTTCAACCTGTCTGTTCAAGTTAACAGTGCCGTTTTCGTCTGACTCGCCTGAATGGATCTCCTCCTGACACCTTAGCCAGAATATGCACAACCTCCCCTTTCCTGATGCTTAAGCCAAAATGTTTTCTTAAATTAGAAGATTATCAGTCATGGACAGGAATATGTGGTGGTGGGTCGGAGACATTTTAAGTATATTACAGTGATTCTCTCCTACTTAGAGACTCTTTGGTGCCATGAAATCTTCCCCATTGACAACTTAGGGTAGATTCCGCTGCACTGGAGCAATATATAATGGCACAGTGATTTGGTGGCACGGTGGCACAGTGGTTAGCACTACTGCCTCACAGCGACAGGGACCCGGGTTCAATTCCGGCCTCGGGTGACTGTGTGGAGTCTGCACATTCTCCCGTGGCTGCGTGGTTTTCCTCCGGGTGTTCCAGTTTCCTCCCACACTCCAAAGATGTGCGGTTTAGGTTGGTTGGCCATGCTAAATTGCCCCTTAGCGTCAGGGAGATTAGACAGGGTAAATACTTGGGGTTATAGGGCCAGGGTGGGATTGTTGTCGGTACAGGCTCGATAGGCCAAATGGCCTCCTTCTGCACTATAGGAATTCTATGGTTCCATGACTATAATATTACCTCGCTGGGGCACCATGCAGGGGTGCCAACTCTCCAGGACTGGCCAGATGTCTCCAGGAATTGAAGGTCAACCCCCAGGACACTGCCGTGTGCGACCCTGGAGAAAAATCAATGGGACTTTAAAGAAGGTTGTTTTTCTTTGTAATTTTCTTTGCGCATTTCTCTTTATCAGATATAAAAAATGGGGAGAAGGCTGTTTGTCTAACAGTCGAGCACCATCCAATTGGGTAATGAGTCTTTTTGCTTTTCAACTGGTGTCGGAAGGCAGTACGTCACAAGGATGGATGTACCGGCCGACTAATGGCTGGTGTGTGCGGAGCAAGTCATGTGATAAAACATCCAGGAATGCACTATTCAATCATAGTTGGCAACCCTACACGCACTCCACAATATAAACAGGTGGCCATCAGCCTCACCACTCTCCATGTCATTATTGTAGGTAACCTAATAGCATTCGGGAAAGTAAGTCCCCACCCAAAACCTGCTCTGATTAAACTTGACCTCAAAGAATAGAGTCATCGAGGTTTACAGCATGGAAACAGGCCCTTTGGCCCAACTTGTCCATGCCGCCCTTTTTTATTTTAAAACCCCTAAGCTAATACCAATTGCCCGCATTTGGCCCATATCCCCCTATACCCATCGTACCCATGTAACTATCTAAATGCTATTTAAAAGACAAAATGGTACCCGCCTCTACTACTACCTCTGGCAGCTTGTTCCAGACACTCACCACCCTCTGTGTGAAAAAATTGCCCCTCTGGACACTTTTGTATCTCTCCCCCCTCACCTTAAACCTATGCCCTCTAGTTTTAGACTCCCCTACCTTTGGGAAAAGATATTGGCTATCTACCTGATCTGTGCCCCTCATTATTTTATTTTTTATGTAAAGTACATGGTTCAAAATAAAGCACAAAAATTATAGCTGTCATTCTTATTTACAAATCCTTCCACAATCTCACCTCTCTTACCTCTACAATCTCCTCTTAGCTGTGGTGCCAGCCTTTGGTCTTTGGCCCCTTTGATCTTCCAACTCTAGCCTCCTGTGCATTCCTCCCTCTCTCTACTGCCACCATCACTGGCACTGCCTTCACCCATCTTGCTCCTGTTCTCCAGCACACCCTCCTTAAATCTCACAACTTCCTTATTTCCCCCACTTTGTGTCAGATAAGGGAGGCAGTGGCATAGTGGTGTTGTCACTGGACTAGTGATCCTCCGGGGACCCGGGTTCGAATCCCAACCCCGGCAGATGGTGAAATTGGTAAAAATCTAGAATGAATTGTTGATTGTTGTAAAAAAAAAACCCCTTCTGGTTCAATAACTGCTCTGGACTCATGTGACTCTCCTAAATACCCTCTGAAAATGGCCTAGCAAAGCACTCAGTTCAAGGGCAATTAGGGATTGACAATAAATGCTGGCCCAGCCAGCGACACCCACAATCCAAAAGACATGCTGGTTAGACGCCATGCTAAATTCTCCCACAGTGTACCCGAACAGGCGCCAAAGTGTGGCGACTGGGGGATTTTCACAGTAACTTCATTGCAGTGCTAATGTAAGTGTACTTTTGACACTAATCAATAAACTTTTAATTTAAAAAAAAGGGTTGAGAGTTCAACCTCCAGGAATTTCATAGAATCCCTACAGTGCAGAAGGAGGCCATTCAGCCCATCGAGCCTGCACTGACAACAATTCCACCCAAGCCTTATCCCCATAACCCCATGTATTTACCCTGCTAGTCTCCCTGACCCTAAGGGGTAATTTAGCATGGCCAAGCCACCTAACCCACACATCTTTTGAGCACATTATCTGAGCCGATGCCTCAGTGCAGCTCATATCACTGTCTGCAGCATTGCTTCTGGATCTGACATTGAAGCAAGGCCCTGTCAAGCTGCTCACGTGGCCGTAAAAAGAAACATGGCATTATTTGAAGAGTTTATGGCAGTCTCTCTGACAGTCAATGCTCAACCAACACAGTGAAAAATAGTTTGAATGGACATTCATGTCATTGCTTACAGTTCTTAAACTGACTGCTGAATTTACCTGCTTAATAGTGGCCATGTTTCAAAAGAAACTTCCTGACTGTAAAGCACTCAAGGATCACCGAAGCACCGACAGATGGCTGTGTATTAAAGTTGAGAAACTCGCAGTCTGCTGAAATAGAACCAAAAGCTCAACAGATGACAGCAGCAGGGGAGATGAAGGATAGCAAAGATTAACGAAAAAACTCAGCCAAGCATGTTTCGGACACTTTTACTACGTCAAAGACACTATATAACTGTTGTTGTAGTAGCAGTGTTAATAGTAATAGTGATAACAGGGGCGACCTGATTGAGGTGTTCAAGATTATGAGGGGCATGGACAGGGTGGATAGGGAGCAGCTGTTCTCCTTAGTTGAAGAGTCAGTTACGAGGGGACACAAGTTAAAAGCGAGGGATGGGAGGTTTAGGGGGGATTTGAGGGAAAACTTTTTTACACAGTGGGTGGTGACGGACTGGAATGTTCTGGCTTGGGGGGTGGTGGAGGCAGGATGCCTCACATCCTTTAAAAAGTGCCTGGATAAATACTTGGCATGCCATAACATTAAGGCTATGGGCCAAGTGCTGGCAAGTGGGATTAGGTGGGCAGGTCAGGGCATTTCATGCGTCAGGGTAGACTAGATAGGCTGATGGGCCTTTTCTGCACTGTAGCATTCTGTGATTCTGAACAGTAGTGGGAGGTCTTGTGGCACAGTGGTATTGTCCATACCTCTGGGTTCAAGTCCCACTTCAGGACTTGATCGTCACGGTAAGTGGTGCTTATAACATGGCCAAACCAGTTGACCATCAACCTCTAAATCCTTCCAATGTGCCTGTTAGCAGGAATAAGAGCAGGCAAGTTTGCAAGTCAGCCATATTACCAAAAGTCCATCAAGTCCTGAAGTGATGGCAATGCACTGCAGTACTTTCCCAAGCATAATCATGGATCAAGTTAATGGATGTGCATGGTTGTCAATGGTCTCTTAGGGCATGTTACCTGAGAAAAGTAATCGTAATAATTGTAGAAGGCATAACATATCTTCCTAAATTGCATTTCGTGGAAATCTATCTGTTACTTTATTCCTGAGTCTGACATTCCACTCATATGGCAGGATTTTATGGCCTCGCTCGACCTGAGACTGGAAAATCCCACCCAAGGTCAACGAACCTTTCCATTGTCCACCCCTCGCCCGCTCCGAGGAGCAGTAGAATTCCGGCGATAGAATCCCATAGAGTCTCTGCAGTGCAGAAGGAAGCCGTTCAGCCCATCGAGTCAGCACCAATCCTCCGAAAGAGCATTACAGCGAGGCCCACTCCTTCACCCTATCGCCATAACCCTGTGCATTGATCATGGCCAATCCATCTAACCTGCGCATCTTTGGACTGTGGGAGGAAACCGGAGCAGCCAGAGGAAGCCCACGCAGACAGAGGGAGAATGTGCAAACTCCACACAGACAATGACCCGAGGCTGGAATTGAACCCGGGTCCCTGGCGCTGTGAGGCAGCAGTGCTAACCACATGTATAATTGTACACCGCAGTTTTATCCCTTCCTCCCCTGCGAGCTCTGATTCACCTTGGGAATAGTTTTACGTGCTCCAGCAAACCTCCGGTATCACATTTAATTGGCTACATTTCTAGACAATAACGGGGGAATTGTTTGGAGTGGTGCATGTTCCAACTTACATGCGTAGACAGGATTTCCACCACACTTCCAGTGAAGTGACACCAGCAGCACAAGAACAACACCAAGTCATTTCTTGGCCAATTATGTCGAAAGCTCTTCAACCACATGAACCCAGTCCTGCTGGATCCTGGTGTGCTCACACATGTACCATACAGCACAGGTTGTATGTATCAGGTCAATCAAGTCAAAGTGCTAACTCATCAAACTGGACTGCCCATGCTTATGGAACCTCTACAGTCAATTTCCTCGACTTCTTGACTTACTAACACTTTGGACTCATTCATTCTCTGGGAATAAAACCATATCTGAATGATGTGGAGATACCAGCGTTGGACTGGAGTAACCTGTACCTGAGGTAACACAGGTAACCTGGGGTTACCTGTAAAGACTCGCATTCCAACCATTATCTTGCAATTGCGTCTCTGTCTATATACGCTGTGTTTGTAACCCAACTCTCCACTCCACTGGGACGGCATGGTGGCACAGTGGTTAGCACTGATGCCTCACAGCGCCAGGGACCCGGGTTCAATTCCCGGCTTGGGTCACTGTCTGTGTGGAGTCTACATGTTCACCCCGTGTCTGCGTGGGTTTCTTCCGGGTGCTCCGGTTTCCTCCCACAGTCTGAAAAAATGTGCTGGTTAGGTGCTTTGGCCATGCTAAATTTCTCCTCAGTGTACCCGAACAGGCACTGGAGTGTGGTGACTTGGGGATTTTCACAGTAACTTCATTGCACTGTTAAGGTAAGCCTATTTGTGACTAATACATTGTGTTTATTAGCAACTAAATAACTTTCAAAAACTCACTGCCATCTCCTGTGGAGATAATGGAAGATGATTATCATCTGAGCAGGAATGATCCTGTGAGTAATGTCCCAGACCGGTTTGTGGATTCTCATCTTCCACAAATACACAAAAATGTGGATAAAAGCCAGTTGGGTGTGTCAGCGCATGACACGAGAGGAAAGACAGCCAGCAGATCCCTGGAAATATTTTTGCAGGTAACCCTCTCCCTCTCTCTGACTGCTGAAGCATGTCAAGTCAGCAATGCCATAACTGAGAAGGAAAGATGATAGCATCTCAACCAAACAGCAGAACACTGGAACATTGGAACCTGCTGAAGTCAGCATTACTGGAATCACAAATCATAATGGCCGCACCGCGAGTCAAACAATATCTGAATGGCACATTCACTCTTCACGGACAAGTGAAAGATTGATCCCTATACTTTTCTAACTTACTTCTGGACTCAATTCTCATTTCTAAACAATGTGAATGTACTTTATCATTTTTCTCGTATTTAGTAGCTAATAAACACAATCTTCCTTTGACTCAAGAAAGCCTGGTTAAATTGTTTGCTATTAAAACATAAATATTGGGCTAGGGAAAGGTACCCGCAAGGGAAGGAACCATCTTTAAAATTAACCTTATCACGACCAGCCCAGGGGATTGAATAAAGAAAAGGAACCAGTTCATCATTTCTCACCCGGGTATAACAAATGGCCAGTACGGTGTTGTGGGCATCACAGAGACGTGGCTGCAAGGGGATCAAGGCTGGGATCTAAATATCGAAGGATATTGCCCTATCGAAAGGACAGGCAGATGGGCAAAGGGTTGCATTGTTAGTAAGGAATGAAGTTAAAATGATAGCAAGAAATTATATAGGATCAGAAGGCATAGAATCTCTGTGGGTAGAGTTGAGGAATCGCAAAGGTAAAAAGACCCTGATGGGAGTTGTGTACAGGCCCCCTAGCAGTAGTCAGGATGTGGGGCAGAAAACAAATCAGGAGATATAAAAGACATAAAAAAGGCAATATTACAATAATCATGGGGGGACTTCAATATGCAGGTGGACTGGAAAAATCAGATAGGTAGCGGATCCCAAGAAAAGGAATTTGTGGAATATCTAAGAGATGGTTTTTTGGAGCAGCTTGTGACAGAGCCAACTAGGGAACAGGCAATTCTGGATTTGGTGATGTGTAATGAGGCAGACTTGATTAGGGAACTTAAGGTGAAGGAAGCCTTAGGGAGCACTGACCACAATATGATAGAATTTACCCTGCAGTTTGAGAGGGAGAAGCTGGAATCAGATGTAACGGTATTACAATTAAATAAAGGTAACTACAAAGACATGAGGGAGGAGCTGGCCAGAGTTGATTGGAAAGGGATCCTAGCAGGGAAGACAATGGAATAGCAATGGCAGGAGCTTTTGGGTGTTATTCAGGAGGCACAACAGAAATTCATCCCAAAGAGGAGGAAACATGCTGAGGGGAGGACGAGGCACCCATGGCTGACGAGGGAAGTCAAGGACAGCATAAAAGCAAAAGCAAAAAGCATAGAAAGCGGCGAAGATTAGCGGGAAGCCAGAGGATTGGGAAGCCTTTAAAAGCGAGCAGAAGACAACTAAAAAAGCAATAAGGGGGGAGAAGATGAAATATGAGTGTAAGCTAGCTAGTAATATAAAAGAAGATAGGAAGAGTTTTTTTCAATATATAAAAGGTAAGAGAGAGGCAAAAATAGACATTGGACCATTGGAAAATGAGGCTGGAGAAATAATAATAGGAAACAAAGAAATGGCAGAGGAACTGAATAGTTACTTTGCGTCAGTCTTCACGGTGGAAGACACCAGTGGGATGCCAGAGCTCCAGGAGAAATAGGGGGCACAGGTGAGTGTAGTGGCCATCACTAAGGAAAAGGTTCTGGGGAAACTGAAAGATCTGAAGGTGGATAAGTCACCTGGACCAGATTAGAACCCAGGGTTCTAAAAGAGATAGCTGAGGGAATTGTGGAGGCATTGGTGGTGATCTTTCAGCAATCACTGGAGGCAGGGAGGGTGCCAGAGGACTAGAAAGTAGCTAATGTAGCACCGCTGTTTAAGGGAGGGAGGGAGGCAGCAGACGGGAAATCATAGGCCAGTTAGCCTGACTTCAGTCATTGGCAAGATTTTAGAATCCATTATTAAAGATGAGTTCGCAGAGTACTTGGAAGTGAATAAAAAAGTAATGCAACCTACCACTATATTCTGATAAAATGAGTTTTCTCCAGTGAAGCCTCCTTTGAGAATGTGGCAGTTAGGAAGTTGGGATGCTGGAAATATGTCAGTATTTGCAGTGGGGCTCCTGGGAGTGTGTTAAAGGAGTTAAGCCAGTGATGAAAACCATGGAATAATTTAAGAAAAAATTAGATGTAGCCTTGAGAGCAGTTCTGGATGGGCAATTGGGATGAATGGTCTTCCACATCAACAAGTATCTTACAAACCTACAAAGTCACTTTTGGGCTCAGTACTCACTGGATTCCTGGTGTATGCATGCAGTGGCATTTACAACTTGCAGCTTCAGGGGATGGGTTTTAATTAACTATTTATTTTATACAGGTACAACTTGCTGGGGGGTAGAGCCATGTGACAAGTTAAGGGGTTATCACCTGAACAATGTTAACAGCACACACTAAAACCAGGCCTGAATCTTGGGCTGTGGACCCCATCATAATGTAAATTCACGATAGTCTGAGACCGCATTGATTGGTTAGTGCCCCAATTTCCAGGTAAGTGATTGGGTTGGATGGCAGGGTCTTGAAAAAGGAACAGACGGACGTCAGAGTCCATCATCAGCTTCCAGTGGGGGGAATCAAGGTGGGAGATTGTTGGCCCCGGGGGTAATGCTGGGGCAGAGAGCTGTGCTGTAGGGAGCAGGAGTTAGTGCTAGGCTTAGAGAAAGATCATGGGTGAAGCGAGATCAGAGGAGGTCCGAAGATCGGGGTCAAGAGGGAGTTTTTCTTTTATTTATTAGTCACAAGTAGGCTTACATTAACATTGCAATGAAGTTACTGTGAAAATCCCCTAGTCGCCACACTCCGGCCCTGTTTAGGTACACTGAAGGAGAATTTAGCATGGCCAATGTACCTAACCAGCACGTCTTTCGGACTGTGGGAGGAAACCGGAGCACCCGGAGGAAACCCACGCAGACACAGGGAGAACGTGCAGACTCCACACAGACAGTGACCCAAACTGGGAATCGAATCCGGGTCCCTGGCGCTGTGAGGCAGCAGTGCTAACCACTGTGCCGCCCTACAGGTCAGGCATCTCAAATCCAAAATGGTGGTGACTATGTTAGGTACTTAGCCTCTTTTTATTTATGCGTTGTTTAGAGTGGTTTTCTCGAAGGGCAACCAGTACTAGTGTTTACTGCCACAGCAGAAATTAAAATGGCAGCAGGGTCCAGAAGCAGAGGTTAGGCCCCTCATTTACATATGTAAATGCACTAACACCTGCTTCGGATTGTGGTAAAAGATGGCTCTTCCTGTTGGAAGTGTGCGTGGGCATCGTGGACGCCATTTTAGTTCCCTAGGTGACTGTTACACGGCCCAATGTTAGCCACCATTTAGTCTGCACTGACAGCTTCCTGCATCATACTGGACTGAATGGTGGGAAGGAGGTGAGGGTCAAGGGTGTAACATCACTCTCCATTTGTGCCTGTGGAAATAATCTCCCCAAATGGGGCAGGTGAATGAGTTCATGCTTACAATGATTGGCAAGCCTGGAGATGTTGTAATAAGTCCTCAAAGGCAGAAGTCCTTTCACCAAAATCCCTTTATTTACAATTCCAACAGCAATACAGAGTGCTATCAATCAACATTCTACCTTCAGGAGTGCCAGAGGAACTGACACTCCCTGTTAAATACAAGGAAAAGATTCCCTGATTGGCCATCAATTGACTCCTTAATCAGGGACATCTTTTGTTCTTTCTTTTTTTGGGACTTGAACCCATAACCTTTTGATCAGGTGCAATAGTGTGATGAACCAAGCCACATGACCAGCTATTCCTTAATCAGGGAGTCCATACTCCAATAGGCCAACCTCAATGGCCTGACTGAAGTCATTACAGATGTCCCATCGGTTGGTGATTGCTTCAATAATAATCGTAGCCATGTCAACAACGTGTAAGTTAATCAATATCTCAAACACAATGATTCAACAGGATGAGTTTTGGTGTTAACTAAACATCATTGAACACATATGGCCTTGGATTAATAAATTTTGATTTGATTTATTATTGTCACATGTATTAACATACAGTGAAAAGTATTGTTTCTTGCGCGCTATACAGACAAAACATACTGTTCATAGAGAAGAAAACGAGAGAGTGCAGAATGTAATATTACAGTCATAGCCAGAGGGTTGAGAAAGATCAACTTAATACAAGGTAGGCCCATTCAAAAGTGTGATGGCAGCAGGGAAGAAGCTGTTTTTGAGTCGGTTGACACGTGACCTCAGACTTTTGTATCATCGATGTCCATATAGGAACTTGAGTAGTCCATTCTGCACATTAGCACGTTCTCTCATTCTATTAGAACATGCCTGATTGGTATATCAATTCCAATTACTTGGTTTTTGCTCCAGCCCCCCTTACCTAACAAAAATCTATAAACCTCAGTATTGAGAATGATTTAAGTGGCAGGTGAGTCATTTTGTGCTTTAACTTGTTGTCTTTCTGTAGTTTTTATTTGTTTCCGGGTAGATCCCCATTCTACTCCTGATGTTTCCTTAGTTTATTGCTAGCATCTGCACCTAACGTTCTGGAAGCTTCCCCGAGTTATAAACAGTCACTGCAGATTAGGAATAGGAATTTCCTTGGGAACTTGTTTTACCCTACCAAGGGCTAGAGAGAAGAAGAAGTCATGGAAACATGAGAAGAGGCAAATTAATGGACCGAAAATTGCACAGTGTCTATCCCAAATGTGTGTCCACCCCCGTCCAACACTAACGATTGAGCTGCTCTCAGTTAAAGGAATATCCCCAGCTGCAGGATTTAGGAGAATCTTTTTCCATCGGTGTGTGGAGGGGGCAGCATTAACTTACTGTTAACTCAAGCTTGCTACTGAACGCAAGCAACAGTTCCTCTGCCACAGTACGATCCCCCCAGCCTTGCATGTGAGATGGCACCTCATGGTTTCGGGATCAGGAATATTCTTTCTGGATCTTTCTGGATCAGAGGGGCTCCCTCAGAAAGCCCTCTTGTTTACCACTAATTCAAAAGTAATAAGGAATATTTTGCCTCCTTAATTTTCATGTCTGAGTAACACATCAGGTCAGTGCACTTATCCACAGAAGTCAGTTGCACATAATAACAAAGAACAAA
Organism: Mustelus asterias; assembly: GCF_964213995.1. NCBI lineage: Eukaryota > Metazoa > Chordata > Chondrichthyes > Carcharhiniformes > Triakidae > Mustelus > Mustelus asterias. Next base: position 102,270,155 of record NC_135810.1, on the reverse strand, counting down.
GAACAGTGCAGCACAGGAACGGGCCCTTCAGCTCACCAAACCTGCGCCGACACATGACACCTTTCTAAAGACCTTTGCCTCTGTGCGGTCTATATCCTTCTATTTCTTGATATTCATGTATCCGTCACCTTGCCTCTTAAGCATTACTATCTCCTTTAATCTTTCCCCCTTTTACCTTAAACCTATGTCTCCTAATAATTGATATTTCTACCCTCCAACTATCCATTCTATCCATACCTCTCATAATTTTCTATCTGGTCGCCCCTCAGCCTCCAACATTCAAATGTAAACAAACGAAGTCTGTCCAATCTCTCCTCATAGCCCCTAAAAGAGGCAACATCCTCGTAAACCTTTTCTGTAGCTTTTCCTAAGCCTCCACATCCTTCTGGTGGCATGGTGACCAGAACTGTACACAATATTCCAAACATGACCTAACTAAAGTTCTATACAGCTGCAACATGACTTGCCACTTTTTATACTCCATGCCCTGACTGATGAAGACAAGCATGCCATATACCTTCTTGACTATCTAATGCACTTGTGTTTTGCGACTTGCAGGGAACTGTGGACCTGTATGCCCAGATCCCTCTGTAGGTTATTGCTTCTAAGGGATCTGCCATTAAATGTATACTTCCCTCCTGCATTGGACCTTCCGGGGGGCGCAGTGGTTAGCACTGCTGCCTCACAGCACCAGGGACCCGGGTTCGATTCCTGACTTGGGTCACTGTCTGTGCGGAGTTTGCACATTCTCCCCATGTCAGCGTGGGTTTTCTCCGGGTGCTCCGGTTTCCTCCCACAGTCCAAAGATGTGCAAAGCGTTAGGTGATTGGCCATATTACATTGACCCTAGTGTCAGGGGGATTAGCGGGGTAAATGAGGGTTAGGGGAATAGGGCCTGAATGGGATTGTGGTCGGTACAGACTTGATGGGCCAAATGGCCTCTTTCAGTACTGTAGGAATTCTTCTAAAAAAAATTCTTCTTCAAATTTGCATTTGTCCGGATTAAATTTCAGCTGCCATTTTTCTGTCCAAGTCTTGAACAATGCTTCTTGATTCGAGAAACAATTTCATAACAGCACACTTTTACACAATGCAATTAGGAGTTTAGAACATAGAACATTACAGTGCAGTACAGACCCTTCGGCCCTCGATGTTGCGCCGACCAGTGAAACCAATCTAAAGCCCCTCTAATCTACACTATTCCAATATCATCCATATGTTTATCCAATAACCATTTGAATGCTCTTAATGTTGACGAGTCCACTACTGCTGCAAGCAGGGCATTCCACGCCCTCACTACTCTCTGAGTAAAGAACCTACCTCTAACATCTGTCCTATATCTCTCACCCCTCAATTTAAAGCTATGTCCCCTCGTGCTAGCCATTGCCATCCGAGGAAAAAGGCTCTCGCTGTCCACCCTATCTAATCCTCTGATCATCTTGTATGCCTCTATTAAGTCACCTCTTAACCTTCTTCTCTCTAACGAAAACAACCTCAAGCCCCTCAGCCTTTCCTCATATATAATTTAAATAGAGAAACGTCTGGAAAACAGATTTAAATGAACACTTACACATGTTAATATCATCAAAATAACATGAATCTACTGGTCTGAATTAATAGATGGCGGTATTTAATTTACAAACCGAAATAAGTGCTAATATAAGCGGGGATTCCACTTTGAAATTTACACTGATTTTTTTACTAGCATTAGCAAACATGAGGAATATATCTGACCATTCATGTGGAATCTAATGAAGCAGGAAAATTTCCATCCCTTAATATATTTCTGAGCCATAAATAATCACCACTACAAGTAATTATAACTTGCCGAGATTACACAGCTGGTACACTTGTTATTATTTCTGATCTAAGTGCATCTAAGGAAGTATCTTCCTGTTCTCCTCACCATCGCCACACATTTAAGGGATGAAACAAACGTGAGAGCACCATAAACACAACGACCCTATGAAGTGGGGAAAATAAAGAAATGATTACCTGACACACAAAATGGTTGCCTGGCACACAAAATGGTTGCCTGGGAAAGGGACATTAACAGGCACTGGCTTTTAGCACAGGCAGTTACTTAAAGTTAAAACATGCAGTAACTGAAATGTTGCAGGAAGCTAGTCAGAGCTTGAGGCACTTTAAAGATAAGGGCAGACCCAGAACAATAAAGACTGATCAGCCCTAGATGGGAACATAAATACATAAATGCAACAAAACCAATCACTGAATGTATAGATCGAAACCAGTCATTGATAGAGGAAATGTATCCATTCTATGAACAATGCCATGTTAACTGCCCATGTCTGTACCTGTCTGATTGTAACAATGTGTTAACTATCGATCACCATGATCTGTCTACTCAGCTATAACGATGTGTTAAACGGCTAATGTCCGGACTACCCATTGTCTAAAAGGTATAAAAATGATCAACTGCTCTTGTATGATTGAGAAGGTAGCTGCCAAGTACTGCGGAGTACCAGCGCTTTCTCCCCGAAGCTTCGTGTCCGTAATAAAGCTGTATTGTCGAACCTCCAGTCTGACTCCGGTGGTAAATTTCCCACAACACCCTACTTGGGAGCGACACTGTGGAAGAGCAGAGCTGCACAGTGCTTCAAAATAATTAGAGTTTGCAGCATTGCTATCGTGGAAGATTGAAGCCAGGCCCAGTGGTCCTCATGTAGCCCATGACTTCCAGAGCTTGATCTGTTCTTAGCTTTGTTCAGATTTGCTATTAGTTCTTACGGTCTTTATGTTTATGGGGAGACGATGGCCTAGTGGTATTGCCACTGGAGTATTAATCCAGAAACTCAGCCAATGTTCTGGGGGCCCAGGTTCAAATCCCGCCATGGCAGATGGTGGAATTTGAATTCAATCAAAACAAAACTGGAATTAAGAATCTACTGATGACAATGAAACCATTGCCAATGGTCGGAGAAACCCATCTGGTTCACTAATGTCCTTTGGGGAAGGAAATCTGTCGTCCTTACCTGGTTTGGCCTACATGTGACTCCAGAGCCACAGCAATGTGGTTGACTCTCAACAAGGGCAACAAGGATGGGCAATAAATGTTGGCAAGCCAGCGACACTCATGTCCCCTCGAATGGAAAAAAACTGTCTTTTGCTTAGTTCTGCTACCTCTTCTCAAATCTCATGGACTCCTAGGGTGCCTGGATCCCTGAAGCTTTGTATGCCAGATAGTTAGGGTTAGGTCCTCAACTGAGTTATTCAAAGATGATGAGGCATGAATTGGTCTGGTAGCAGAAACAGATTACTTAGATGATTGCGACAGAAATGTTAAGTTCTACAAGCAGAAACAGTTTAACTAAATGACTGGGCGATTCAGGGCTATAGAAATGCTAAGCTCCACAAAAGGAAAGGATTTGAGATATATAGACAACCAGCTCTCAATAACTAAAGTGGAAACAGCATAACTGTTACCAACCCGCGGGTGGGTAAGTGAAGCTGAGTCCACGAAAAGATCAGCCATGATCTTGTTGAATGGCGGAGGAGGCTTGAGGGGCCAGATGGCCCACTCTTGCTCCTAGTTCTTATGTTCTTATATTCTAACCCTGTATTACTTGGTAACTATAAGCTGGATTTGACTTAAAGAACTATGTAATTTGGATGTTGTTTGGCAAAGTGAAGTCTTAGTGAGTTCAGGAATCGTAGGTATGTTTTGGAACAAGGAGTAATTTTTACATAAACTGTGCGTGTGTTTAGTTATTAATGGTACTTCAGTGCCTTAGAGTTTGTAGTCCTTTTCATGTGTATTTTTCTTTTCTTTTACGTACATAAATATTCCTTAATAATTGTTTAAACTGATGGCTGGAATGGTTCCTCACTGGGATTTTACGTGATTCCTCACAATATTCCAAAACAAAACTATACAGCACTGGTGTTCCAAGTTGGGACACCCTCACAAGTAACATCCACGTGGTTCATAAAGCTGCAAAAAGAGATTTGAGAAGCAAATTCATTTTACCTGAAGCTTGACGATTAAGGAAGGACTGATGGGTATCCTAAAGGTTACAATAAGGTTATTGGCGATAGCATGTTCTCGCTGGTTGGTGAAGGTACACATTTAAAATGCCACAAAAAGAATTCAAGCAGAGGTTAGAAAAAGAATCTTTACGTAGATGTGGGGTGGGAGTCTCTGGCCACGCTCACCCCAAAGCCGAAGAATCCCACCCGAGGTCAATGGACCTTTGCGTGGTCTGCCCCCCGCCTGCTGCGATTCCCATGGCAGACAGGACGGGGGAGAATTCCCCCCTGTGAACTGTCAGTCACAATCATTGATTAAGGGTGGGATTCTCCTCCCCCCCGCCCCCGCAGCAGGAGACCATGTACCCTGTGTTGGCAGTGGTCCCGCCATTGTCAATGCGGTTTCCCATTGAATGTACCCCTCACTGCCGGGAAACCGTAAGGTCTCGCCGGTGTGAAGGCCAGTAAGATTTTGGCAGTATTGTTAATGAATCCTCTTCAAAAGAAATTAGATATTTACTTGGGGGAAAAGGGAATATGGAAGTCCAAAGATGTGCGGGTTAGGTTGATTGGCCAGGTTAAAAATTGCCCCTTAGGTTAGAGGGATTAGCGGGTAAATATGTGGGGGTAGGGTCTGGGTGGGATTGTGGTCGGTGCAGACTCGATGGGCCGAATGGCCTCCTTCTGTACTGTAGGGATTCTATGATTCTATGAATAGGAAAGTGAGAATAGAGTAGTTGAATCAAATGAGGAAAACTCCAGAATGGCCTGTTTCTGAGCTATATAATTCTATGCTCCTATGATTTGGTCTTATCCTTTAAACTTAAGAGAAAGGCGATTGATGATTCAGTTGGCAAATGCAATGGGACCAGAAGCTCATGATGATTGTGCCCCAGTGTCAGCATTAAGATGCACCCACTGAGAAATCCATCACCGATCCTGGCTGACTCAGTACATGGGTGGAGCGGGTCTGAACAGCTAGACTGGCATCAATGTCACATATGGGCTGGCGTCTCTCAACTGAGGCCATAAATTACACACCTGAAGAGAGAGAGGTGCCCCTTTGTCCTGCTTTGGAAAGAGATCAAAATGTTTGTGCAATAATTGTGCTTCTCTTTGGGGGCTAAACAGTGTATACGTTCAAGTGGGTCACATGTCTGCCAGTTGACAGTCTGCTGTCCTTGTTTATTGGCTACTAGTGGTCCCCCTTGTACTGAGAGACTGGGAGATATGAACCCTTGTTACTGGGAATTGAAGCTCCTGGCTTTGCCTCTTCCTGTGCTGATGGCATTGTTTGAAGAAGGCAGAAGTTCCACCCATCAACAGGAGCCATCAGAAAACTCCAGGCAAGTGCAGGACTAGGGAAATTCAAGCCTGGCCTGATTTTCAACCACACTGCTGTTCCATATTAACTACGCCAGTAGATTTACTATCCTACAATGGCTCCCAATTCTCCAACAGCTCAGATAGAAAAATGTTCATTCTCATCTTTATGTTTTTCATGGTATCAATCCTCTCGATCTCTGTAAACAGCTCTAGCCATACAATTGCCCTCAAACTCTCAGGGCAGAATTTTACAGCCCCTCCCGGCGGTGGGATTTTCCAGTCCCGCTGAAGTCAATAGACTTTTGACGGTCTCACTGCATTTCAGTGCCTCGCCCCCACCAGGATATGGCTGTAAAATCTTGCCCTCTGTTTCTCTGAATGGGGCCTCTTGCATACACTATTTCCCCCAGCACCAGTAGCCACACCTTCAGCTACCTACACTCCACATTCTGGAACTCCCACCCCAAACTCTTCAGTTTCTTCATTTCGCTTTCCTTCTTTCAGGCCCACTTCAAATCCACCCTTCAACTAAATCTTTGGTCCTCTATTGTCATACCTCCTTCAGTGACACAGCAATCATTTTTTTTAAGATGTCTTTGCGAGGCACTTTGGAACATTTTCCCATTTAAAGGCAAGTTGTCACAATAGTCATTAAGGAACACTACCTGAATCCCTTGTACCAGCTCCTTCCGCTAGTTTCTTATCCATTTTCATGGTTCACCTTCCATTGTTTTAACTGTAGCTTTTCACAGGGAAATTTATCAAAGGCTTTCCAACAGTCCAAATACACCATCACCTGAAGTTTACCACAGTCCACTTATTGGCATTGTTTGCATTTTCATGACACCATCTACATAGCGAGTGAATCACGGCTGTTGTGTCCAAGTGGAAAGGGGTGTTTCCACAATTGTTGTTGGCCTGTATTACTTTATGATGCCATTATCCCCCATTTGCCTCCCTTCATTATCCCCCATTTACCTCCCTTCACTAAAAATGGTCACTCATCACTGTTCCCCTTGATCGTTGAGTTTCTAGCAGTCTGCTCAACATGAAAGATAACCCATTTCTATCCTCGTTCAACATTAGCAGATATATTTTGCTCTGGAAATCACAATATAATGATCCGAAATCCCTCAATGTTGCCCTTCCTGGCACATGGCCTGGTGTAGTACCTTTGCGTGGCTCCAGCTGAGATCCGCTAAGCCCGGGGACGTCTTCATTTCACACTTCTTTTCAAGGAAAGAAGAGAGGACGTCTTGTGTGGAGTTCACAGATTGAAGAGATATCTCAATCTAATCTTTCCTCTCCCATGGAAAAGCCATCTGCTCAGACCATAAGGCACATTTCAGCTGTTCTGTTTCTTTATAAATTATTTATTTTTCACCCAATTTTTTCTCCTATTCTCCTGAAAGGCGTGATGCATGTTAGAGTAGAGTTCCAAGAGTGCATGCAATCCTCTGTTACCTTGTTGAGTGACATTATTCACATAGGAGCTCTGGGCACTAAGTATCAACAAACTAATTGATCATAGTCAAGTGTGATGTTGCTCTCGCCAAGGTTGATATTCTCTGTGGGTGCAGAGCTGGGGAGTTTGTAAAAGAATGTTTCCTTAACGTTAAAAATACAGCACCCCTAGATGTACAAAATATACACTTACTGGAAGGGGTCATTGGCTAATGATAGCAATTAGGAATGATGACTGATTTTTCCCCTGATAGCCCTGGGACATTGAGCCCAAGTGTAATGCCTCAATTGATGCTTAGGTTAGATTTAATTGTGCAGTGATTTTATTTGATTTGATTTTTTATTGTCACATGTATTATATAATAGGCGGCACGGTAGCACAGTGGTTAGCACTGCTGCCTCACAGCGCCGGGGACCTGGGTTCGATTCCCGGCTTGGGTCACTGTCTGTGTGGAGTTTGCACATTCTCCCTGTGGGTTTCCTCCCACAGATGTGGAGATGCCGGCGTTGGACTGGGGTAAGCACAGTAAGAAGTCTCACAACACCAGGTGAAAGTCCAACAGGTTTATTTGGCACTAGCTTTCGGAGACTCTGAAAGCTAGTGCCAAATAAACCAGTTGGACTTTAGCCTGGTGTTCCTCCCATAGTCCAAAGATGTGCGGGTTAGGCGGATTGGCCGTGCTAAATTGCTCCTTAGTGTCAGGGGGACGAGCTAGGGTAAATGCATGGAATTATGGGGATAGGGTCTGGGTGGGATTGTGGTCTGCACTGGAGGATTCTATGATTCTATTAATACACTGAAAAGTATTGTATCTTGCGCGCCATACAGACAAAGCATACCATTCACAGAGAAGGAAATGAGAGAGTGCAGAATGTAGTGTTACAGTCATAGCTAAGATGTATGAAAGATCAACTTAATATAAGGGAGGTCCATTCAAAAGTCTGATGGCAGCAGGGAAGAAGCTATTCTTGAGTTGGTTGGTACTTGAGCTCAGGCTTTTGTATCTTTTTCCCGATGGAAGAATGTGGAAGAGAGTATGTCCGGGGTGCATGGGGTCCTTAATTATGCTGGCTGTTTTGCCGAGGCAGCGGGAAGTGTAGACAGAGTCAATGGATGGAAGACAGGTTTGCGTGATGGGCTTCATTCACGACCTTTTGTAGTTTTTGCAGTCTTGGGCAGAGCAGAAGCCATACCAAGCTGTGATACAACCAGAAAGAATGTTTTCTATGGTGCATCTGTAAAATTTGGTGAGAGTCATAGCTGACATGCCAAATTTCCTTATTACTGGGCAATGTTGAGGTGCAGGAACTCTGAGCAACTGTGTTGGCCATACAATTTCTAGATCTACTATTGTGTTGAGTTCCTATGTGTTAATCATTCTAGTCCCTAAACGACCAATAAAACTATGCTTTTTAAGTGAAAGTATTAGTGCTAGTGGACATTTTATTTTGAACCATGTGGTATTTTGAAACATTAGTCTTTAGCATGGTTAGAATTTCATTATGCAACAGTTTAATTATTTAATTCAATCAGGTTAAAAACATGAATTACAGAAAACTTTACTTATTACTAACCGTGGCTTGGTATATAGAGCGATCAGTGCTTTGCTTGACTTATAATGTAAACCTAGGCCTGGGTGCACAGGGCACAATTTCAAAATTTGAAGATGAAGCATGACTTGGAAAAGTTTAAAGTTTATTTATCAGTCACAAGTCGGCTTACATTAACACTGCAATGAGGTTACTGTGAAAATCCCCTAGTTGCCACACTCCGGCGCCTGCTTGCGTACACTGATGTAGAATTTAACATGGCCAATGCACTTAACCAGCATGTCTCTCGGACTGGGAGGAAACCGGAGTACCTGGAGGAAACCCACGTAGACAACGTGCAGATTCTGCACAGACGGTGCCCCAAGCTGGGAATCGAACCCGGGTCCCTGGTGCTGTGAGGCAGCAGTGCTCAGAGGTGTGGTGACCTGTGAGGAGGATAGTGATAGACTTCAAGAGGATATAGATAAGCTGGTAGAATGGACAGACACATGGCAAATTAAATTTAATGTTGAGAAGTGGTGCAATTTGGACAGAAAAACAAGAAGAGGTGACAAATAAAATGGCACAATTCTAAAGGAAATGCAGGAGTAGGGGGTGTATATGTGAATAAATCATTGAAGGTGGCAGGACAGGTTAAAAAAGCAGTTAATAAATTATACTGAGTCCTGAGTTTTATACATAGGGCCACATAGTACAAAAGTGAGCAACTTACGAGCTTTCATAAAACATTGGTTCAATCTCAACGAGAAGGATGTGAACGTTTTAGAAAAGGTGCAGAAAAGAGTTACAAGCATGGTTCTGTGGATGAGAGACTTGAGTTATGTGGATAGCTTGATGAAGTTGAGAGGAGATTTGTTAGACATGTTCAAAATCACGGGGCATCTGAAGAGTGTGAATTGGGAGAAACTGTTCCCATCAGCAAAAGGTCAAGAACTCTAAGGTGATTAACAAAAGTACCAGATGCAACACAAGGAAAAACATCTTTATTCAACGGCCTGAGCGTGTAGTAGAGGCAGATTCAATGGCCGTTTTCAAAAGGGAACAGGTTAATTATCTAACGAGAGAATTTTAAAGACTACAGGGAAAAGGTTGCGAATTCGGTCTGTTTGAGTTGCCGTTACAGGGAACTGGCACAAAGGTAATGTACCGTATAACCACAGAATCATTGCAGTGCAGAAAGAGGCCATCCGGCCCATCGAGTCTGCACTGACTCTCCAAAAGAGCATCCCACTGTTCCACCCTATCCCTGTAACTTCACACATTTACCCTGACCAATCCACCTAACCTGCACGTATTTGGACTGAGAGAGGAAACTGGAGCACCCGGAGGAAACCCATGCAGACACTGGGTGAACGTGCAAACTCTACACCGACAGTCACCCAAGGCTAGAATTGAACCCGGGTCCGTGGCGCTTTGAGGCAGCAGTGTTAACCATGGTGTCGCCCACCCTACCCCCATAAACTCTGGCCTGAGTGCCACGCCCACCACAGCCGCTGTTTTGCCTGGGCCCAGCACTGTTGTTCTAGCTGCATTGCGCTCGGGCCCTGAAACGTATTTATTTATTTATTAGTGTCACAAGTAGGTTTACATTAACACTGCAATGAAGTTACTGTGAAAATCCCCCAGTCGCCACACTCGGGCGCCTGTTCAGGTACACTGAGGGAGAGTTTAGCATGGCCAATTCACCTAACCAGCATGGAGGAGTCAGGTGGGAAGAGCCTGGCACCCTGGGTGTGGTAGAGGGGTTGGGAGTGGAGACAGTCAGTCAGGGTAAGAAAATGAGGGGCCTAATGGGTGCTGTCAGTGCTGCACCTGTGGGTCCATCTCAGAGTGTTAGTGGCAGAGTCCTGACAGAGGTTTGAGTTCACATACAACATTTCAGTCACCCTCACTGAGATTTCTCTTGGGAAATGTCGTTTGCAATGCAGAAGAGAGAGCCAGCTGGGCCTGCAAGCTCAGCCTTGTTCTACAGAGTGGTGAATACCAAACACTAATATGAACATTCAATAAAGAGTGAACACAAACACACAACATTGTTTCTTCCACAAGAAAGGAAATGTCCCTAACTCCCCTAAAACTTTCAGTGCATGACAACCATGATGCGTGCCAGTACTCTCTGACTAAGTTAGTCTCAACAAATACTGATGATGCACACTTGAGGGCGGCATGGTGGCACAGTGGTTAGCACTGCTGCCTCACAGTGCCAGGGGCCTGGGTTCGATTCCCGGCTTGGGTCACTGTCTGTGTGGAGTTTGCACGTTCTCCCTGTGTCTGTGTGGGTTTTCTCCTAAATTTCTTCTAAATTTAGCATTCAGCCATGCTAAATTCTCCCTCAGTGTACCCAAGCAGGTGCCGGACTGTGGCGACTGGGGGATTTTCACAGTAACTTCAATGCTGTGTTAATGTCAGCCCACTTGTGACACTAATAAATAACCATTTTAAACTTGTCTTTTGATCCTACTATTCACCAGTGCCACAGCCTGCAGGCAGGTTCGGGGGCAGCCACAGTATTTCAATCACAGTGGTGGCATCTGGCCCCTCTGACATTTATGCCCAAGGATTTGCTAGTGTTGGGTGGAACGGCACTAAGGCTGTCTGGCACCTCCAGTTGTTTGGCCTTAGAATCGTCATGGCCATCTCAGGGAAATAGAACATTACTCCGGAGTTGCACTGCCTGCAGCAAGGTTTTAGTTGGCTGAGATGCCTGGCACCCAAGGGCCTTGCTTCTGCCCACAGTAATTCTGCCTCCACTTGCTCTAAGGCCCGTTACCAGACACCATCACCACGATATTTACGAGAAGGCCGGGACAAAGTGAAGGGCTATGTTTGCAGAAAATGTCAAAATGTTTGGGATAGGGAACTAGAAAGAGTGCAGAAGAGATTTACTGGGATGCTACTGGGACTTGATGGTTTGAGTTATAAGGAGAGGCTGGATAGACTGGGACTTTTTTCTCTGGTCCGCAGAAGGCTGAGGGGTGATCTTATAGAGGTCTATAAAATAATGAGGGGCATAGATCAACTAGATAGTCAATATCTTTTTCCAAAGGTAGGGGAGTCTAAACTAGAGGGCATAGGTTTAAGGTGAGAGGGGAGAGATACAAAAGTGTCCAGAGGGGCAATTTTTTCACACAGAGGGTGGTGAATGTCTGGAACAAGCTGCCAGAGGTAGTAGTAGAGGCGGGTACAGTTTTGTCTTTTAAAAAGCATTTCGACAGTTACATGGATAGGATGGGTATAGAGGGATATTGGCCAAACGCAAGCAATTGGGACTAGCTTCAGGGTTTAAAAAAAAAGGGCGGCATGGACAAGTTGGGCCAAAGGGCCCGTTTCCATGCTGTAAACCTCTATGACTCTATGGAAGTCTGGCCAAATTTAATGGCTGGACTTCAATATAATATTTTGATTTCTTTTCCCATTTTCCAGATTGACAGGCTGGCTGGCTGTCAGAAGAACAACATACTCGCAAAAAGCCACGGTCTACTGAGTGGGGGGCGGGGGGGAGGGGGCAGAGGGCGGGGTGCGGTGTCCAGCAATCAGAAAATATTGTGGGCTGGTGGATGGGGCTGGGGAGGGCGGAGGGAATGCTCTGGGGTTAAGTAAATAGTAACAGGAATTTTGCTTGACGTTTCAGGAAAGCATTTCTGTTCCTCCCTACCCACAAGCAGTGCTTTAAAATACACTTACCAGCAAGATTCAGCCACTCCCATCTATCTCCCTTTAGCTGCCGGGGCTTCCTAAGTCTGGGAAATCTAACTGAGTGGTGTTTAAATATCAAAACAAGAACCTTGTTTAAATTTTGTAATTCAGAACCCACCTCTCTAGAATGGGGTACCCAAAACCTGCCACAATAAAACAAAAGCATGTTCTTTAGCAGCAGGTTAGGGTTGAGTTTATTAATTTGCCAATTTGACCCCCCATTTCCTGCCCATCGAGAGCAGGTTAAAAATCCTCCTTGTCACCACCACACACAAAGATCTCAACCTACAACAAGGAAATCCCAATCTATTGGCCAGTGCATGAGTTAATCGATCCATTTGTCCCTGTGCCACACTGATCTACACAGAAAAGAAAGATCCCAGGTTTTAGTCCCAGTTTGGACTGGGTTAGGTGATCTCCTCCGGGGCAATAGTAGGTTTCTGCAGTTGGCTTCAACAGTTTGTGGTTAAGGAGGGAAAAGATGAGCCAGAGTAACGCACCTGGTTGCTACACGGTTGCAGTTTTATGAAAGACAGGCAAAGAAAGATAGTCTTCAATGTGATGTTTCCCACAGTCAGATGATCTGTAGGGCTCGGGGAAGAGGAAACCAGATTGATACCTAGTCTCCAAGCCTGTCATTATCACAGTGGGCTTTGAGAACTATATCTTATTATTCTGGTAAAGGGTGGAGTTCAGGAAGGTTTCGATTGAGGTATTTAAAACAATGAAGCATCTAGACTCTGCCTGTGTGGGTAGACTATTTGTCAGCCAAAGCATCCCCGACCCATGGGGGAAATCCCCCTGAGATCACCCCTCAGCCCTCCAGCACAAACCCCCCTTCCCCCATTTGAGGTGCAGACCCCCCCCCACCCATGTGCCGCATTGCGGGAGGCTGCTGACTCCGACATTATCCCCTCACCCCCCGACATTACCCCCTCACCCCCTGACATTACCCCCTCACCCCCTGACATTACCCCCTCACCCCCCGACATTACCCCCTCACCCCCCGACATTACCCCCTCACCCACCAACATTACCCCCTCACCCCCCGACATTACCCCCTCACCCCCCGACATTACCCCCTCACCCCCCCGACATTACCCCCTCACCCCCCCGACATTACCCCCTCACCCCCCCGACATTACCCTCTCTCTCCTCCGACATTACTTTAATATTGTCACATGTATTGGTATACAGTGAAAAGTATTATTTCTTGTGCATTATACAGGCAAAGCATACCATACACAGGGAAGGGAAGAAGAGTGTAGAATGTATTGTTACAGTCATAGCTATTGTATAGAGAAAGATCAACTTAATGCAAGGTAAATCCATTCAAGAGTCTGATGGCAGCAGGGAAGAAGCTGTTCTTGAGTCAGTTGGTCCGTGTCCTCAGACTTTTGTATCTTTTTCCCGATGGAAGAAGGTGGAAGAGAGTATGTCCGGTGTGCGTGAGGTCATTGATTGTGCTGGCTGCTTTTCTGAAGCAGCGGGAAGTGTAGACATTGTCAATGGGTGGGAGGTCGATTTGAATGATTTGTATTAGGGGACCGGGGTTATACCCATAAATTGAGTAAGTATGGAATTAATTTAATATATCAGGTGTTCCTTTGCCTGCAGAGAGTCATTAACCTCTGAAACAAGTTGCCCACGTGTGCAACGCATTCAGATCCTCCATACTTAGTTTTAAAAGAGGTTAAATGAGTCCCTGGCTGAAGCTGAGATCACACAGTTGCAAGAGGTAGGTGAGATGTTGGGGAATATGCCTCACAATCACAGTTGATCTTCTGGGACTTGTTTTAATTACCTGCAGGGATATTTCTCAGTATTCCTTTATTTTCCCCCAAGAATTGGCCAAGTTATTTTTTATTGCCGGTTTTGTTTTCTTCCCCCCCCAGGTTTGTTAATGGTGGGCTCGAGCGTCGGAAATCTTGGTGCTGCGTGACCGTATGGACAGTGTAGATGGTTCAGCTGATCTATGACCGACTGTCATTGCCAATAGGCGATTGGGAGAACCACAACAGGGTACTGAGGGCCAGGGCAAGGTTGAGTATTTGAACTTGTGAGATCCTGTCCACAAGATCCTTTCCGTGATTTCCCAATGTTCTGAACCTGGACAAGCTACAAGACAATGACTGATGCCAGTAGACTCAGATTCCAGTGAGGGAGAACTGATTTGGCAAGAAAACTGGGAGGAGGAAAGAAAATTGAAAGAGGAAGCAAATACAATTCCTGTAATATTTGTGTTTCGGGAGACCTTGAACTTTCGAGTTCAGCCGCACAGACAAACAGGAAGGTCTGTAATGTTCTAAAGTTTAGCAAAATATAGATACTCCCTGTTGCCTGGAAATTTGCACTGCCGTTTGACTTGACATTTAACATTACACTGAGCTAATATGTTTTTATCAAGCTTTCATAGTGATACAAAATCCATTATCCATAGAAACCCTACAGTGCAAAAGGAGGCCATTCGACCCATCGAGTCTGTACCAACCACAATCCCACCCAGGCCCCATCCCCATTACCCCAGGCATTTATCCAAGCTAGTCATTCTGACACTAAGGGTCAATTTAGCGTGGCCAATCCACCTAACCCGCTGAGGTCACGTACCAACCGACTGAAGAACAGCTTCTTCCCTGCTGCTGTCAGACTTTTGAATGGACTTACCTTGCATTAAGTTGATCTTTCTCTCCACCCTATCTATGACTGTAACACTACACTCTACACTCTCTCGTTTCCTTTTCTATGAACAGTATGTTTTGTCTGTGTGGCGCGCAAGAAACAATACTTTTCACTGTTAATACATGTGACAATAATAAATCAAACCAAATCAAATCGAATCTTTGGGCTGTGGGAGGAAACCGGAGCACCCGGAGGAAACCCACGCAGACATGGGGAGGATGTGCAAACTCCACACAGACAGTGACCCAAGCCAGGAATCGAACTCAGATCCCTGGCGCTGTGAGGCAACAGTGTTAACTACTGTGCCACCATGCCACCCATTATAAGGCAATGGGTGTGCCATTTTGCACGGTAGTGCTTTGTTTGGAGGCTCTGGTTGCCAGTCAGGGACAGGAATGTCATCCAATGGACATGATACACTTCGGCCTTGGTGGGGGGGTTCCAGCACAAACGCAGCCAATGTCCATCAGAAATATGCAAAGCAGACCAATCCTTATGTTAATCAATGCACAATGTTGATTTAACAGCCCAGGGGCCATTTTGGAGCTCACCTCCATAGTCAAATTCGGGGTGGCACGGTGGCACAGTGATTAGCACTGCTGCTTCACAGCGGCAGGAACCCGGGTTCGATTCCTGGCTTGGGTCACTGTCTGTGTGGAGTTTGCACCTTCTCCCCGTGTCTGCATGGGTTTCTTCTGGGTGCTCCGGTTTCCTCCCACATTCTGAAAGACGTGCTGGTTAGGTGCATTGGCCATGCTAAATTCTCCCTCAGTGTCCCCGAACAGGTGCCGGACTGTGGCGACTAGGGGAATTTCACAGTAACTTCATTGCAGCGTTAATGTAAGCCTTACCTGTGACTAATAAGTAAACTTTACTTTATGTAGCTGGATTTTCACAGAGTTGTGGAGACCCCTGGAGCTTTAGAAGGTGAAAGGCGGGATCTGGATGTGGAAGCCTTGCCCCCCCCCCCCCCCCATATCCAACAAATCCCACTGTTGCCTGTGTGGGTAAAGGGGGCAGGATCTGAATCACATATTAGGGAAACCAGCGCTCAGTGGTGGTTCAAACACCATTTTGCAGTAGCAAGGGCTGTAATCAGCAGTGTGAAAGTCACAAGATTCTTGGGGTAGACGGAAATGTTCTTGACGGGTAGATAACGTATGCAGAACTATCATAATGTGAAGTTATTTAAATCTCCAGCCCTTTAAAAGTTAATAAAACAATCTCCCCGTGTCAGTGAAAGTTGAAAAAACAATTCCAGCAGTTACAATAGCGGTTTGACATTTCCCCAAGGGTTTTCATAATGTTATTGTGAATGCTTGGCTGTTTTTCACAGATGATAATTATTTTATTGGGGTGTCTTAAGTTCGCAGTTTGACTGACAGCTCATGGAGATTATCAAAGGATGAGCAAGCTTTGATGTGGGGTTACGAATAGAAGATTTTCTATATAAGAGATTCAGCATTTGAAGAGATTTGTGTTTTGAATGGACTTTGACGAATGGGAGGTTTTTTTTAAATGCAGAAAGGACTGTAATAGATATTTAAACCTTTATTTAATTTCAAATAGCTGCTGTTGTCTGCCCATGATGGACATTGGGTGAGTTGCCATGGAGGATGTAGGGGAGAAAGATGGTGAGTCGGTTGGCATGAGTTAGCATGAGGGCTATAAGGCGCCAAGGGAGTGGGTGGGTGCTATGAGTTGGCATCGGAGCATGGATTTGGCATTAGGACTGGGTAGTGGGGTGGGGTGATGTGAGGGGTGAGGGCTTATGGGCCTAACATTTAACAAAACAACTGGGACAATGCCACAGAGTCTTGAAGTGGCCTTTTTAGCCAGTCCATCGCAGCATTCAGCTGCTCCCTATCTGCTTCCAGGATGGTGGGCCCCACTCTACCCTGTTCCCACCCAGCCCCTGCTCTTGAAAAGGGAAAACTGAGTCTGATGGGGCACTATCTGCTTAACCAGGACTGCCAATTTGGGCAATTAAACAATGCAAGCTACCTGCCTTGGTCATGAAAATGCACACCTAAATCTCACACACACCTGAGTGTCTGTTCAGTAGCAGAATGGACCGCACACCGGTGAATCATCAGTCCTTTGGCTGTACAAGAGTTTGGGGATGGATTCAACGGTGGGTAGTCATTCTGGGGAGTATAAGCAGAGGTCACACTGAGCAGGACAAGTCGCTAAGATGAGAGAAAGAGGCAGAGGGGCGCCCAGCAGAAGGCCATATCTGCCCTGGTTGTTCAAGGACAATTCTTCTTCTTGAACCTCAATGAGAAACAATTTCCAAGATGTCAACACTCCAGTAAAATCTTCCACCCACTGCAACCATAGCAGAGGTTCAAGGGAAGGTGAGGAGCGGGTTGCTGTTGGCTGCAGTGGTGACCGTGGTGATGATATTTGAAACATCTTGCAGTTTGCTCATCAGTGTTTTGCAATAGGGAGTTTACTGAACCTCTCTACACAAGAAAAGCAAACCACATTTCATTCTTGCTTGCCAGAAACAAGCAGCTGGGATAAATATGCTGCATCACTCAGATTACACCAAGCCGCCCATTGGAGGCAAGGCTGGAGGAGAGAGTTAGAGGGAAGGTTGGGGGTGAGAGGGGGGGGGGCAAAGGTTGGAGTGGGGCCTGGGGGGGTGTGAGGTTGGATGAGGGCTAGAGGTTATGGGGAGTTTGAAGGGGATAGAGGAGGTTGTAGTGGATGGAGAAATAGTTGGGGGTTGGTTGGAGGTGAGTGAGGAGAAAGTTTGGGAGGGTAGGGGTGTGGGGAAGGTTGAGGTTAGGGAAAAATGTTGAATGGGGAGGTTAGGGAAGGTTAGCGGTGGAGGGTGTTGGGGGGGCGGGAGATTAGCTGTAGTTTCGAATTGTTTTGTAAATGCTGAGCCACTTTCCCATCAGTTGATTGCCCTGTGATTAATTCTCCTTCGAGCATTGTGCCTCCAATTTCACCATTGCTACAGTCATTCTGCCTGATGTAATGAAAGAAAGACAAAAACCTATATTTACACAGCACCTTTCGCAATGTCCCAAATCGCCAACTAATTGCTTTTGAGTTGCAGTCGCTGGTAGAATGTAGCAATGTTACCAAATGGCAGAGCGTGCTTGAGAGGCCAAATGGTCAGTCCTGGTCCTAATACACATGTTCACATGTTATTCTGGGACTAAAGAGATGAAATGGGCATCACTAGATGCCATTTGTCATCCAAAATTATCTTGTGATTAGAAGGTTCGAATTCTGTTTATTTGTTGCTAATGGAAGGTTACTGTGAGCAGACTTTGTGAGGTAAAATTACCAGGACAGGAGTGTGTAATGGGTACAAAGTGAATCAATAACTAGCACAATGATTCTCCAGAGTCTTTTCCATTGACTTCGATCTTGTACTTTTGTCTACTTGCCTATTATCCCACTCTACCTTTGTTCTTCTATGAGTTTTTGAGGTATTGAAATATCGTGATTAAGTTGTGTTGCATTGAATACATTGAAAATATATTGTAGTGGCAATCAGCAGAGTCTTCAGGTTCGCTGATCACGAAACAGATACAATTGTGAGCCATTCATTCTTTCTTCCCTGTTCTCTTAAAAGTTCTGTTACACAGACGCAGCTGAGGGCTTGGCCTCTTTTAAGGTCAAACCAAATAAACAAACTCAAATTAAATCAGGACAAAGTAAAAGGGGCAGCTCCCCAAAAAGGAGGGGGAACAGCCCGAACAAAAATCAAAGTACAACGGAAACTTAAAAACATCAAATCATAATGTGATTATTAGGGTCGATAACGCACCCCAACCCCTGCGGTGCCCAACGGGCGCGGAAGGCGTCAACTGCGCCCGTGGACACCGCATGCTCCCTCTCCAGGGACACCTGGCCACGAACGTAGCCGCAGTAGAGGGGCAGACAGTCAGGATGGACGGCCCCCTCGTTTCGCCAGGCCCAGGAGCAGGTTCACAAGGAGGTCGCCATCCCGACCCTCCCCTCTCCGCACCAGGTGAGCAGAGGGCTTGGAAACAGGGTAAGAACTGAGGCCTATGATTTCTCTCCCTGGCCCTGAACGGCAACCCTAGTTCCAAGTCAGAATGGTTTGTTGAATTGGAGGGGAACTTGCATCTCTTGCCCTTGTCCTTCTAGGTGGAACAGCTTGTGGGTTGGAAAGGTGCTGCCTGAGGAGCCTTGGTGAGTTGCTGCAACTCATCTTGTAGATGGTACACACTTTTGCCATTGTACACAATGATGGAGGGGTTGAACATTTAAGCTGGTGGATGTCACCATGGGCTTCAAATACACACCCTGCCCACCCCACTGACAGCTCCAACTTCCCCTGAAGCATCAAATTCCCCCAATCTCCAATAACCCCTTTTGAGACCTCAAATTCCACCCCGCCCCCCTCCCCTCCAAAGCCTCAGATCTCCCTAAAGCATGTGATTTCACTCCCTGCGCTCTCATGCGCCTCCCAGTGGCTAGCTTGTGAATTTGTTGCCCAGTGTGGAATTGAATTAAAAGGACCAAGGATAGATCTTTAATTTGTGCTGAGTTAGTTTGTTTCAGCAAGCCTTCGATACTCACATTTTCCTACATTACAATCGTGATTACACTTCAAAAGTACTTAATTTGTTGTTAAGTGCTTAGGGACGTCCTGAGGTCATGAAAGGCCCTATATAAATGGAGGTCTTTCTTTCACTTTTACGGATGTGTGGCCAATTAGCCATGATTTCCATTACTTGAGCTAGATACTGAAGGCAGCCAGCTAATAACGCCTGTGGAGCCATATCCCAGTAAGAGCCAGCACCGAGAAGAAGGAAAATTGGATTAAAAACCGAATTTAAGAAAAGGCAAGTCTAAACAGGGCACAGAGGAAATAAGTAGGAAGAAGTCGACAGGAAAATAAAATCTGCGGATTTACGTGAAATAAAGTCTACAACTATTTACAGTAATCAATGCTAACAGCCATGAATTGCACAAAATCTATGTGTGTTTTCGCACCAGCGAGTGTGCTGTTTTCTAAATCCTGCTGCGAGTTTGGTACAATCCTTCCTAGCATGATCAACCCTTCCCCATCTCAGGTTATACTTTCCGCCAAGGTTGGAAGGTTCACATGCATGGGCTTGTAAGGTTAATAAGGCTAAAGCTGTGGTAACCGAGAGCCTGAATTACTGTGCAGTTTTCCTTTGAAGAAGCCCGTACGTATCCTGGCAACAGGGAAATCCAGCACAGTAAACTGATGTCCTGGCATTAATGTTCTCATTGTGCTGATGTATGGGTCAGCATTTGATCTGATATCATATCTGCTGTAATTTTTTTTAAAAGACTCAAGTTCAGACTTGAAGCAAAACGCACAGAGCTGTAGTGATGTGAAAGTGATTCCTTTTGCTTCTATGAAGGCCTGGGAATAAACAATTATTAAACAAAGAGTCCCAATTATTTGCTATTAAGATGAATATAGTCAATGTTAATATACTTTGAAGTGGATTTTGGAGTCTACTTGCGACAATAGGTGGGGGAAGCTGGGAGGAAGATGTTTAAGTTGTAACAGAGCTTAACCTACACTTGTTGATGCAGAGAAATCTAAACTTAAATCAAAATGCTGTGGATGCTGGAGTGATTCTGGAACCTATTCTGACAAAGTGTCCATATCTGTCATGTTAACTTGTCAGTTCTCATTACAGATGTTGTCTGACTGGCTGAATGTTCCTAGAATTTCCTGGTTTTGATGCAAGGGCACTTACCTACTTGTTGGGCAATAACACGTCAACACCATGACCCCGCATGGACTAATTGTGACACTGGATAATAATAGGTTTTGATGCTGAAATGCTGATAACCAGCAAACTTGTGATGTAACCCCCATCCCACGGGAATTCAGGGAGTCGCTGTTACATGTTTCTCTCCCCTTGGTTCAAGAAGGAACTTCCCAGTAAAATACAAATCAGTAAGATTTGACTACGCTCCGTCAATGTGGACTAATCACTTCATAGCCACACTTGTTCAGGGCACAGGTAAAACACTTTCAATTTGTTGAACATGCCGCATCTTGGATTATGCACACCTACCATCAATCAACTTCAGAAGGCATGTATGTTCCATATTTCCAACCTTAGAACAAACTGGTGAGTCCCAGACTTCATTCAAGGTGAAGAGTTTGCCTTGTTAGTGTTAAGGGGGTGGAAGCAGTGCCTTGGCATGGCGCACCATTAATCAGTGCAACATATTTAATTGTCAATAAACTATACCGGAGGATGGTACAATTCATCAAACAGTGAGATCCTGAAGACTGAGTTAAAGGTGCTATATAAAAGCAGTTGTTCTTGTGGTAGGACTGACTTTGATTTTCTGACCATTAAAATGAATGGGTAGAATATCCAGTTCAGGACATTAGGAAGTTCTATGTAACAAAGGGACCTTGGCGTGTTTATCCATAGATCTCTGAAAGCAGAAAGGCATGTTAGTAGGGTGGTGGAAAAGACGTATGGGACACTTGCCTTTATCAGTTGAGGCACAGATTACAAAAGCAGGCAAGTCATGTTGGAGTTGTATAGAACTTTGGTGAGACCACAGCTGGAGTATTGTGTGCAGTTCTGGTCGCCACATTATTGGAAGGATGTGATGCACTGGAGGGGGTGCAGAGGAGATTCACCAGGACGCTGCCTGGAACATTTAAGTTATGAAGAGTTGGGTAGGCTTGGGTTGTTTTCATTGGCGCAGAGAAGACTGAGGGGTGATCTGATCGAGATGTACAAGATTATGAGAAACATGGGCAGAGTGGATAAGGAGCAGCTGTTCCCCTTAGCTGAAGGGTCAGTCACGAGGGGACACAGGTTCAAGGAGCAGGAGATTTAAGGGGGGGTGTGAGGAAAAGCTTTTTTTCCAGAGGGTGGTGACCGTCTGGAATGAGCTGCCTGGGAGAGTGATAGAGACGGGTTCCCTCACATCCTTTAAAAAGTACCTGGATGAGCACTTGGCACATCATAACATTCAGGGCTATGGGCCAAGTACTGGTGAATGGGATTAGGTAGAAGTTCAGGTGTTTCTAATGTGTCGATATGGACTTGATGGGCCGAAGGGCATTTTCTGCGCTGTGGTTCTATGATTTCCCAATATGTGTTACCAGTGGGCAAAGGTTCCTGTCGATAGTGCAAAGTCTGAAAATTCACCCTTCCCCTGCCCACCTCCCCATCCCTGCTGACCAAGAGAGATGGCAAATGGAGGTCTAACATAGAGTTTAACATACAGAGGTTTATAAAATCATGAGAAGCATAGACAAGGTGAATAGCCAAGGTCTTTTCCCCAGGTAGGGAAGTCCAATACTAGAGGGCATTGGTTTAAGGTGAGAGGGGAAAGATTTAAAAGGGACCTGAGGGGCAACATTTTCACACAGAGGGTGGTGCGTATATGGAATGAGCTGCCAGAGGAGGTGATCGGGGTGGGTACAACATTTAAAATACATTTGGACAGGTACACGGATGGGAAAGGTTTAGAGGGGTATGGGCCAAACGCAGGCAAATGGAACTAGTTACTTATAGGAAACCCAGTCGGCATGGATGAGTTGGGTCGAAGGGCCAGTTTCTGTGCTGTATATCTCTATGACTCTATTTCACCAAATATTCAATTTGCATTCGCCCCTGGCGACCTGACATTGATGACCTGCCAGCTATGACCTTTTTAAAGTTATGAAAGCTCTTTAGAGGACATCTCCATCTTGAGACGTTCCCTCTCTCTCTCCTATCTACATTGGTAGCAGTTTTACATTGTAGAGAAGGTAGTGGAAGTATAATCAAACCAGTGTCCCAACTCCCTTTAAGTGTAGCAACTGAAACTTGCTTTTGAAAACAAATTTATCTTTAAATATTGTACACAATAATGGTATCAGTCCTGATTTCATGAACATTGCTTAACGTTCTCCCATATTAGACCCCTGAGACTTTATCATTTGCAAAATACACGACTATAATGTTTTCTCTGTAAACTAGTTGGAATCCAAGTCAATTTTATTTTTAATATTTGTATATATGAATTCATGTGTAACTCAATTTCAATGATGTTTATAGATAAAATATCCATGTCTTAACTTAAGATCGTAGTAAGAGTTTTAACAACACCAGGTTAAAGTCCAACAGGTTTATTTGGTAGCAAATGCCATTAGCTTTCGGAGCGCTGCTGGAGTGGATATCTGCTCTCAAACAGGGCATACAGAGACACAAAATCAAGTTACAGAATACTGATGAGAATGCGAATCTCTACAGCCAACCAGGTCTTAAAGATACAGACAATGTGAGTGGAGGGAGCATTAAGCACAGGTTAAAGAAATGTGTATTGTCTCCAGACAGGACAGCCAGTGAGATTCTGCAAGTCCAGGAGGCAAGCTGTGGGGGTTACTGATAGTGTGACATAAACGCAGCATCCCGGTTTAGACCCTCCCCACGTGTGCGGAACTTGGCTATCAGTTTCTGCTCAGCGACTCTGCGCTGTCGTGTGTCGTGAAGGCCGCCTTGGAGAACGCTTACCCGAAGATCAGAAGCTGAATGCCCGTGACCGCTGAAGTGCTCCCCCACAGGAAGAGAACAGTCTTGCCTGGTGATTGTCGAGCAGTGTTCATTCATCCGTTGTCGTAACGTCTGCATGGTTTCCCCAATGTACCATGCCTCGGGACATCCTTTCCTGCAGCGTATCAGGTAGACAACGTTGGCCAAGTTGCAAGAGTAGGTACCGTGTACCTGGTAGATGGTGTTCTCACGTGAGATGATGGCATCCGTGTCAATGATCCGGCACGTCTTGCAGAGGTTGCTGTGGCAGGGTTGAGTGGTGTCGTGGTCACTGTTCTCCTGAAGGCTGGGTAATTTGCTGCGGACAATGGTCTGTTTGAGGTTGTGCGGTTGTTTGAAGGCAAGAAGTGGGGGTGTGGGGATGGCCTTGGCGAGATGTTCGTCTTCATCAATAACATGTTGAAGGCTCCGGAGGAGATGCCGTAGCTTCTCCGCTCCGGGGAAGTACTGGACGATGAAGGGTACTCTGTCCACCGTGTCCCGTGTTTGTCTTCTGAGGAGGTCGGTGCGCTTTTTCGCTGTGGCACGGCGGAACTGTCGATCGGTGAGTCGAGCACCATATCCTGTTCTTATGGGGGCATCTTTCAGCGTCTGGAGGTGTCTGTTGTGACCCTCCTCATCCGAGCAGATCCTGTGTATACGGAGGGCTTGTCCGTAGGGGATGGCTTCTTTAACGTGTTTAGGGTGGAAGCTGGAGAAGTGGAGCATCATGAGGTTATCTGTGGGCTTGCGGTACAGTGAGGTGCTGAGGTGACCGTCCTTAATGGAGATGTGTGTGTCCAAGAATGCAACCGATTCCGCTCGACAATCACCAGGCAAGACTGTTCTCTTCCTGTGGGGGAGCACTTCAGCGGTCACGGGCACTCAGCCTCTGATCTTCGGATAAGCGTTCTCCAAGGCGGCCTTCACGACAACGCAGAGTTCGCTGAGCAGAAACTGATAGCCAAGTTCTGCTCACGAGGACGGCCTAAACCGGGATCTTGGATTTATGTCACACTATCAGTAACCCCCACAGCTTGCCTCCTGGACTTGCAGAATCTCACTGGCTGTCCTGTCTGGAGACAATACACACCTCTTTAACCTGTGCTTAATGCTCCCTCCACTCACATTGTCTGTACCTTTAAGACCTGGTTGGTTGTAGAGATTCGCATTCTAATCAGTATTCTGTAACTTGATTTTGTGTCTCTGTATGCCCTGTTTGAGAGCAGATTTCCACTCCATCTGACGAAGGAACAGGGCTCCGAAAGTTAATGGCATTTGCTACCAAATAAACCTGTTGGACTTTAACCTGGTGTTGTTAAAACTCTTAGTGTGTTTACCCCAGTCCAACGCCGGCATCTCCACATCTTAACTTAAGATCTCCAGAGTCCAAATTTAGTTCAAACTTTTGTAAAAAAAAACTGCTTAACTTTGCATTCTCCAATTTTCTCCTGAAGCCATTGCTTGTTGCTGGATCCTTGCTGACTGATAGCTCCACTGCTCCACCAGACCTCAAGTCGGCCATTGCCAATCTACAAGTAACTCTGTGCAGACTGTGAGCCTAAACTTGTCCAATTACATGGACACTCAAATAGGGACACTGGATATTGGTGTGGGATGGAACCCTTGCTAATCTTTATTTCCCCTTGTTATTAAAATCTAGGATATTGAGACCAGTTGCTATATTCCTGGTTAAGACCAGCTAGCATCACAGACCTGGAGAAGGATTTTCCTCACCAGTGCCTTCTGAATCCCACCTTCGGGTTCAAATAGGGGTCAGAATCCAGAGCTGTGTGACTTTAATGTGACTTTCCCTAGAGTGGCCAATTAGTGGCCAGTTGCTATCCAATTAAGCACAGCAGGTAAACTCTCAAAATTGGGGGACCAATCAGAGACAAAGGCATTGTGCATTGCAGGTAAGTAAAGAACCATTCAAAATGGAGGGAGGCACTCTCACTCTCTCTCTGACAAGCTTCTTTAAAGTTTAAATTTTAAAATAGTTTTTTCAGCCAGGCTACCTGAAATAACTGCCACAAGGCCAGTGTCCCTTCACCAAATCCAAATTTTATTTACTCTCTGACAAAGAGTCATCTAGACTCAAAACGTTGGCTCTACTCTCTCTCCACAGATGCTGTCAGACCTGCAGAGATTTTCCAGCCTTTTCTGGGGGGGTTTTCCCAGAATTATTGACAATAGTTAGTAACACTCAGACAGATAATTCCCTGGACAGAGTATACATCCTGAGTGCTGGAACTGCCTCAATCAGAGAACTCATATTCTAATGGTCCACCTCGTTAAAGTCATTACACAACCATTGTCAGGGAGGAACCCCGTCTATAAAGTGTTTGACAGCTGTTGGTACTCCCAGGAAGGCACAGTGGGCCTCTCGGCCTGCCTGGGGTGTTGGAACCTCAGCCTGCCACTAGGAGGCCACCTCTAGGCAAGTAAACTGACCCCAGCTACCTTATAGGCCAGAAGAAAATCCCTGTCAGCTTTCTCTAGTTGGCCTTTAGTGCCCCTTCACGAGCCTGATTGGCTACCCACCACATGCAGACAGGTAGCCTCCCCCTCTCACCTCCCCACCGGGTACAGTGTGACGCAAAAACCAAACCAAACCCTTATTTAATTTGATTTATTATCGTCACATGTATTGGGATACAGAAGTATTGCTTCTTGCATGACAAAACATACCATTCATAGAGTACATAGGGGAGAAGGAAAGGAGAGAGTGCAGGAGATAGTGATAGCTAGGGTGTAGGGAAAGGTCAGCTTAATCAGCTCGGTTCAAACCTGGGCGTTTTCAAGTCCGTACATTTCTGTACTATCCTGATCACTGTGCTTGAACCACTGAACTGAGAGATCTGACTAAAATTCTCTCTAAAGTATATACATCATCTCAATTGATAAGGAAGATGTTTGTTATCATCCTGGGAAAGAGAATTGAATCCAGTAAAATAGTGACAGCTGAGTAATGGCTGGCACACTAGCCTGTGTGGAGTGAGCATCATGTACTCGTACAAGGAAAAACAGAAGTGATATTTTTACAATAGACCGATACTTTTTTCACATGAATCATATTATCACCAGTTACAGTTCCTGTCGGTATCTGTAGCTGGAACAACAGCTTTCCATTTAATACCACTCACAGGGTATATTTTTAATATTTTTACAGTATTTTGAATCATTGAGTAATTTGGCACATTGTAGGCTTGTGTGTTCATGCACGTGCATCTACGTACAATGGAGAGACTTTTCATTTGAGGATGTTTGCAATTTCTCTGGCCACAGGAAGCTTTTGATCGTTTAACCTCATATCTGCTTACCCGTGGCTGAGTGTCCTGTGAAGCACCTGGTGATGTTTTATTGTGTTAAAGGCACTATATAAATGTCAGTTGTTGTTGTTGTCATCATCACCTGCAACACCAGATGTCCTCAGATGGCAAATGCAGAATATCCCATCAACTGTTTCTCGTCTGAAGGATTCGGTATGTTGTAAGCCTGTGTGAAATGTGCTGTGCATGCATTGAGTGTGTAAGTGTATCTCAGTGGTTTTGGAAAATACATTTTTTTATTCCTTTACAGGATGTGGGTGTTGCTGGCTAGGCCAGCATTTATTGCCCATCCCGATTGCCCCCGAGAAGGCAGTGGTGAGCTGCTTTCTTGAACACGCTACAGTCCATAAGGTGTTGTTAGCAAGGGAATTCTAGGATTTTGACACAGCGACAGTGAGGGAACAGTGATATAGTTCCAAGTCAGGATGGTGAGTAACTTAGGGCAACTTCAAGGTGGTGGCTATCCCAGGTATCTGCTGCCCTTGTCCTTCTCAATAGTAATGGTCATGGGTTTGGAATGTGCTAAAGAACCTCGGTGAGTTCCTGCAGTGCATCTTTATCGAATCCCTACACTACAGAAGGAAGCCATTCGGCCCATCGAGTCTGTACCAACCACAATCTCACCCATCCCCATAACCTCACACATTTACCCTGTTAATCCCCCTGACAAGAGGGGCAATTTAGCATGACCAATCAACCTAATCTGCACATCTTTGGACTGTGGGAGGAAACCGGAGCACCTGGAGGAAACTCACGCAGGGAAGAAAGTACAAACTCCACACAGACAGTGACCTGAGGCCAGAATTGAACCTGGGTCCCTGGCGCTGTGAGGCAGCAGTGCTAACCACTGTGCCACTGTGCCACCCAAACTCTTGTATCTGGTACACACGGCAGCCACTGTGCATCAGTGGTGGAGGGATTGATTGTTTGTGGATGGGGTAGTCATCAAACGAATTGCTTTGTCCTGGATGGTGTCAAGCTTTGAGTGTTGTTGGAGCTGCACTCATCCAGACATGCGGAGAGTATTCCATTGCACTCCTGACTTGTGCCTTGGAGAGTCAGCATGTGAGTTACTTGCTGTAGGATTCTTGGCCTCTGATCTGCTCTTGTAGCCACAGTATTTATATGGCTAGTCCAGTTCAGTTTCTGGTCAATGGTAAGCCCGAGGATAGTGTTGATAGTGTGGGATTCAGCGATGGTGATGCCATTGGGTGTCAAGGCGCGCTGGTTAGATTTTCTCTTGTTGGGGATGGTCATTTCCTGCCAGTTGTGTGGCACGAACGTCACTATCCAGTCCAAGCCTAGATATTGTCCAGGTCTTGCTGTACAAAGAACAAAGAACAGTACAGCACAGGAAACAGGCCCTTCGGCCCTGCGCCGCTCCTTGGTCCAACTAGACCAATCGTTTGTATCCCTCCATTCCCAGGCTGCTCATGTGACTATCCAGGTAAGTCTTAAACAATGTCAGCGTGCCTGCCTCCACCACCCTACTTGGCAGCGCATTCCAGGCCCCCACCACCCTCTGTGTAAAAAACATCCCTCTAATATCTGAGTTATACTTCGCCCCTCTCACCTTGAGCCCGTGACCCCTCGTGAACGTCACTTCTGATCTGGGAAAAAGCTTCCCACCGTTCACCCTATCTATCCCCTTCATAATCTTGTACACCTCTATTAGATCTCGCCTCATTCTCTGTCTTTCCAGGGAGAACAACCCCAGTTTACCCAATCTCTCCTCATAGCTAAGACCCTCCATACCAGGCAACATCCTGGTAAACCTTCTCTGCACTCTCTCTAACGCCTCCACGTCCTTCTGGTAGTGCGGCGACCAGAACTGGACGCAGTACTCCAAATGTGGCCTAACCAGCGTTCTATACAGCTGCATCATCAGACTCCAGCTTTTATACTCTATACCCCATCCTATAAAGGCAAGCATACCATATGCCTTCTTCACCACCTTCTCCACCTGTGTTGCCACCTTCAAGGATTTGTGGACTTGCACACCTAGGTCCCTCTGTGTTTCTATACTCCTGATGACTCTGCCATTTATTGTATAACTCCTCCCTACATTATTTCTTCCAAAATGCATCACTTCGCATTTATCCGGATTAAACTCCATCTGCCACCTCTCCGCCCAACTTTCCAGCCTATCTATATCCTGCTGTATTGCCCGACAATGCTCTTCGCTATCCGCAATTATTTGGACATGGACTGCTTCAATATTCACGAGTCGTCATGAATGGTGCTGAACATTGTGCAATCATCTGCAAACATCTCCACTTCTGACCTCATGATGGACAGAAGGTCATTGATGAAGCAGCTGAAGATGGTGGGGCCCAGGACACGACCCTGAGGAGCTCCTGCAGTGATGTCCTGGAGCTGAGATGATTGACTTTCAACCACCACAACCATATTCCTTTATGTCAGGGATGACTGCAACCAGCAGAGGGCTTTCCTCCTGATTACCATTGACTGAGAGGTCACGAGTTCAAATCCCAACATAGCGAGTTAGAAAACTGAATTTTAACAAACTGGTCACTTGTGGGTCAGCACCATGACATTGCTGGATTGTTATTAAAAGACTCATCTGACCCAGTAAATTCTTTGAGGGAATGAAACACACCAGTCTTACTCAATATAGCTGACATGTGATTCCAGTCCGACACTTTGTGCTTTGTTCATAAAACCCTCAGTGCTACCAAAGACAGGATATAAGTAACAACATGGGTTCTACCAGTGTCGTCCACATCCTAAGCAACAAAGAAAAAAGAGAGCCTACCTCTATAACCTGAATCAATGTTCCTCAGTTGCACTGCTGAAGAACCCGGGACAAAAGCAGCTAAAGCACGATACAGGAACATAAACGATAAGTTCCATTCTCCAGTTGACTGAGCACTTGGTTCACTTGGCACAAAGCACAAAGAGGAAATCTAAATGGGGCTTCTGAAACTGCTGATCTGAATTAACAGCAAATTGAGCAGTGCCGAATTTAAGGAGCATTTGATTTTGAATCCATGAATGTGAAAAGCAATGTACTGCTTTGCTGGTTGCATTGCACAACTGTAAACAAAAAAGAGTCACGGTTTGGTTGAGAAAATGCAATACACACAACGATTTGTTCTTGGTTTGGTTTATTTGGTTTGGTTTGTTCCTCAAGCATCTTATGGATATTATAGAGGTCTATAATATGAGGGGCACAGATCAGCTAGATGGTCAACATCTTTTCCCAAAGGTAGGGGAGTCTAAAACTAGAGGGCGTAGGTTTAAGGTGAGAGGGGAGAGATACAAAAGGGTCCGGAGGGGCATTTTTTCACACAGAGGGTGGTGAGTGTCTGGAACGAGTTGCCAGAGGTGGTAGTAGAGGCGGGTACAGTTTTGTCTTTTAAAAAGCATTTCGACAGTTACATGGATAGGATGGGTATAAAGGGATATGGTCCAAACACAGGGAATTGGGACTAGCATAGTGATTTAAAAAGGGCGACATGGACACATGTTGTCCATTATCTGGCTGGAACACGATCAAACGTAGATGGGAATTCCTGGGTTCCATTAATATATGATGCATTGCAACAGTATTGTGTTGTGTGGTGCATTCGGAGGTGATCTGAGCTGCTCCACATAATATTGGTGAAGACACTCCAGCTGGTCTGAAGTATGTGTTCTGATTTAACATTGAATTTACACTATAGGCCATTCAGTCTAACTTTATCCTTCAAGCAAGCTGAGTCCAACCTATTTCTTCAAACCCTATCAGTGTATCTTTCTTTTCGCCCTCATGTATTTATCTGTTTGGGTTTTGAAAATGCAATCTGACTAAAGAGTACAAACTAGCTTGCTATGATCATGTGCCATGAGGCAAGAACTGTAGACTGCCACTTCTAGTCAGTTCATTAAAGCCTCTCACTGAGACAGACGCTGAAAAGGACTGCCGCTCTTTTACATGAAGCATGAATCCAATTTTAAAAATCTGGAATTAAGAATCTACTGGGGCAATTTTTTCACACAGAGGGTGGTGAGTGCCTGGAACAAGCTGCCAGAGGTAGTAGTAGAGGCAGGTACAATTTTGTCTTACGTGGCTAAGATGGGTATAGAGGGATATGGGCCAAACACGGGCAATTGGGACTAGCTTAGTGACTTAAAAAAAGGGCGGTATGGACAAGTTGGGCCGAAGGGCCTGCTTCCATGCTGTAAACCTCTATGACTCTATTATCTCATTTCTTAAGTGCACCTTAACTACTCCATGTCACAGTAGATTTCATCTTCTAACCATTCTCAGGGTAAAGTAGATTCTGCTGAACTCCCCACTGGATTTATTTGTGACCTCTAGTTTTGAATTTTCCACATCTTAATTAAACTAGAACAGATGACAATTTAAGGGCTCTTGATGCCTGACATAATTGGGCAAGAACCCTATAAGAATCATTCTAAAAATTTAAAATTGTCCTAACTAATACTGAGTATGTTCAGATATCACCCAACATTTTATATTTTAAATGCCACTAGCCTGAGGCTCGTAGAGAAGCTCAGCACCTCCTCTGAATATAGAATTAATGACCAATTTCATCATTCTGCTTCATATTTCATGACTATAAGAATTCACCGTACCCCAACCTTTGTGGATTAAACCATTAGTGGATTCCCATGTTTGATTACACTTGCATTCCCCAGGAACTTCCACAACCTCAATATATCCCAAACTGCTTCAGTCAACCTCCTTTGAAATCTCGCCTTTTGTGTCAGCAACAATACAAGGCCATAGCTTAATAAAATATCTCAAGACATTTCAAAGGAGCAAATATCAAACAAACCTTGACATAGAGGCCTGGCCATGGAATTGTGGAGACTCCACATCTTATTCAAAATGGCGCTGGGTCCCCTGGTTCCAGCGTTCTAACATTTCTAACAGATTTTCACCCATAAGGGAAAGGGGGCAGAATGTGATTCTGGAAAAGCAATGCCCTTGTGGTATTATCGCTAGACTATTAATCCAGAAATGCAGCTAATGTTCTGGGGACCCGGGTTCGAATCCTGCCATGGTAGATGGTGGAATTTGAATTGAATAAAAAATATCTAGAATTAAGAATCTACTGATGACCATGAAACCGTTGTTGATTGTCAGAAAAACCCATTTGATTCACTAATGCCCTTTAGGGAAGGAAATCTGCCCTCCTTACCTGGTCTGGTCTACATGTGACTCCAGAACCACAGCAATGTAATTGATTCTCAACTGCCTTCGGGCAACTAGGGATGGGCAATAAATGCTGGCCAGCCAGCGACGCCCATGTACCATGAAGCAATTAAACAAAAAGCCCACAGGGAAGTCCCAAACCCAGCAGAGCAATCCACACTCATGGACCCCATTTTCTCAGGAGTGAGATCCCTTTCCCACAATTTGTGACTTACAATTTTTAAGAGTAGATGAAAACGCTGGATAAAAGTCTGTGAAACTGTCAAGCCATCAAGTTA
The DNA here is from genome assembly GCF_964213995.1 of Mustelus asterias. Lineage (NCBI taxonomy): Eukaryota > Metazoa > Chordata > Chondrichthyes > Carcharhiniformes > Triakidae > Mustelus > Mustelus asterias. The sequence goes on along the minus strand of NC_135810.1, from coordinate 102,238,135 downwards.
TTTAAAACACCTGCCCATTTAAATTTTGAAAAAAACAGGCCTGCTGTGTCTGAGTTGTAAAAACAAATTGGCGCCTGAAGTTTCAATGTTGATGTAAGCCTGAGGGCTATCGTATAGCACAGTAAAATTTCTGTTTTCTGGCACTCTACTAACCAGAATTCTCCGTTTAACCAGAATTCAAAGGACAGGACTGTTTTAGATTGGAGATGTCAAACTCAATGATAATAGTTATTGGCAGCCCATCCTCACTCACTCTCAGCCTCCCACTGTTCTGCAGCACCATCTCCCTTTGCCATTACTCATTCAATTCTCAAGAATTATCTATTTACTCGATCCCCCCCATCTCTTGAGACTTCAATATCTGCATGATCATTTTGGAGCTTTCTGATTGGATGAAAACACGGAAGTCACTCTATATCTCAGTTAACCAGCATATTTGATTAACTGGTACCTCCCATTCCCGGAGGGTGCCAGGTCACAAAGAGTTTCCGACATCATTATGCTTGAATACTTCCACAACCTATCATTATCATAGTGGGGGACTATAGGTTCACAGTTTGATTGACAGCTGTAATAAGTTTTTTTAAAGGAGTTAGCTGCCTTTGATGTAGGCTTATGTATAGAAATGTTTGTTTTAGAAGGGATTAAAAAATTAAGCTAATTTAAATGTATTGAACAGCCTTTAATCAATGAGAGTTTTTTTTAAATATGGTGAACTTTGTAATGGATATTTAGAATGCAATCTTAGCATGGCTCCTGAGTCAGCCCATGATGGATGTTGGGACAAGGACCATGCAATGGTCTGTTGACCTCGGGAGGGATTTTCCGACCTTGGGGTGAGTGCGGCCGGAAAATCCCATCCATTGACTCTCTAACAGGTCACTGGGGTAAGATACCATTGGGGTTGAAACCTTAATTCAACAAAAGGGGAAGGATTTCGGACTAAGGATTTAGGCTTTAGGACCCTAACATCAGAGTCAAAAGGAGGTCAGGAACCCACACGAGGGGGGGAAGCAGTCACAAAGCCGTGAATTTCCCCTGAACTGGCCAGACCCAGGCCCATTGTATTAGAGGCCAGGCTCACCATCCAATTAAGGATGGGAGGGTTAGATTTACAAAGCTGGTGTACGAATAGGAGGCCCTGAAGAAATGAGAGCGCAAGATAGAGGCACCCTTTCGAGCATTAACACATTAATGTGTTAATAGTTTTTTATACCTTCTCCCTGGAAAGACGGAGAATGAGGGGAGATCTAATAGAGGTGTACAAGATTATGAAGGGTATAGATAGGGTGAACAGTGGGAAGCTTTTTCCCAGGTCGGTGGTGACGATCACGAGGGGTCACGGGCTCAAGGTGAGAGGGGCGAAGTATAACTCAGATATCAGAGGGACGTTTTTTACACAGAGGGTGGTGGGGGCCTGGAATGCGCTGCCAAGTAGGGTGGTGGAGGCAGACACGCTGACATCGTTTAAGACTTACCTGGATAGTCACATGAGCAGCCTGGGAATGGAGGGATACAAACGATTGGTCTAGTTGGACCAAGGAGCGGCACAGGCTTGGAGGGCCGAAGGGCCTGTTTCCTGTGCTGTACTGTTCTTTGTAAAGTCAAAGGTAGACATAGCAGCTAGGCCATCGAAGGAGAAACCCCTCTACAAAGTGGTCTGCAGCTGAAACCAGGCAGGCATGGAGGGGGGGGTGGGGTGGGGGGGTGGGGCGGCTTTCTGATGTGCATGGGTGAGGGGGAGGTGGAAAATTAATGAGGGGGGGAAAAATGGAGCCTAAAGAAGAAAATAATTTAGAAATATTAAATACCAAGCAGCACTGGCACTTGATTGAAGCGGCATTGCGTGTGTGTGATATGTAAGAAGCTGACCTGTGAATTTTCAGTGGTTTTATACGGGTAAAAGTGTTCATGGAGTAGGCATTACGGGCAGCTCCAGTGGCCTCACAAGATTTCTCTGACAAAATGGGTGTCAGCTGAACATCCCCGAATACCCACGTGAACATTCCGCTGGTGTTACACTGCGGATCATAGCTGCTTTGTTTAACCTTAATGCATTTTTCCCTTTCCTTCGCAGGCTTTTTCTTTACTGGAGGTTTCACCAATTGGGCGTGCAGATGTTGCAGTGAAATGTGATGGAGATTACATCATCTGCATGCCAGCGACTGTGAGAGGCAACAGCGCGCGCACCGCTTGGTGAAAAGGAGCCGTAAGCCCTACCTTATTAAAAAAAATATAGCTTCATCATTATTCAAACCAAACACGTATATTACAACAAGGAAAACAAGTGACCGTGTATCTTTGAGGCACCGACGGGGAAAAGTGATTAATTCTTCCCTTTAATTACCATCATTATTTTTTGCTCCCCCCCCAAACCCCTTTGATGTTTCGGCGGCAATAAAACTATTCGGTGACGGCGTTTTTTTTTGCAATCGCAAGAACAGCGGTTTCCTGCGCTCGGCTGGGGCCTGTTTGCAAAACTTCCAGTAATTACAGAGCCACCGAGTATATGGTGTTTCCAGCCATTCCCTCCCCCCTCCCCCCACCCCCTCCCCCTCGCATCGCTACATATGCCTGTCCAAATTCTGTGCTGTCTAGAAAGGTCATGTGACCCTCATCAGTCTCCCTGGGGGGTGGAGGAGGGGAAGCAGATTGATCCTGCTCTTTGTTGAGAGGTCAAGCCAGCTCCCTGAGCAGCAGGAGATTACCAACGCACTCCTAAAAGCTGAGCACTTCAGCGAGCTGGCGGCACTTATCCTCTGCTTTGACCTACATAGAGAGGCTGAATTGAACAGGCAGCACAACATGGCTCACCATTCACTCCCTTCCCTTGCGCTCAGTACAGCACAAGAACAGGCCCTTCGTTCTCCCCCCCCCCCCCCCCCCCGCGTCTGCGTATGTTTCCTCCGGATGCTCCGGTTTCCTCCCACACTCCGAAAGACGTGCTGTTTAGGTGCATTGGCCATGCTAAATCTCCCCCCCCACCCCCCGCTGTTTCCGAACAGGCGTCGGGATGTGGCGACTTGGGGATTTTCACAGTAACTTCATTGCAGTGTTAATGCAAACGTACTTGTGACACTCATAAATAAACTGAAAAAACTTCGGCCCATGATGTTGTGCCAAACATGATGCCAAATTAAGCGAATCCCTTCTGACCGCCCTTGGTCCATGGGCAGCGCGGCGGTTAGCACTGTGGCTTCACAGCGCCAGGGACCCGGGTTCGATTCCCGGCTCGGGTCACTGACTGTGTGGCGTTTGCACGTTCTCCCCGTGTCTGCGTGGGTTTACTCCGGGTGCTCCGGTTTCCTCCCACAGTCCGAAAGACGTGCTGATTAGGTGCATTGGCCGTGTTAAATTCTCTCTCAGTGTACCTGAACAGGCGCCGGGGTGTGGAGACTAGGGGATTTTCACAGTAACTTCATAGCAGTGTTAATATAAGCCTACTTGTGGCATTAATAAATAAACCTAAAAAAACTGCATATCCCTCTCTTCCTTGCATATTCACATGCTTATCTAAAAGCCCCTTAATTGGTCCTTTAGTGGGTGCTATTTGAAACATACATCAATGTGATTAAAATTAACCTTTGAACAAAATGTGCTTCCAAATAATTTTTTTACGTTTTAAATTCAAAGTACTGTTGCGTTGATGGGGCTGATTTTCCGGTGGGATTCGGAGACCCGGTATCTGGATGAAATAGTGGGGGAGGGGGGAGGGGGGGGGAGGTGCAGGGGGGCCAGAGCCTGTGCAATGGCGCCACCTTCCAAAGGCTGCCTCCTAATTGGCCACTTCTACATTCTCCACCCTTTTAGGGATGGCAGGTTGGTTTCCGAGGCAAGAGGACCAATCATAGAATCCCTACAGTGCAGAAGGAAGCCATTCGGCCCATCAAATCTGCACTGACTCTTCAGCGGGCTCAGAGGGCTCATCGCACGTCTTTGGACTGGGGGGGGGGGGGGTGCGGAGTGGGTGGGGGCGGCCTGCGCAGACGCGGGGAGGGTGTGCGGGCTCCGCGCGGACAGTGGCCCGGGCCGGGAGTCGAGCCCAGGTCCCTGGAGCTGTGGGGCAGCGGTGCTGGCCACTATGCTACCGTGCCGCCCTTGTTTTTCTATTTTTTCCCGTCAGAACTAAACCTGTTGAGCCATTTGCCAGCATGCACCCACAGGACTGAAAATAGTTTAGTCAGTGAATGCTTTTGACAACAATTGCCGCTCATTCTCAAAACCAAACTTCTGCTTACCTAATGCTCGAAAAATGTAAACCGTCCACCCCATTTAATTTGCAGGATTGCCTCCAGCAACACCTATGGCATCTCAATCAAGTAAATTAAACTCAGCAATGCTGTCAGAAACAACTCCCTTTGTGGGGAAACTTTATCAAGTCCAACGATGATAATGTCAAGAGTGGTGGTCGGGTTGCCGCACCATTTTGGGTCTGACCGTGAGCAGAGTAATTTTTGATATAGTTCAGCAATGTGACCGCAATATCACTGTCTTGTCCGTACAAACCTTTGACCATTTATTCTGTGGCAAGGGTTCAGTAAAAGCACTAAATGCACTGAGTGGGGCCTTCCCCAGTGATAGGAACAAATGACTAAAATCATAGTGCACTCGAGTACAATAAGAACCAAGCAGCCCACATTTGGGCCAAATTGACTGCAACACATATTGAGGCTGAGATCAGACCTAAATATACAGTTATGTTGAGGTAAGCTTATTATTCTTGTTCTTTTGTATTGGAATGCCAGATACACATGATGTAATTGGCTTTCTGCTGTGTGAAATGATGCATTTTCATAGAAGCATAGAATCCCTCCAGGCAGAAGGAGGCCATTCGGCCCATCGAGCCTGGACCGACAACAATCCCACCCAGGCCCTATCCCCGTAACCCACGTATTTACCCTGCTAATCTCCCTAACACTAAGGGGCAATTTAGCGTGGCCACTCAACCTAACCCGCACATCGTTGGAGTGTGGACTTGGATTTTGATAAATTAATAGCAGAGTTATAAGGAGAGGCTGGATAGACTGGGACTTTTTTTCCCTGGAGCGTAGGAGGCTTAGGGGCGATCTTATAGAGGTCTATAAAATAATGAGGGGCATAGAGAAGATAGATAGTCAATATCTTTTCCCAAAGGTAGGGGAATCTAAAACTAGAGGGCGTAGGTTTAAGGTGAGAAGGGAGATAAACAAAAGGGTCCAGAGAGGCAATTTTTTCACAGAGGGTTGTGAGTGTCTGGAATGAGCTGTCCGAGATAGTAGTAGAGGCGGGTACAATATTGTCTTTTAAAAAGCATTTAGTCAGTTATATGGGTAAGATAGGTACAGAGGCTTACGGGCCAAACACGGACAATTGGGACTAGCTTAATGGTAAAAACCGGGCGGCATGGACAAGTTGGGCTGAAGGTCCTGTTTCCATGCTGTAAACCACTATGACTATGACTATAACACAGGAGCCCCACCCAGGACACGTGGTGACACAGTGGCACAGTGGTTAGCACTGCGCCTCACAGTGCCAAGGACCCGGGTTCAATTCTGGCCTTAGGTGACTGCGTGGAGTTCTCCCCGTGTCTGCGTGGGTTTCCTCCGGGTGCTCCGGTTTCCTCCCACAGTCCAAAGATATGCAGGTTATGTGGATTGGCCATGCTCAAATGTCCCTCAGTGTTCAAGGATGTGTTGGTTAGGTGAATTAGCCGGTAAACATGTAGGATTATGGGGATTGGACGGGGGCGGAGAGAGCGGGAAGGGGGGTGGTGGGGGCTTGGGTAAGATGCTTGGTGGAGACTCAATGGGTGGAATTTTCCCGTCCCGCCAGCCACAGGAATTATAGCGGGCTGGACACGGACTATGCAAAGACCAAAACAGAAATGGTCTCTGTTTCCTTCTGGAGAATAAAGAAGGCCACAATTGGTCGGGCCATTGGAATGGAGCTCTTCCACAAGATTGGTTTTGGGAGCAGCTGTGGCCTTTCATCCTTGCACCTTCTCTGTAGTAACATGGAGCCTTGAGATCCCTGCCTTGCCATCGGGAGGCTACCTCCAAGGGGTTGCCAATCAATGGGAGTTGCTCTGATCGTGGTAAACTGCTGTCGCCTTTGGAAAGTAGAACACTGTCTGTGCGGAGTCTGCACGTTCTCCTTGTGTCTGGGTTTCCTCCGGATGCTCCAGTTTTCTCCCACAGTCGGAACGAGTGCTGGTTAGATGCTTTGGCCATTCTAAATTCCTCCTCAGTGTACCTGAACAGGCGCCAGAGTGTGGCGACTGGGGGATTTTCACAGTAACATCATTGCAGTGTTAATGTAAGCCTGCTTGTGACACTGATAAAATAAACTTTAAACTTTAAAATGGCCCCAAAGTGGGATCTTAATTGTTCTAATGGCCTGCCCAGCATCCCGACACAGATCCTCTTATTATCCCAGAGCCTGGCCTCCAGAACCATCTCTATGGGGCTGGGAACATTAATTCCCTATGTGTCTAAAAACCATAATTTAAAAATTGGCAAGCAGAGACGTACAGATCAAAACCGGGATAAAACAAAGTTGTTAAGCTACACCCTGAAAATCACTCCTAAGTTCAAAGACATTGCGGCTGAGTTTCTGACAGCCATGACAATTTTGCATAAACTACCACATTCTGTCACGTGTTCCATCTACGCGTTTTATTTGCTAGCGTTTCAGTTAATTTTAAATTTAGTTTCTTGGCCAGTTTTGCTTGATTGATCAGTGCAGATTAAGCAAGATGCTGCGAAATGGCATTTGCAGTGACATCAGGTGAAGCATTGAAAACCATGCAGGGAAACCCGTGAAGTAATTATTAATGTAGTTGTTTCCACCCCTCCCCCACCTTTCTCAGTCCTCGCTTGAACGACCAGCTTGTCACAGTTCAATGGGCATTTGCAGTCTTCCAATGCCTTATTCAGGGAGGCATTCCTAATGTGTGAAGCTCAGGAGAATTACACAGAAAGTGTAGCATCGAATATAGTTCATTCAGTCCAGCCAGTCACTACTAGCGTTAATGCTCCATGCAAACAATAAATCCCCCGTGCCCATTCTGATCCCACATTCCTTTGTCCACCCCTTTTCCTCAGTACCCAAGCCCTGCGAAACGCAACATGAGAGTTGGTGAGTGAAACAAGCTGTTTAATTGTGGAATCCAGTGCAGTCAAGCCCAATCCTGTACTTACCTTCCATCCAGACGTGAATATTTTCCAGTTGGTGTCACTGGGAAGGGATTAAAAGTAGGAGCTCTGACTGCTTTATTTCCTCCCTCATTTTAACATCAGGTCACTGCATCGCCTGAGATCAGCATGGGATGGTCTGTTTGGGTTCATGCCTTTACGCGTTTGCGTGCAGTCTGCACGTTCTCTCTGTGTCTGTGTGGGCTTCCTCCGGCCGCTTTGGTTTCCTCCCACAGTGTGAAAGGCGTGCTGGTTAGGCACATTGGCCTTGCTCAATTCTCCCTCAGTGTACCCGAACAGGCACCGGAGTGTGGCGGCTAGGGGACTTTCACAGTAACTTCACTGCAGTGTTAACGTAAGCCTACTTGTGACACGAATAAATAAACTTATAAACAAAGATCATAGCATCCTTGCAATGCAGAAGGAGGCCATTCGGTCCATCGAGTCTGCACTGACCACAATCCCACCCAGGCCCTAAAATGTGCAGGTTAGTTTGACACTAAATCGACCCTTCGTGTCAGGGGGATTAGCAGGGTGAATACAGGGGATTACATTGATAGGGCCTGGGTGGGATTGTTGTCAGTGCAGGTTTGATGGGCCGAATGGCCTCCTTCTGCACTGTAGGCGTTATTTGATTTATCCACTAGGAATGAAGAGAGCTTTGTAAATATTGAAGTAAATTTTGTCTTGAGCACTCCCAGCTCAATGTTTTATTTCCAGGAGAATGAATTGGCCGGATTCTGTTTGTAATGAGTTGATGGTTTAGTGAATGAAGTAACCTGCTCGCCCAGCCTGGAACCTATCTGAGGGCCATCACCGGAGAGATATCTGAACTAACGCCATCCTCATAAAACTGGCAAGCTGTCTCTGATGCCCAATTGGGATACGCATCTCACTGGCAATATGCTGATGAGGTACGAGGTGAGGCCTGGGCATTTTGGGGTGTGCACCATCTAATTCAGACTCAGAAACAGGCTGAAATGAGTTTCCACCACTGTTTTGTGCCACGGCAGACAGCAGAGTGATACGGTAAAGTGATTTCGAGGAGAGAATGAAAGACAGCAGGAACACATTGATCGAGAGATTGTTTGAATGATCAGCCTCCAATGGTAGAGTAAGGGATCAGCAGGCAAGTGGTGGTTCTATTTGAGAGTTGCGGTGAATTTTGGCAGTAATACAAGGCAGGAGAAGGCTCCCTCAACAAAATCTTGGCCGGATTTGAAAATGAGAATGAAGATTTTGAAATCTATTTGCTGAGGGACAGTGAGTCTGTTGAGTCTGGCAAAGTAAGAAGTCTCACAACACCAGGTTAAAGTCCAACAGGTTTATTTGATAGCAAAAGCCACTAGCTTTCAGAGCGCTGCTCCTTCATCAGGTAAGTGGAAGTTCTATTCACAAACAGGGCATATAAAGACACAAACTCAATTTACAAAATAATGGTTGGAATGCGAGTCTTTACAGGTAATCAAGTCTTAAAGGTACAGACAATGTGAGTGAAGAGAGGGTTAAGCAGAGGTTAAAGAGATGTGTATTGTCTCCAGCCAGTGAGATTTTGCAAGCCCAGGCAAGTTGTGGGGGTTACAGATAGTGTGACATGAACCCAAGATCCCGATTGAGACCGTCCTCATGTGTGCAGAACTTGGCTATCAGTCTCTGTTCAGCGACTCTGCGCTATCGTGTGTCGTGAAGGCCGCCTTCGAGAACGCTTACTCGAAGATCAGAGGCCGAATGCCCGTGACCGCTGAAGTGTTCCCCAACAGGAAGAGAACACTCGTGCCTGGTGATTGTCGAGCGGTGTTCATTCATCCGTTGTCGTAGCGTCTGCTGGAGGGAAATCATCCTACAATGTCCTGGATTATGTAAAATAGAAAGCATCCTTTCCCATGTATCACAGCTTGGTATGGCTCCTGCTCTGTCCAAGACTGCAAGGAACTGCAAAGGATCGTGAATGAAGCCCAATCCAGCCATTGACTCTGTCTACACTTTCCGTTCTCTCGGAAAAGCAGGCAGTATAATCAAGGACCCCATGCACCCTGGACATACTTTCTTCCACCTTCTTCTGTCGGGAAAACGATACACGTACCAACCAACTCAAGAACAGCTTCTTCCCTGCTGCTGTCAGACCTTTGAATAGACCTATCTTATATTAAGCTGATCTTTCTCTACACCCTAGCTACGACTGTAACACTAAATTCTGCACTCTCTCCTTTCCTTCTCCCCAATGTACTCTGTGAACGGTATGCTTAGTCTGTATAGCGCGCAAGAAGCAATACTTTTCATTGTATGCCAATACATGTGCCAATAATAAATCAGAATATGTAAAGAGCAAGATTGGGAGGCCAGCGAGGAGTATATTTAAGAAAGTGATTCTGAGATTGATTTGATTTATTATTGTCACATGTATTAGTATACAGTGAAAAGTATTGTTTCTTGCATGCTATACAGACTATACATGCTATACCGTTCATAGAGAAGGAAAGGAGAGGGTGCAGAATGTAGTGTTACAGTCATAGCTAGGATGTTGAGAAAGACCAGCTTAATATAAGCTAGGCCCATTCAAAAGTCTGATGGCAGCAGGGAAGAAGCTGTTCTTGAGTCAGTTGGTACGTGACCTCAGACTTTTGTATCTTTTTCCCGACAGAAGAAGGGGAAGAGAGAATGTCCGGCGTGCATGGAGTCTTTAATTATGCTGGCTGCTTTTCCGAGGTAGCAGTAAGTGTAGACAGAGTCAATAGATGGGAGGCTGGTTTGCATGATGGATCGGGCTACATTCACGACCCTTTGAAGTTTCTTGAGGTGATGAAAATGTGGAGTGGGGTTTCAGTGGGCAAGGGAGGAATGATAAGGGTATAAATACTTTTAAAAAGGAAGAAATGGATGTTGCTGCTGTGATTGTAAAGTTCATTCTAGATCAGATAGATCGTCAAAGTTACTCTGAATTTAGATTGAGTGAACAGCTGAGGGAGCTAGTGGAGTTGGAGCCAGGAACATATAGATGCTTTTGGAAACCATAAAGGCTTTGTTGACACTGAGCTCCCGGAAACCAACTCACCCAGTATCTGATGTCAGACAGGCAGCCAGATAGTGGAGTAAAAGCCTCTGTTCAGAAAAACAGAATTTGGAAGGCGTTGACATACAAATGGAAGTTGGTTTCACGGGTAATGTGTTCTTAAAGAGGAAGAAATCTGACAAGAAACTTCTTTCTGTTGCTTCTTCTCCCAAAGACTTTGACTTCCTGCTGGGATCTGATCCATGATTGCTTCCCAGTACTTTGCTCAATGAGCCACAGTCTGAATCTCAACCATGACAGGAAACATTATCATGCTACTTAACTAAGGTGGGAGTCACAGTCAAGCTCGATATTGGGGTGAATTTTACAGGGCCTTTTGGGGACAGGTTCAGAGACAGGAAGACTGGCAAAATGACATGGGAAGGTGTTTGGAGACCGTGGGGGGTTGCCCGTCATCATTTTGCCACCATGACATATTGCCAGCGGTAGATCAGCCAACCTGAGCCCAATTACTGCACTGAAGTGGCCATTGAAGGGTCTCTTCCCACCTCCTCTAGCATTTTACCAGCAATACCTCTGGGGTGCGGGGATATTGTGGCCTCCTTTTTGGGTACTCATCTGCCCATGGAAGGGATCTATGGCAGCAATGCCCATCCACAGCGCATCAGCACTACCTGCCCTCAGCCACCCCGCCTCACCAAGTCCCGACTGAATGAACCCAGCATCCCCAGGGGACCCGGGTTCGAATCCTTCCATCGCAGACGGGAGATTTTGAATTAATTCCAGAATTACGAATCTACTGATGACCATGAAACCATTGTCGATGTTGGAAAAACCCATCTGTTTCACTCATGTCCTTTCGGGAAGGAAATCAGCCATCCTTACCCGGCCTGGCCTACATGTGACTCCAGAGCCACGGCAATGTGGTTGACTCTCAACTGCCTTCAGGAAACTAAGGATGGGCAACAAATGCTAGCCAGCCAGTGACGCCCATGTCCCACAAATGAATAAGAAAAAAGACCTTAGTACCCAATTGTGAGGGTGCATGGCTATTGATATATCCTCTTCTTCTTGGTGGAACCTAGCTATGGCCACCACTCCCACTGGTGCTGCCAAGACCCCTGACCTGTGGCCCTCTGATTGGACCAGCAGCTCTTGGGTCCCAGTCACCATCTTTAACAGGGGTGGTGGCCCAGATGGCAGCTTTTTAATTGGGTGCTGCCTGTAAAATACGGCCCCCCAGTCCCACTACAATATTATCACACACCCCTTCCCCCCACTCCACCACCCGCACCCCCCTCCCCCCATCCAATCCTGGACAGTAGGACTTCCACTACCTCTGGAAGATTCCCCCGTCTTCACCCCACGTATCATACACAATCTTCTACCAAGGATTACTTGTTTGAAATGAGGAGCAGAAACACCAGCTAATATTCCCTCCTCCCTGTCCCACTCCCAGTCCAGGTGTGTAGACATCAATTGCAGTGGTTCCATTGTAAACCCAAACTGAGAACAGATAACTCTTCATGACTGGAAAGTACTTTCCTGGTCTGCGTTTATTTATCATTTGATTAAATTTGCTGAGACATATGTTAATGAGATGATCTACCATTGTCTGAGGATTAACATCTTCGAATGAAATAGAAAATTCCATCCTCTTTATTTGTATCAAATTAATATCCTACATTAAACTTAAACTGGTTCAAACACATTTCGCGTTTTCAAAGCAAACACAGATCGAAGAAAAAAGACAGAATTTATTGAGCTTCTACAGAATTTTCTGCTGCCTTCAGCGTGTACAGGGAGAGAACCTCAAATCCAGCAACCTCAGGACCGAGTCCATGACAGATTTCAGAATTTGCCAATTTTCAGGGAAAAGAAATCGGAATGCTTGACTTCAGATCGGAACACCTTAATTCAGTGAATCGAGGACGCAGGAAAACCGACTGATATGATTGCAAAGCACTTTAGGTTATTGGCCAGGTTACTGTTGATATGAATTCCTTTGTCACGCATTGGATTTAATAACTGTGTCATGCCTCCCCCCACTCCCCTACATCAGCCCACCCTGTTTAAAATGAGGAAAGATTAAACTGAAATGTTAAAAATACTCTGTAGTAATAGAGTTATAAAGCACACAAAGAGCTCCTTCAGCCCATCGCGTCTGCGCCAGCCATCAGCATCTATCTATTCTAAATCAATTTTCCAGCATTTGGCCCAGAGCCTTGTATGTTACAGCATTTCAAATGCTCATCTAAATGCTTCTTAAATGTTGCGAAGGTTCCTGCCTCTACCAGCCTTTCAGGCAGTTAGTTCCAGATGCCCAACATGTTTTTTATTCATGCAAGATTAGGCCATAAGACATAGGAACAGAAGTAGGCCATTCGGCCCATCAAAGCCTCTCCGCCATTCAATGAGATCATGACTGACCTGAAACGATAATCCTCAACTCCACTTTCCCGCCTTATCCCCACAGCCCTGTCTACCTCAGCCTTGAATATACTTAATGACCCAATCTGCTTAATGACCCAATGAAACATTCTGCTCAGTGAGAACTGAGTTGTGAGAAGTTTTTTTTTGAAGTTTATTTATTAGTATCACAAATAGGCTTACATTAACACTGTGAAAATCCCCTAGTTGCCACACTCCGGCACCTGTTTGGGTACACTGAGGGAGAATTTAGCATGGCCAATGCACCTAACCAGCACGTCTTTCGGACTGTGGGAGGAAACCGAAGCACCCGGAGGAAACCCACGCAGACACGTGGAGAATGTGTAGACTCCGCACAGACGGTGACCCAAGCCAGGAATTGAACCCAGGTCCCTGGAGCAGTGAGGCAGCAGTGCTAACCACTGTGCCACTGTGTAAGAGAGTAAGGGGAGGTGAATTATCCACTCCATCCCCGACCTGTTGCAATTATGAAATAGCTGACTTATCTCGTGTATGGGGGCAGGAATCTCATATGTTATTACAAATTGGTGACCTAGCAAGTTAATAGAACTCCGATACCATCAACAGGGGCAACCACAGTGGCCTCTCTAGCTGTAAGAATCTGGTCAAAAGAGAAAGAAAGATTTGCACTTATATGGCAGCCACCAGATGAGTCACTGACTCGAGAACCCAACACATTTCCAAGGAGCTCCACTAACATATCAGCCTTGATTTTTGTACTCAAGCCCTGGAGTGAGACTTGAACCCAGAACCTTGGCACTCAGAAGCAAGAGTGCAACTAACTAAGCCACAGCTGCCAAGTGGTCACACAAGGGAGGTTCTCCAGGAGGAGTAGGGGTGCGGAAGACTTTCCCTGCATACATTTCTTCCTCTTTCTGAATTGATGATTGGCCCCAGAGCCCACAATGTCTTTTCTCTTTCAGCCTTGGGCAAGAATGTTCAACTTGAATGGCGTCTTACCATGTTCTTCTAAAATGCTTGATCATGGTTGCAACATCATTGAACCATAGAATCCCTACAGTGCAGAAAGAGGCTATTTGGCCCATCAAGCCTGCACCGACCCTCCGAAAGAGAAGTTCACCCAGGCCCCCCCCTCCACCCTATTCCCGTAACCCAGCATATTTACCACAGCTAATCCCCCTAACTTACACATCGTGGGATTCTGAGGGGCAAATTGGCATGGCCAATCCACCTAACCTGCAGATCTTTGGACTCTGGGAGATTACCAGAGCACCTGGAGGTAATCCATATACTGGAGTATCCCGAGAAAAGGCTCAGGTAAATGGTGGCAGAAAGAGTTTAAAGTTTTAAGTTTAATTATTAGTGTCATAAGTAGGCTTACATTAACACTGCAATGAAGTTACTGTGAAAATCCCCTAGTCGCCACACTCCCGCGCCTGTTCGGGTACACTCAGGGAGAATTTAGTGTGGCCAATGCACCTAACCAGCACGTCTTTTAGACTGTGGGAGGAAACCGGAGCACCCGGAGGAAACCCACGCAGACACGGGGAGAATGTGTAGACTCCACACAGACAGTGACCCGAGCCGGGAATTGAACCGAGGTCCTAGAGCTATGAGGCAGCAGTGCTAAACACTGTGCCACCGTGTCACCCGTAAGATGTGACCAGAATCCATATACCTCAGGCTAGGTTCACAGGGAAGGAGTCCGGCTAAACCATCAGCATCATGTGGTGGCAGTGATGACAAATGGCACCTTCCTCACTCCTAGGACAGAGGAGTAGAGCCAAAACAAACGCCATGATCCGACAAGGTAAGGATGAAGGAGCAGGTTCTTAAATTGATGGACAAGCCTTACTTTTCATTTTACCATGGTTCTCTAACTCTTCACTTGGAATCTATGTCAGGACTTCCCTTCTCAAGCCCGTCTTGCATTCAGTTCTTTATAACTCCAACATTCAAATTACAGGGTCTTCCGAGCACTTGCTTTCCATGTTTTATCACCTGTCTGCAGCCAGCTGAGAAATCTCCTTCACCTATCTAATGTTGTGAATATTGTTTCAGGACCAGCTGCCGCACAACGCCTGAGAAGCACAGGCTGCTGGTGGTGATGGTGAGCTTCCTATTCTGAGTGAGCGCACCGAGGGGGCAGGAACACTTGGCAGTCAGGGATGACAGGTTTGATGGGCCATTGGTAGCGGCGGGTGATGTGGTGCGTAGCACCTGCTGCAACACTTCAAAACAAAAACAAAGCAGCATCAATCTCCACAGCTGTTCCTATTTCATCATTCTCTCAGAATGCTTCACATCCATTCTTACCTCATTTTAACTGGTTTCTCTGGTTCTGGCACGTCATAGGCTGCAGAATCATAGAATCCCTACAGTGCAGGAGAGTCTGTACCAACCACAATCCCACCCAGGCCCTATTCCTGTAACCCCACAAATTTACCCTAGCTAATCCCCACTGTCACTAAGGGGCAATTTTACCATGGTCATTCAACCTAACCCACACATCTTTGGACTGTGGGAGGAAACCGGAGCACCCAGAGAAAACCCACACAGACACAGGGAGAATGTGAAAACTCAACACAGACAGTGACCCGAGGCTGGAATTGAACCTGGGTCCCTGGCGCTTTGAGGCAGCAGTGTTAACCACTGTGCCACCACGCCGAACAGCAAGGATGAGGACAATGAAGGTTTTGACAATGGAGAGGATAACAATCCTGTTCTGGCTATTGCTGCCCTGCCCCATGTGCTCACATCTTTTGCCATCTCTGTCGCATGCTTTAACTTAGAGACTGGGCGTCCTTGGGAATTTAGATAATAGGAATGAGGAAAGGGCATCGGTTAGCTCACAGAGCACAAGAGAACTATTTTTTAAAATTCATTCGTAGGACTTAGGCATTGCTGGCTGGCCAGCACTTTTTGCTCATCTCTAGTTGCCCTTGAGAAGGTGGTGGTGAGCTGCCTTCTTGAAACACTGCAGTCTACATGCTGTGGGTTGACCCACAATGCCAGCTAGAGGAGTAAGTAATAGATGTGGACTTGGTAGTTCTCCATAGGAACAGAGATACACCACTCAGCCCATCAAGCCTGGTCCACCAAACAACTAGATCATTGCTGCTCATTTAACTCAACAATCACTTTCCCATGCTATCTCCATATCCTTTATGTCATTCGTCTCTAGAAATCTATTGGTCTCTGTCTTGAGCGTGCTTGATGATTGAGCTTCCACAGCCCTCTGGAGTAGAGAATTCCAAAGATTCACCACCCTCTGAGTGAAGAAATTTCTCCTTATCTCAGTCATAAAATGGCGTGCCCGTTATTCTGAGACTCTGTCCCCTGGTTCTAGACCCCCAGCCAAAGGAATCATCCTTCCTGCATCCACCCTTTCAAGACTTGTAAGTGTTTTGTAAGTTTCAATGAGATCACCTCTCATTCTTTGAAGTTCTGGAAAATACAAGTCCAGTTTCCTTAATCTCTCTTCTTAAAACAATCTTGCCAGCCCAGGGACTATTCTAGTGAACTTCTGTTACATTCCCTCCATGGCAAGTATATCCTTCCTTAGATAAGGAGACCAAAACTGTACACAATTGCAGCCAGATATCTTTACTCCTGTACTCAAATCCCCTTACGATGAAGGCCAACTTGGGTCAATTTGGGTCAATCCACCTAACCAGCATGTCTTTCAGTCTGTGGGAGGAAACCATAGCACCCAGAGAAAACCCCCACAGATACACGGAGGTTGTGCAAACTCCACACAGACAGTGACCCAAGCCGGGAATCAAACCCAGGTCCCTGGTGCTGTGAGGCAGCAGTGCTAATCACTGTGCCACCGTGCTGACCCAATGAGGTTACCTCACTAATGTTTTTAAGGCAAGGATAGATACATTTTTGAACATTAAAGGATTTAAGGGTTATGGTGAGCGGGCGGGTAAGTGGAGCTGAATCCACGAAAAGATCAGCTATGATCTTATTGAATGGCAGAGCAGGCTTGAGGGGCTAGATGGTCTACTCCTGCTCCTAGTTCTTATGTTCTTATGTCCATTTGAAATCCAAGTACATCACGTTTACAGGAATGCACTTTTGCTGTGTATTAGAAATGCCTCCTTAAATGTCTCCCATTGTATCCCTACTGACCTACCCCTTGACCTAATTTCCCAGTTCACATTAGCCAACTCTATCCTTATACTCTTATTACCTTTATTTAAGTTTAAGCACTATTCTTAGAACCTTTCTCTCTCCCTGAAACTGTATGCAAAACTCAATCATATTACCATCACTGCTGTGAGGTAATTGAATAAATCTGTCATCACACCCACTCACTCTAATTGGTCAGGATTACAGGAAGCCAGATGAAAATGTGGCTGACAACATGATGCTGAAACTTTGGGATTCCTGACTTCAAGCCACCCCTACTATGAATGGGTCAGAAAATTAAAATTTAGCCCTTAATGTCTAACACATGAAAGACTTCCAATTCTTTATATGTACTGAATACAGGATGCAACCTTTACCAGAATTAGAACAACTGGGCTTTCAATAATATGCAGTTTTTAATTGCATTTGTGTGTGTCAAAACTACCTATTGTGTAGGGTATAGCCAAAGTCTTTAATGCTGAATTAAAACAATGCCTTTATACTCTCAAAGGTGGCTGAATAGCAATTCTCTAGGTAGTCAGGAGCTTTTGACTTTCAACTAATGTACTCCTATTTTAAAATTACTCCACCGTCATAACCTGTCAGTCAGTATGAAGTCACGATGGCGTCACATCAGCATTAAGAGATCCGCTGAGCCTTCTGTATGGCTCTATGTGTTCTGTCGCTGCAGCTTAAACAGTTACAAGCTCTTACACAATCCTAATATCTCTTCAGTACTGCCATTAACATTGCCAGGATGGGTTAATTTTTGCAATGTTGGTTTTATGCCTCCAATTCAAACTGACACGTGCAAATGATGCTGAGAACTGGTGTATTGCAATCATTATGCTTCTTGAATTGATACTCGAATCATGAACATTTTGCCATTGACTAAATTGGATTTTTTTTGCTTTCATCCACGTTCACTCACAATGCGTACTTAACCAGCACAATTTCATAAGTGCATTATAAACACTAAACCCCACAGTGGCAATAATTCCAGGACTTTGAGAGCATTTCAGCGCTATTACCAAGTGCAATTTTGACTCAAATAACAGGCTAATATTTCTAAATATACTCTGGTGACGATAAACCTTGCCTGCATCAAGCACATATTAGAAAATCGTGGGTGTGTTTCCAATACATGCTTGTGACTGGAAATGTTCCTCACTAACCAGCACTTATGGGAAAAGACCGCCATCATTTAATCTTTCATGTCTTGTGCCATGCCATCAATTCCGATATAAATGCATGCCCTTGTATTCTCACTGACAAAGCAGATACCTCTGATGGCTTTCTGTGTTCATGCTTTAAGTCGATGATCAGTAGTGAACTGGAAAATGTTAAGTTTGAATGTAATCTGTGGTGTATTTGCTGATCTCAGCATGGACAGAGTAGGGTATTATTTGACACTATGCCCTTGGGTAAGCGAGGGATTAATTGGCTAGCATGCCCAATTGTGATTTCTATCATAGGGGCCCCTCCTGGAAGAGCTTGCATACATCTCAGGCTTAACCCAGACCGGGAGGCACAGTGGTTAGCACTGCTGCTTCACAGCACCAGGGACCCGGGCTCAATTCCCGGCTTGGGTCACTTGTGGAGTCTGCATGTTCTCCCCATGTCTGCATGGGTTTCTTCCGGATGCTCCGGTTTCTGGTTAGGTGCATTGGCCGTGCTAAGTTCTGCCTCAGTGTACCGGAACAGGCGCCGGAGTGTGGCGACTAGGGGATTTTCACAGTAATTTCATTGCAATGTCCATGTGAGCCTGCTTGTGACATTAATAAGTAAAAACTTTTAAACTCACTTCAGTTAAATATCTTGAAAATGATAACTTTACCATCAAAATTCACTATCAATATTCTGATAGTGCTAACTTCACCAGCAAGATTCAGAATAATGGTGACTTGATGAAGTGGAGGTCAATCAATACCTTTAGAAATTCATCTTGGCAGGTTGTCAATGCCATCAGGAGACGAAATGGGCGGGGGGGGTGGTGGGAAATAAGAGTAAAGCTTATATCCCATCTTCCACAGACATCCCGCCTTCCCGAAAATGAGACCCCCGCAGGTCAGTCCTGGAAACCAATCCCACCACCGACATGGAGTCAGGAGATGGCACCCAGTCCACCCAACTATCTGCCACATTTCATCAATTTCCTTCTCGGGACTGGTGGAAAATTGGCTGGTGGATATAAATGGGGCCCAGGAGTTAGGATTGCCCAGGGCTCATTCTCACACCAGCAAGGAAGTGTATTTCTGGGTCACCTCACTGCCCATTCACTCAAAACTCACTTGGAGTTAAAAAAATCAGGACTTTGAAGCGCTGCTTCTGATCACTTCTTCGTGAACACCACTTGTGCCTGCGGGCATTGGGTGAGAATCGGGTCTGGCTGGACTCTGATTTCCTCTGTGGTTTGACAGCCTTTTGACACACACTGTACATGGTTCACACTTATAGAATGGCTCTTTGAATGAGGAGGTATCCATGATCGCACCCCAGCTCAGATCGTCAATCTCAGGAACGGATGAAGACCATTTGGGGGAAAAAAACAGGAAGTCTCCTCTGAAAGATTTATCCCATGGAAGAAGCCTCTTTGTTCTCCCTCCTGATCCAGGAGACCAAGTCAGATACTGTAGATAAAGAGCTCACCTATGACTAGCTGTCTTTAAGGTGAAATGATCAGTCTATCTCAATCCTAACTATTGATTTCTGTGGTTAAATGCAGCTAAATAGTCTTCAAATCATAGAATCCCTACAATGCAGAAGGAGGCTGTTTGGCCCATCGAGTCTGCACCAACAACAATCCCACCCAGGCCCCACCTTATCTCTGTATCCGCATGTATTTACCCTCTGGTCCCCCTGACACTAAGGGGCACTTTACCATGCCCAATTAACCTTATTCTTTGGAGTGTGGGAGGAAACCGGAGCACCCAGAGGAAACCCACCCAGATACGGGGAGAACGTGCAAGCTCCACACAGACAGGCACCCAAGGCTGGAATTGAACCGGGATCCCTGGCGCTGTGAGGCAGCAGTGCTAACCACTGTGCCACCGTGCCGCCCTAATATGTCTTTGTTCATCACTAATCTTTTATGCTTAGTTTCATCCAGGACCTGGTGATCCCAGCTCAATGCCCTGGCAGCTGAGTAAAGAAGAGCCACCCCTGTACATAGTGTGAAGGGATTTCTCCTGGCTGTAAACAGGCGTGACAAACCTTCATGAGGCTGAGCTTTGTAAGGAGAATATTCCATTAAGTGCGGAGACATTCTTAACGTTTTTTTTTCCCTTCTGAATTCTGCAGGTTCAAAGCATTTCTTTCCTCTACCCACAGTTGTTCTTTAACAGTTTTCAGGCAACCGGAGTGTTAAACAAAGAACCATTTCACACCGATCCATAGATGGCTAGATAAATGCAAATGCTTTTGATGCGATACTGGATAAAATAATGTGCACAGCCAGACGATATCATTTACATTTCTAAAAATCTTGCTAGTCACATTACTGGTGATTATCGTTTCTTTCTCCACGCAGGATCCCAAAGTCTGATTGCTATGTTTGTCTTTTCATCAATATACAGGGTTTTCATTGTACCGTGGGCTGCTTTATTCTGCACATGTGATAACACCCACAAGTTACAAATATCACTAGACTGTCAGCTAGATTTTCCATCCATTCATAACTAACAGTGGAAAATGTGCACATATTTGGGCCGAACAGAACCAACGCATTGTTTAAATGTTAACAGCTGCGTTCTCTCTGATACAGAAAATTTTTCACCGCTCATTCATTATTCAGTCAGGTTTGCCCATTGGAAAAACGTTGTATTAAATGATCGTTGCTGTGAAACCTTTATTTATTAATAACATCAAACGTGAGAGCAAAATTCCCAGTAATTATTTCTAGCATAGGAAAAGGAGTAGGTTGTTCAATCTCTCAAGCCTGACCTGCAATTCAATTAGATCATAACTGATCTGCACCTCGACTTCATTGACCTGCCTTTCCCCTTGATGCTGGTGGTGTGTTACAGTTCACTCGCAGAGCTGCCATGGCAACGTGCCATAGGAAGTTGCTAAGCCCTCGGACCTCACACTCTGCGTAACTCAAAGATCTCATATCTAAGAGGGGGCAGTTGGCCTGCTCCCAGCTTTTTACCAAAGCCTCAATGAACCAGTTGACCATTTGATTTTTCAGCGCCTTAAGGAGGTGTTTAAGCTCCATTTGGTACCACTCCTAAACAAGTGGGCGGCACAGTGGTTAGCACTGCTGTCTCACAGCTCCAGGACTTGAGTTCAATTCCCGGCTTGGGTGACTGTCTGTGTGGAGTTTGCACCTTCTCCCAGTGTCTGCATGGGTTTCCTCCGGGTGCTCCAGTTTCCTCCTGCAATCCAAAATGTGCGGGTTAGGTGCATTGGCCATGCTAAATTTCCCCTTAGTATCCTGGGATGTTAGGTTAGAGGGATTAGCAGGGAAAATATGTGGGGTTGCGTGGATAGGACCTGTGTGGGATTGTTGTTGGTGCAAACTCGATGGGCCGAATGGCCTCCTTCTGCACTGTAGGGATTCTAAGATGACTGCCGCCAGAAGGTTGGCTATTGAAGGGACTAAAGCTGAAGACATTCTCAGCAGGTAAATGTTTATTTTCCCCATGCTGACACTATAGTTAAGAAAGCCTACCAACGCCTCTACTTTCTCAGAAGACTAAGGAAATTTGGCATGTCAGCTACGACTCTCACCAATCTTTACAGATGCACCATAGAAAGCATTCTTTCTGGTATGGCTCTTGCTCTGCCCAAGACTGCAAGAAACTACAAAAGGTTGTGAATGTAGCCCAAATCATCACGCAAACCAGCCCCAGGAAATTATAGGCCGGTGAGCTTGACGTCCGTGGTAGGGAAGTTGTTGGAGAGGATTCTTAGAGACAGGATGTATGTGCATTTAGAACGGAACAATCTCATTAGTGACAGACAGCATGGTTTTGTAAGAGGGAGGTCATGCCTTACAAATTTGGTGGAGTTTTTTGAGGAAGTGACAAAAACGGTTGATGAAGGAAGGGCCGTGGATGTTGTCTATATGGATTTCAGTAAGGCATTTGACAAAGTCCCACATGGCAGGTTGGTTAAGAAGGTTAAGGCTCATGGGATACAAGGAGAAGTGGCTAGATGGGTGGAGAACTGGCTTGGCCATAGGAGACAGAGGGTAGTGGTCGAAGGGTCTTTTTCCGGCTGGAGGTCTGTGACCAGTGGTGTTCCGCAGGGCTCTGTACTGGGGCCTCTGCTATTTGTGATATATATAAATGATTTGGAAGAAGGTGTAACTGGTGTAATCAGCAAGTTTGCGGATGACACGAAGATGACTGGACTTGCGGATAGCGAAGAGCATTGTCGGGCAGTACAGCAGGATATAGATAGGCTGGAAAATTGGGCGGAGAGGTGGCAGATGGAGTTTAATCCGGATAAATGCGAAGTGATGCATTTTGGAAGAAATAATGTAGGGAGGAGTTATACAATAAATGGCAGAGTCATCAGGAGTATAGAAACACAGAGGGACCTAGGTGTGCAAGTCCACAAATCCTTGAAGGTGGCAACACAGGTGGAGAAGGTGGTGAAGAAGGCATATGGTATGCTTGCCTTTATAGGACGGGGTATAAAGTATAAAAGCTGGAGTCTGATGATGCAGCTGTATAGAACGCTGGTTAGGCCACATTTGGAGTACTGCGTCCAGTTCTGGTCGCCGCACTACCAGAAGGACGTGGAGGCGTTAGAGAGAGTGCAGAGAAGGTTTACCAGGATGTTGCCTGGTATGGAGGGTCTTAGCTATGAGGAGAGATTGGGTAAACTGGGGTTGTTCTCCTTGGAAAGACGGAGAATGAGGGGAGATCTAATAGAGGTGTACAAGATTATGAAGGGTATAGATAGGGTGAACAGTGGGAAGCTTTTTCCCAGGTTGGAGGTGACGATCACGAAGGGTCACAGGCTCAAGGTGAGAGGGGCGAAGTATAACTCAGATATCAGAGGGACGTTTTTTTACACAGAGAGTGGTGGGGGCCTGGAATGCGCTGCCAAGTAGGGTGGTGGAGGCAGGCACGCTGACATCGTTTAAGACTTACCTGGATAGTCACATGAGCAGCCTGGGAATGGAGGGATACAAACGATTGGTCTAGTTGGACCAAGAAGCGGCACAGGCTTGGAGGGCCGAAGGGCCTGTTTCCTGTGCTGTACTGTTCTTTGTTCTTTGTTCTCTCACCCATTGACTCTGTCTGCACTTCCCACTGCCTTGGCAAAGCAGCCAGCATAATTAAGGATCCCACACACCTCGGATATTCTCTCTTTCACCTTCTTCCTTCTGGAAAAAGATACAAAAGTCTGAGGTCACGTACCAACTGACTCAAGAACAGCTTCTTCCCTGCTGCCATCAGACTTTTGAATGGACCAACTCGCACTAAGTTGATCTTTCTCTACACCCTAGCCAAGACTGTAACACTACATTCTGCACTCTCTCGTTTCCTTCTCTATGAATGGTATGTTTTGTCTGTATAGCGCGCAAGAAACAATACTTTTCACTGTATGTTAAGACATGTGACAATAATAAATCAAATCAAATCAAAAAAAGGTTTTCCATTGCTAACAACTAAAATATACAGAAGTTCCAATTAATTTCTACCTGGGCCGATGTCTCAACATTGATAGGACTTTATCGTGCAGGCAGACACTCAATGGATGAAAATATGGCTGGATCTCCATTGTTAACATTTAAGGCAGATTCCCACTAGAACTAAGCTGCATATTCAATACCCATAGTTCGAAGGAGGAAACGGAATTGAATTCAGAGAATAAATGTGCTACATTTGCAAATGTAAGGATGAAAAGTTTTAATTATCTCTGCATCCAGTCATGCTCAAATGATGGTTGTATAATCAAGAGTGGATCGTGAGCAAGAATAACAGCAACACATGGGTAAACCTGGACGAAACCACAGATGGACACAATCAAATGATGGATTTAACTCTGCAAATTCCCATATCCGATGCAAGTACCTTGCCTTGGATTGTTGAACTATCACCTGAATGATTGATAGTGATAAAAGAGCTTTGCAAATGACTGAGAGTCATGCTAATAGATCACTCTAATCAAATTGCAGAGTGGCAAATTTAAAAGGTCTTGCACGTGGGCGAATATTTGTGTTTGCTCAGCGAGACAGAGTTTCCGTTGTCTGAAACTACAAATGCCCCGGGTAGACGCAGCTTTTTTTAAAATGATAGTGCCCTGGTTGATCTTAAAGAATTTCAAAACATGGGAAAATGATTATTATTAAAAATGGGAACTATTGTGAAAAAAATTAACTCCAAATAAGACTTGAAAGGTTAAAAATGGATGTCTGTCATTCCTACCTCGTGCAGGTAACAAAAGGAACGAACAAATAGTTTACAGTTCCTAGAATCCCCACTGTGCAGGAGGAGGCCATTCGGCTCAGCGAGCCTGCACCGACAACAATCCCACCCAGGCCCTATCCCCGTAATCTTACGTATCTACCCTACTAATCCCCCTGACACCAAGGAGCAATTTAGCATGGCCCATCAACCTAACCCACACATGTTTGGACTGTGGGAGGAAACCGGAGCACCCGGAGAAAGCCTACGCAGACATGGGGAGAATATGCAAACTCCACACAGACAGTCACCCAAGCCGGGAATCGAATCTGGGTCCCTGGTGCTGTGAGGCAGCACTGGTAACCACTGTACCACCCATGCTTTAGAAGCCTACCTCATCAAAATCTTAAAAAGATGCATTCTCGTGAGAGTGGACATGCTAAATTTGCTTGTGGAGCACTATCCAATCTGTGTAACATTACAATGTAATATAAAACGGAGGTATGGCTACATGACCTGCCATGTATCTGTTGGATTCTTCTGAGGTAGAAAAAGTCCCAATAACAAATGGGTTGATTGTCTGGAAATTGTTGCCTTTTTCTCAGTGATATTTACATTTTGCAACAAGACTGATTTTAATCATTAATGATAGTTAAAAATTACATTTATGGACTGCAATTAACACCAGGATCACTTCAAGTATAATAACTGTAGAGGATCTTTTCGTGTTTTTGGCATCTAGATGTAGTTATGGAACTAAAAAGTTCATTGATGTAAAACATTCATTTGACTAAGTTGACTGGGGATATTTGCATATTGATTGATGGTCCACAAACCAACTTTACTTAACTAAAACAAGATACATTTCAAACCGATCTCAAACAATCCATGCCCTGATGCCATCCTTAATATTCCCTTAACCAAGATTTTCCCAGCTCACTACACCCACCTCAGGGAAATGTGACCCAAACAATGAGATCTGTGTTCCGGGGTCTGTGGAGGGTTCATGTTGGAATTGGACCCACTGCCCCAGGAAATGGTTCAGAGGCAGCCACAGGGGCCGAGTGAGGTGGAGGGCTGATTAAAAGGCCTACCTTGGTGCTCTGGAACTTTGTCCCAGTTGTATGGTTGAATATCAGGCCCACTAAAACTTACACCTCACACCACCTCACTCCCCCACCGACTCCCCATGCCCCATCGATGCCAAATCATGCCAACCCATACCCCAGCCACACCCAATAGCCCATCATATGTTTCATGGCAACCTACATCCACTACATATCCATGACACCTGATAGCCCTTATGCCAACTCATGCCAATCCACAAACCCCCACCTACTACCCTTTGCCCTTATATCCTCTATGCATACTCACCAAGTTTCTACCATGGCTTGGACTCCAGGAACCATGATAAAATAAAATTCTGAGTATCTATTACAAACTTTCCTATTTCAAAAAAAAGCTCATTACTAAAAACCCATTCAATATATTCAAATCTCTCAAGTATGTAATCCCTTTTAAAAACAAACATTTGTATTCATTGCCCTACATCAAAGACAGCTGATTTTTTTTTTAATGGCCTCTTGGAGCTGTCAATCAAACTACAAACCTATAGCCGCCACTATGATTGGTTGTGGAAGCAATAGTCATAATGATAGTTCTCAGGCTTATTTAAACAAATACCTATGGAAACTGCAAGCACCATTTATTTTTCCAACACAGAGACATGGATGGATTTTTTTCCAAAACTTAAAGAGCGCATGATTCAAATAACTTGGCCACTTGACTGTTCCATAGAGTTTATCCAGCTTTTCCGTGTCTTCATGTCTACTCATAAGTCATATATTGTGGGAAATGGACCTCACTCCAGAGAAGACAGGGTTTGCTTAAACTCCGCAATGAGTTCAATGGCCCTAGGTTTCCCTCATGTGTTAGTCACCATTTGCCTACTTTTTTCCTACCAGTGAAGATATGACGTTAGAATTGGGGGTGGGACTTCCTGATCTGAGTTTCCCGCACCATTTTGGACGAGGAACAGAGTCTCCACAACTCTATAGAAATCTGGCCCATTATGTCAGCTGAAACCCTCATTCATGACTTCATTCTCCTTAGATGTGACTATTTCAACACACTCCTTGCCAACCTCCCACACTCTGTTCTCTGTAAACTTGAAGTCATCCAAGACTCAACAGCCCGTGTCTTATCCAAGTCCTGATCCCCAGCCATCCCTGTGTTCACTGATGTACATTAACTCCCAGTCAAGCAATATCTTGATTTTTAAATGTTCATCGTTGTATTTAAATCCCTCCATGGACTCACCTTTCGCGATCTCTGTAGTCTCCTCTAACTTCACAACCATCTGAGATATCTGTACTCCAATAACTCTGGCCACTTGGGCACCCCTAATTTTAATCATACTACCACTGGCAGCCACTTCGGTCGCTGAAGTCCCAAGCTCATAAATATCCCCCTCCACCTTTCTGTTTCTCTATCTCACGTTCCCTGTTTAGGCCACTCTTTAAATACTTTTACCAGGATGTTGCCTGGTATGGAGCGTCTTAGTTATGAGGAGAGATTGGGTAGACTGGGGTTGTTCTCCTTGGAAAGACGGAGAATGAGGGGAGATCTAATAGAGGTATACAAGATTATGAAGGGTATAGATAGGGTGAACAGTGGGAAGCTTTTTCCCAGGTCGGAGGTGACGATCACGAGGGGTCACGGGCTCAAGCTGAGAGGGGCGAAGTATAACTCAGACATCAGAGGGACGTTTTTTACACAGAGGGTGGTGGGGGCCTGGAATGCGCTGCCAAGTAGGGTGGTGGAGGCAGGCACGCTGACATTGTTTAAGACTTACCTGGATAGTCACATGAGCAGCCTGGGAATGGAGGGATACAAACGATTGGTCTAGTTGGACCAAGGAGCGGCACAGGCTTGGAGGGCTGAAGGGCCTGTTTTCCTGTGCTGTACTGTTCTTTGTTCTTTGTACTACTTTTTGATCAAGCTTTTGGTCATCTGACCTAATATCACCTCTTGTGGCCTTGTGTCATATTTTTGTTTTATAATGTTCCTCTGAAGCATCTTGAACAAAAGATAGGAAAAGTCTTTTTTTTTAAATCGCACAGTCATTTGAAACTCTAAATCAATGTACAATTTAACCTTTCTTTATGCTTTTGGATCAGGGTTACTGGAGTAAATTGATTGGAGATTCTGCACTGGGTGACTGGATGACTGGAAACATTGCCAGTCAGACATGCTTACCTCTGCTCCCAATTCTCTGATTATAGAATCATAGAATCCCAACAGTGCAGAAGGAGGCCATTCAGCCCAGTGAGACTGCACCGACTCTCCGACTGAGCATCTTATCCTCAGGCAGCACGGTGGCACAGTGGTTAGCACTGCTGCCTCACAACGCCAGGGACCCGGGTTTGATTCCCAGCTTGGGTCACTGTTTGTGTGGAGTCTGAACGTTCTCCCTTGTCTGTGTGAGTTTCCTCCGGGTGCTCCGGTTTCCTTCCACAGTCCGAAAGACATGCTGGTTAGGTGCATTGGCCATGCTAAGTTCTCCCTCAGTGTACCCGAACAGGCGCCGGAGGGTGGCAACTAGGGGATTTTCACAGTAACTTCATTGCAGTGTTAATGTAAGCCTACTTGTGACACTAATAAATAAACTTTAAACTTTAAACTTTAACTTTAAAACTTTACCCAGGCCTTTTCTCCATAACCCCACATATTTACCCCTAACCCCCCCTAACCAACACATCATTGGGCACTAAGGGGCAATTTAGCATAGTCAATCCACCTAACCTGCACATCTTGGGACTGTGGGAGACAGAGCCAGAGGAAACCCACGCAATCATGGGGAGAATGTGCAAATTCCACACAGACAGTCACCAGAATTGAAGCCGGGTCCCTGGCGCTATAACCACTGTGCCACCATGCCACCTGAGGAGAAGGATTCTATGCTACATACTCAGCCTTTGAAATTTTATCCTGCTCTGGTTATTCCAGGAATCAAACAGGAACAAAAACCAAACAAAAAAAAAATCAAAGCAGAAGTAAGGAAAAACCTCAATAACAATAATAAAGGAGAATCACTTCCCTTCCGAAAGCAAGCTTCTCAAGCAAGGAGCTGAGTCATGTGTCCAAGATGATCCCCAGTTCAATCCCAGCCCTCTGCTGATTTAGCTGATTTTGGCCATTTGTCTAATGGTAACATCAGGGATGCTGGAATTAACCTCTGTAACTTATTGAACTGTTCATGAGGTGAGGGAGATAGAAATCTAAACGTCCCTCCCGGACGTGTCCATCTGGGAAATTAGTCTGGGCAAAATTGCATTCGGCGGGGATGGCCCACACAGTCGAATAGCCTGCCAACTTGCAGTTTCTAGAAAAAGATTTCAGGCCATACAGCACCTTTAATAACATGTTGATGTCCCATGATATTTTCCAGCCAAAGACTTCCATTTAAAATGTGGTGCCTGCTGTGCTGTCGGGTGAAAACTGCAGCCAGTTTGCACATTGTAAAGTCTCACAAGCAGTAATGACATAAAAAGAGAAAAGGCTGGAAATATTCAGCAGGTCTGGCAGCATCCGTGGAACCCGTCCCCACTCACACAGCCACAAATCACACTGTGGCCAGAGGCTATCACAGGATTTGCGTCGGGGACAACTCATTTTGAGGTCTCTCCACCCCGGGCTGGTGATGCAATTTGGTTCACACCCAGCAGGGGAGAGCATAAACAAGATTAGTATATTTAAATCTTCATTAGCATATTCAGATCCGGCTTTAAGCCAAATTCACCAGGCCCCTTCAATTCTCCCACCCACCAGCACAATGTGAAGCCAGCGGGAATCACTACAAGTCTCCACAACCAGAGACCAGACGTGATGATAGAGCCAGGGGGCTCAGAGGCCATTGAAACCCCCCCCCCCAGGGTGGTCAGGGACATGGCTGGAAAGTGCCCTGGAACTGCCAAGGGGCAGGGACTGAAGGGGGTGGCTGAAGTGGATGCCTGAAGAAGGTGGGGCCTTTGGCAAGGTCAAAGTGGGGTGTTGCCAGCGATTAGGTGGGAGGGAGGAAAGGTCATCCTGATGTCTGCATGATGTCAGGGGAGGGGATGGTGGTGACCTGGGCATTTAGTGATGATGGGAGGTTGCCCTCTATGGTCAAAGATTGAGGGTGTTCCCCATGTCCACAGGGGATCATGATGTCCATGGTGGGGGGAGTGGGGAGGAGTGGGGAGGAGAGGGGGGGGGGGTTAAAGTGGGACCTTTAACTTTATTTTGAGATCCGGGCATCTTTAGAAAGGACCCCCTGATTTCTGAGGAGTTGGTATTGCTGTTGTCTTTTGGTCACGCACACCTCTTTCACTGCATAGATCACCCCAGGGAATCATGCTTCTCACCGGAGACCACACTTGGAAATGTTTTGGGAGACTTGCACTCAGAGTTAACATCTCAAGAGGACAATTGTTGAACCCTTGGTCAGATCTTTGAGCAGTGCTCTACTCAGTATTACACAGAAACATCAACCTCAATGTTGGGGGATTCTCTGCCTACATTCACCACCAGCGGAAATGATAATGCCGGTGGAAAATCCC
The DNA here is from genome assembly GCF_964213995.1 of Mustelus asterias. Taxonomy (NCBI): domain Eukaryota; kingdom Metazoa; phylum Chordata; class Chondrichthyes; order Carcharhiniformes; family Triakidae; genus Mustelus; species Mustelus asterias. The sequence goes on along the minus strand of NC_135810.1, from coordinate 102,208,440 downwards.
GTGAGACCGAGGCGGGCGGACCCCTTTTTCATGGGAGTGGGGGGGGGGGGTGGTTGCCCTTATGCTTGTGTGGGTCGGGGGGGGGGGGGGGTGGAGACTTCTGCATATCTGTGGGAGGGGGGTATTGTTTTAACACAGATGGGGGTGCCCTTGGGTGGCACGGTGGCACAGTGTTTAGCACTGCTGCCTCACAGCCCCAGGGACTTGGGTTCGATTCCCGGCTTGGCTCACTGTTTGTGTGGAGTTTGCACATTCTCCCCGTGTCTGCGTGGGTTTCTTCCGGGTGCTCCGGTTTCCTCCCGCAGTCTGAAAGACGTGCTGGTGAGGTGCATTGGCCATGCTAAATTCTCCCTCAGTGTACCCAAACAGGCGCCGGAGTGTGGCGACTGGGGGATTTTCACAGTCACATCATTGCAGTGTTAATGTGAGCCTACTTGTGACATTAATTAACTAAAAACGGCCCCCACTCTCTGTGGTGACAATGTTGCCAGTTCTATCAGGTCCTGCCCTGCCAGTGTGATGGTGAAAACCATGCCCCAGGTTTTTTTATTCACAGGGTGCCAAGAAATCTGGAGAAAAAACCCAACTCTGCAGGTGCAGAGCTGCGTGCCGGATTTCTTGCCTCAGCCCGCACTCAATGCACTGAGTGTAAACATCTGCCCAATATGGGTGGCACGTTGGCATAGTGGTTAGCACTGCTGCCTCACAGCGTCAGGGACCCCGGTTCGATTCCCGGCTTGGGTCACTGTCTGTGTGGAGTTTGCACGTTCTCCCCGTGTCTGCGTGGGTTTCCTCCGGGTGCTCCAGTTCCCTCCCACAGTCCAAAGATGTGCGGGTTAGGTGCATTGACCATGCTAAATTGCCCCTTAATGCCAGGGGGAACTAGCTAGGGTAAATGCATGGGATTATGGGGATAGGGGCTGGGTGGGATTGTGGTTGGTGCAGACTTGATGGGCCGAATGGCCTCTTTCTGCACTGTATGATCCTATGATTCTATGTCCAAATTCCTTGACACAGGAACTTTCTGACTTAGAGATAAATGTGCTGTCATGGGTCCATGACTGAAATTCTTGTCTCAGATTCATATAAGAATAATACCCTTTTGAATAATGTACAAGTGGTGCCTCGCAGTCTCTGCAACAATACTCCAGCAAAGAATCATGTCTTCAGGGAAGCAGCGGCAGTGAATTGATGGAAAAAGAATAAAGAACCAAAACCAATAATAAGTGATAGGGTCACTTTCTGGAACACTCTGGAACACCCTGGAGCACCTGGATAACAAAGACACCGATGTCAAACTCCTATTTATTGACTGCAGCTCAGCCTCCAACACCATTATCACTATAAAACTCATCCCCAAACTCCGTGGCCTAGGGCGCGGCTCCTCCCTTTGCAACTGGATCTTAGGCTTCCGAACCCACAGACTGTAAGGATAGGTAATGACACCTCCTCCACAATTATCCTCAACAACGATGCCCCACAAAGCTGTGTCCTCTGCCCCTTACTATACTCATTATACACCTATGAATGTGCGGCCAAATTCTGCTCCAGCTCCATTTTTATGTTTGCTGACTACATCACCATTGTGGGTCGGATCTCAAACAATGATGAGGTGGAGTACAGGAAAGAGTTAGAGAATCTGATGCAGGGACAATAATGTCTCCCTCGATGTCAACAAAAGGAAGGAGAGATAGTTATCGACTTCAGGAAGCATAGTGGAGGACATGCCCCTGTCTACATCAACGGGAATGGAGTGGATATGGTCGAGACCTTCAAGTTCCTGGGTGTAGAGATCACCAATAACGTGTCCTCATCCCCCCATGTCGACACTATGGTTAAGAAAGCCCACCAATGCCTTTACTTTCTCAGGAGGCTAAGGAAATTTGGTATGTCTGCTACAACTCTCACCAATTTTTATAGATACATCATAGAAAGCATCCTTTCTGGTTGTATCACAGCTTGGTATGGCTCCTGCTCTGACCAAGACTACAGGAAACTACAAAAGGTTGTGAATGTAGCCCAGTCCATCATACAAACCAGCCTCCCATCCATTGACTCCGTCTACATTTCCTGCTGCCTCGGAAAAGCAGCCAGCATAATCATGGACCCCGCGCACCCCAGCCATCCTCTCTTCCATCTTCTGCCTTCGGGAAAAAGAGATAAAAGTCTGAGATCATGTATCAACCCACCCAAAAACAGCTTCTTGCCTGCTGCGATCAGACTTTTGAATGGACATACCCTATATAAAACTGATCTTTCTCTACACCCTAGCTATGACTGTAACACTACATTCTGCACTCTCTCGTTTCCTTCTCCGCTATGTACTCATGAACGGTATGCTTTGTCTGTATAGCACCCAAGAAACAATACTTTTCACTGTATACTAATACATGTGACAAAATAAATCAAATCAAATCTTCCAAGTGCACATCTGGCATAATTCTGTCACAACTGCTGAATTATAAGCAGCAGATATTCCACCTGCTGATTTAGGACGGAATGAGACAGGAAGTGGGTCCAAGTCAGGAGTTTCTACCTCATTAATCATAATCATAGAATCCCTACTGTGCAGAAGGAGGCCATTCAGCCCAAGAAGCCTGCACCAACAATAATCCCACCCAGGCCCTATCCCCGTGTATTTCCCCTGACATTAAAGGAGCAATTTAGCATGGCCAATCAACCTAACCTGCACATCTTTGGACTGTGGGAGGAAACCGGAGCACAGCATCATAGAATCATTGAATACTACAGTGCAGAAGAGGCCCATCGAGTCTGCACCAAAGCATGAAATGCCCTCACCTACCCCCCTAATCCATTTGCCAGCACTTAGCCCATAGCCTTGAATGCCGTGCCAAGTACTCACCCATGTACTTTTTAAAGGATGTGAGGGTATCCCGCCTCCACCACCCTCTCAGGCAATGTATTCCAGACCGTCACCATCCTCTGAGTAAAAAGGTTTTTCCTCAAATCCCCCCTAAACATCCCACCCCGCACTTTTAACTTGTATCCCCTCGCAACTGACCCTGCAACTAAGGGGAATAGCTGGTCCCTATCCACCCTGTCCATGCCCCTCATAATCTTGAACACCTCAATCAGGTCGCCCCTCAGTCTTCTCTGCTCCAACAACAACAACCCAAGTCTATCCAACCTCTCCTTATAGCTTAAATGTTCCATCCCAGGCAGCATCCTGGTAAATCTCCTCTGAACCCCCTCCAGTGCATTCATGTCTTTCCCATAATGTGGCGACCAGAACTGCACACAGTGCTCCAGCTGTGGCCTCACCAAAGTTCGATACAACTCCACCCAGAGGAAACCCACGCAGACACAGGGAGAACGTGCAAACTCCACACAGTCATCCATGGCTGGAATTGAACCCGGCTCCTTGGCACTGTGAGGCAGCAGTGCTAATCATTGTGCCGCCGTGCCATCCCATGTGGAAGTAGCAGTCTAATACACTGAGTGAGATCAAGCATATTTGCCCAATGAAGGTGAGAGGGAGGCCCATCTTGTTTGTGGCCTGGATCCCTTACGAAGAGACAAGATTGTAGGTCTACTTTCTTACCATCATCCCAGAACTGCAGTACGTTGGTCATTTGATGGGCAGGCCTTCAAGGTGTGAAGCTAGTGGCACAGTTGCCCGCCCATCATGTCTAAATGAAGGGAACTCCCCATTGATAGCCCAACATGTTGGGCGGGAAAATGTCCCAAAACCGTAAAATCCTGCCCGAGGTGAACGGATGTTTCCCATGGTCCGCCCCTCGCCTGCTCTAATTCCCATGGTTGGCCATGGACGGTAAAATGCCGGCCTGTGTGAACATTCCCGGTTAGTGCATTCTGTCAAATTATCAGCCCGAGGGAGGGATAGTTTGTTTATCTACTTAAACACAGTTTTATCTGTTTGCCAAAACAATACATTATTGTTTGTTCGTTCATAATTTTAAATCCAAATTTTCAATGCCAACATCTAGAACTAGGTCAAATTGTGGCAATGTTGTCTATTAATGCAAACCAACTGAAAGAAGACCACAAAGGAAGGCAGTGCAATGATGGGAAGATAACAACAAATCCGCCAATACAGTTTCTTCGAATACTCTCACATTGACCCAGATTTTACTGTCAAACGATGGGACTGATTGTACTCACTGCTATTTATGCATTAGCGACACAGTAACTGCCGTCAATGGGTAGATGCTCAGTTAAATATCAATCTCCAAAGGTTTGCAGTCTGAGCGGCACCATTCTGCAGCTGGTATCGCAAAATGGCATTTTGCTCTTTGCCTCACCATTGACAAGCATTGAATGTTGTGACTACACCCACTGCAGATACTTTGCAGTTGGAATTAGTGAAGTACCCAACAACACGATCATTGTTAATCAACCTTTTCGGCACCAAAACTTAATTATTACATGTTTCATTCCTTTCCATTCTGAATTGTTTTGAATCGCAAAATCATAGAATCCCTGCAGTGCAGAAGGCGGCCATTTGGCCCATCGAGCCTGCACCGACAACAATCCCAACCAGGCCCTATCCCCATAACCCCATGTATTTATCCTGTTAGTCGCCCTGACACTAAGGGGCAATTTAGCACAGCCAATCAACCATACACAGACATCTTTGGAAAGTGGGGGGAAACCAGAGCACCCGGAGGAAACCCACGCAGACACGGGGAGAATGTGCAAACTACACACAGAGAGTGGCCCGAGGCTGGAATTGAACCCAGGTCTCTGGTGCTGTGGGGCAGCAGTGCTGACCTCTGTGAGAGGTTTTAAAAATATAGGCCGGGATTCTCCCAGCCCGCTGTGCTGCTCAAACAATGCAGTGGGCCGGGAGACACCAGTTGGGAGTCTGTAACATTACGCCAGTCACGAAACTCCCAGCACTTTTTTTTAGCGAAATCAGCTAAATGAGGAATTCAATATGATTCGCGGGCCCGATACAGTATTGTTCAGATCCATGAGCATCTCCCACCCCCACCACCCCCCGCCAGGAATGGCTCCCTCTAGCGGCGTTTACAACTGCTCCCCACTAACGGGGAACAGGCATCCTGACCCCGCTGGAGGCAACAGAGGCCATTGAGGCACTCCCAGGAGGTCGAGGGTAAGGGAAGGCTGCCCCTTGGGCAGTGCCAGCCTGGAAGCCTGGCACTGCCCATCAAGCACCAGGCAGTGCCAAGGGGATGCAGCATATTGGGGGATGAGGCCTTTTAGTGCACAATCGGTGGGGATGGGGGGAACACGCTGCCACTCTGCACTGGGATCGGTGGGAGAGAGGAAGTGATCAGAGCTGGTCATTGGGGTGGGCCTGGCTTGAGGCTGCCTGGGGTGTGGGTCAGGGCTGGTCATCGGGCTGGGGGGCAGTTGGGACTGTCCTGTTGGTGGGGGGGGGGGGGGCGTCAGGGTTGGCCAGGGGTGTGGGGAGGTGGCAGACTTAGAGACTGGCCTGGGGAGGTCTGGGAGGCCAGCAATCAGGGGGTTGTGGGACTGGCAAGTGATCAGGAGGCCAGTGATGGGGGGGGGTGGGGCACTGCGCATGCACCAGTCTCCACAGTGAGAGATTGGCACGCACAGTGGCCCGCTCAGCACTGTGCTGCTGGCCTCTTGGGCAGGAATAGGCTCTGCCTCCTGCTTACCAGAGTTCCTCAGTTTTCTGTGTCCTTTTTCCTATTTTAATTCATTCTTTCTTTCCTTCTCTTTCTAAACTGGATTTGACGTTGAATTTACCTCTTTAATTCACACTCCTTCTCTGTCCTGCCACAGTTTGATTCCCAGCTCTTAATTCATATCCATTAAGGAGATACCTAGTTGATTACCCTGTTCACCCCTATCCCAGCTCCATTATCTTTCAGTAACTAACTGGGTCAAAAATTCTGAGCTGAAGGGTGCAGAGACAAATCTAAATAACAGCTGACGGCATTAAATATGCTGCTACAGTAAACTCTGACTCACATATTAGTTACATGTGCGTGATATGCATAATGTCCTTCGCTTAAGTCCCTACCTAGTCCTGCTCCTTTCAAATGTCCATGAACACATTACAGCTGGTTCGCAACACAGAGATTCAGCCTTATTTTCAAAGTCCATCAGGAAAAGCAGACTTTACTTCTAGTTGCGAAAGAATTGGAGCTACAAGTCTTGGAGTGGAAGCTGGGCTTACCCAGTGCATCATATATGCCAGCTCCCTATGCAATTTTACATTATAATGCAAATACAGTGATGTGTTGACCCAGTTCAGTCATGTAGCACTGTCAGCAGGAGGTGTTTATCCAAGAGGCAGAAGAAAAGTCTCATGAAAATTAGCATGCCACTGGTTCTGCAGAGACCACCACCTATCCAAGATGGCAGCAGAGCATGACAACTTCTTGTAAGCTGTGCCCAGCATACCCTCTAATCCTATCTTTCACTCTCATTCTATGCTTTTAAAACTCTACTCTTGTTTGAGCCTCTAGGTTACAGTTCAGTAAAGGAGACACAAGTTCTGCATCTTCATAAACTACCTTTATTTCTTTGATCCAAATCCACATACAATTCTCCACCCACACCCAGTGTCACCTGTCGCCCCTTTATATATCAGTGATTTCTATTGAATAACTGACATCTAATTAGGACTTAATTGGAAGGTCTGTTAATCCATTCCTAACCACTCTAACTCTTTTAAACTCTGTAACAATGCTTTAATTCAATCTCTTTGATCAGACCTTTGAATGGACCTACCTTATATTAAGTTGACCTTTCTCTACACCCTAGCTATGACTATAACACTTCATTCTGCACCTTCTCCTTTCCTTCTCTATGTACAGTATGCTTTGTCTGTATAGCGCGCAAGAAACAATACTTTTCACTGTATACTAATACGTGACGATAATAAATCAAATTTTAAAAAACCTTTATCTTTGAAGTGCTACCCAAAGGAGGATACTTGCATTCCAGCTTTCTGTAGCACATAGAGAATTCATACGTCTTTCAGTCCTTCCAGTAGTCACCCAGGCCAACTTGTTGCAGAGGCGCAAAGATCCAAAGATGTGCGGGTTAGGTTGATTGGCCATGCTTAAATTGCCCCTTAGTGTCCTGAGATGTGTAGGTTAGAGGGATTAGTGGGTAAAATATGGAGGGATATGGGGGTAGGGCCTGGGTGGGATTGTGGTCGGTGCAGACTCGATGGGCCGAATGGCCTCTTTCTGTACTGTAGGGTTTCTATTTCTATGAGGTCTCTTTATCCGTGCCTTGTTGTTATATGAATTTCGATTGAAAAAATGTTGTTGCTGGATGTGAGGATATTGAAAAGTTGGGAACAGGCCAATGGATAGCAGTGCCATGTGATTGATTGTTGATGTGTCAAGCTCCATTCCAATGCATACAATAACCTGACCCAACCCAATCCTCTGTTCAGCCCATACAGAATACACTGTGATTGTGTAATATTTGAGCCTATATTTATTTTCCTTCAATGTCCCTCCCTGAATCACAATTTTAATTATATATTCAGATTATCTGTCAATAAAATGGATACTGAATTCATTTCATGTTTTCTGATCGGATGAATATTTGCCAGTATTATAGATGATTGACATTTAACAAGCAAATGCTGGAAACATAAGCTGCTAATATTCATTGTATGTCGTTTTGACAAGACAGTTTTGCATTTATCATTCTAACTGAAAATTCACATGGGGAATATATGACAGTGTGGTGTATATTAGCTTTACCAAGACAGGCAACCTCCGTGTCTATTTTGAAGGATTGCTTGCTACAACCAGACCATTTCCTTTCAGTAAACAAGGGAAGGATGATGCAATCCAGTTCAAATCAGGCTGAAACCCACACCTCTTCATACTAAATCCTGTCACTCTCAGGCCTGTCAGTGTCTGAAAAGAGATGGTTAACATTTCCAGCCTGGATCCTTTGTCGGCACAATCCATGCTGAATTCAGCCATCACACTTTGACTTCTCCCCGAAAGGTTTAATGCTGATACTGACTTTTTTCCTTACAGATGTAAAACATAATGGATGGACAGCTAAATTTTAAAACTGTATTTTGTGATCTTTGCTTCTCCTCTGAAGACGCTGAGTCCAATTGTACCACAAGATCAATTATCTTAGCTAAGCTCAGCTAATTCTGCAGTGATTGAAACCTTTATTTCTGGGAATGAACGTGTGCAGTGCTAAATTAAATATAGAAACAGGAAATTTACAACACAGGGAGAGGCCATTTGGCCAACTGTATGCGCTAATTGAGAAAGAGCTGTCCAGCCTAACATAATGTGGAGATGCCGGCGTTGGACTGGGGTAAACACAGTAAGAGTTTTAACAACACCAGGTTAAAGTCCAACAGGTTTATTTGGTAGCAAATGCCATTAGCTTTCGGAGCGCTGCTCCTTCGTCAGATGGAGTGGAAATCTGCTCTCAAACAGGGCATACAGAGACACAAAATCAAGTTACAGAATACTGATTAGAATGCGAATCTCTGCAGCCAACCAGGTCTTAAAGATACAGACAATGTGAGTGGAGGGAGCATTAAGCACAGGTTAAAGAGATGTGTATTGTCTCCAGACAGGACAGTTACTGAGATTCTGCAAGTCCAGGAGGCAAGCTATGGGGGTTACTGATAGTGTGACATAAACCCAATATCCCGGTTTAGGCCGTCCTCATGTGTGCGGAACTTGGCTATCAGTTTCTGCTCAGCGACTCTGCGCTGTCGTGTGTCGTGAAGGCCACCTTGGAGAACGCTTACCCGAAGATCAGAGGCTGAATGCCCGTGACCGCTGAAGTGCTCCCCCACAGGAAGAGAACAGTCTTGCCTGGTGATTGTCGAGCGGAGTTCATTCATCCGTTGTCGTAGCCTCTGCATGGTTTCCCCAATGTACCATGCCTCAGGACATCCTTTCCTGCAGCGTATCAGGTAGACAACGTTGGCCGAATTGCAAGAGTAGGTACCGTGTACCTGGTAGATGGTGTTCTCACGTGAGATGATGGCATCCGTGTCGATGATCCGGCACGTCTTGCAGAGGTTGCTGTTGCAGGGTTGTGTGGTGTCGTGGTCACTGTTCTCCTGAAGACTGGGTAGTTTGCTGCGGACAATGGTCTGTTTGAGGTTGTGTGGTTGTTTGAAGGCAAGAAGCGGGGGTGTGGGGATGGCCTTGGCGAGATGTTCGTCTTCATCAATGACATGAATGACAGCCTAACATATACAACCCTTGCACACTTTCAGAGAGATATGGGAGTATTCCTTGGTGCCTTGATGTACGACATTGCAGAACTTTCGGGTATCATAAAAGAGTAAAATCTCAAGCCAGATGATGAAATATGATGAATTATACTCACAATTCTCAGACTCTTATGTAATTGGGTGGCATGGTGGAACAATGGTTAGCACTGCTGCCTCACAGCGCTAGGGACCTGGGTTCTATGTGGAGTTTGCATGTTCTCCCTGTGTCTACATGGGTTTCCTCTGGGTGTTCCGGTTTCCCCCACACTCCAAGGATGTGCGGGTTAGGTTGATTAGCCATAGTAAATTGCCCCTTAGTGTCAGGTGGACTAGCCGGGTAAATACGTGGGGTTACAGGGATAGGGCCTGGGGTGAGATTGTTGTCGGTGCAGACTCGATGGGCCGAATGTCCGCCTTCTACATTGTAGGGATTCTATGATCCTAATTGCCACTACACCTATATTGTTACTGATAAGCTTTAAGCCTCCACATGCCTAGTAACATGTAATGATACATGCCAGTCTTACGTCCCTAACCAAACATTCAGCAAAGGAAATCTGTCAGAGACAAATTACTTCTTTTCCCTCGAAACTATAATCCTGCTTCCTTGTCTATGTGCCAGATGGTACCATGCTACCCATCAGATGTTAATAGATTAAAGGGGGACAAACCCTCGGTGGTGAACTAATTCCTTTCATTATCCCTTTCATTCTTCTTTCCATTTAATTACTAAACGTTTCTCAGCTGTTTCTCGTTCCTCTGGCCACAACATTTTTTGCTCACTTCTTACGCTGTTTATACCAAGGGACGTTTAGCGGCCTGGCAGATAAGGAACATTGCCGCTGTTGCCAATCACTTCTGCTCTCCCATGGAAAAATATAACCCTCTCCTGACCTACTTACATTAATGAAAATGTAATCAAACAACACCATCAAAATACACATTTAGTTCTTATTTGACGCATTTGCCATTTGAAACATTGCTGTGTACAAATCGGCCACTGCATTTGGCAACAAGACAACCATGGCTACACATGTATAGTACATGTTTTTAAGATTTCCTGAGGATGCAAAAGGCATCTGTGTGTGAATTCTTTCTTCATATAGGGATGAACAATCAATAAAACAAAAAAACCCAAAATGACAGCTCATATCAAGGACAATATGAATTCTTGATCTGAATTTCACAGTCAGGGGATATGACCATGCAGAGACAGCTTCTCACTTGGAGAAAATTCAAGGACAAATCAACACATCCTTTCAGTTCAATGGATGCATGTATTCATAGAATCATAGAATCCCTACAGTGCAGAAGAGGCCATTTGGCCCATCGAGTCTGCACCGACTCTCCGACAGAGAATCTCCTCTCTCCCCTGCCCTATCCCTGTAACCCCACACATTTACCGTGGCTAATCCACCTAACCTTCACATCTTGGGGGCCACTAAGGCGCAATTTAGCATGGCCAATCCACCTAACCCACACATCTTTGGAGTGTGTGAGGAAACCGGAGCACCCGGAGGAAACCCGAGCAGACACGGGGAGAACGTGCAAACCCCACACAGTGACACAAGGCCAGAATTGAACCCGGGTCCCTGGCATTGTGAGGCAGTAGTGCTAACCACTGTGCCACCCTTTCTCTCAAATTTCCTGCTGACAGTTCTCAGATTTGGGTTAACCGAGATCCGGGGTAGCAGATAATTTCATAGTCAGAAACGGGGTAGGGAGCACAACATGGCTAATTTCAGGGCTTGGAGCAGAGGGAAGAACAGTTGTTAGTCATTAGTGGGAGCAATGGAAAGGCTAAATTACATTACATCAAATGATCTCTCTCCCAAACTCACTTTCTAACCTATTATAAAATCTGTCCAAAATGCCACCCTTTTTTCAAACGAAATAGAAATGGTCTTTCAAATATATGAAGGACAATTTGAACATCGTACAGATAATGGATGAGCAGTGGGCAAAATAGACCCATCCCTCACCTATTGTTGCCAGTTGGATGCCTGAGCTGTTTTGGTGTCAGGGCTTCACTTACAAGCTGCCAGTGAGACTTAGGCATCCCACGCATGAGATGCCTAAGTGGCACGGTGGCACAGTGGTTAGCACGGCTGCCTCATAGCGCCAGGGATCCGGGTTCAATTCCAGGCTTAGGTCACTGTCTGTGCGGAGTCTGCACGTTCTCCCCATGTCTGCGTGGGTTTCTTCTGGGTGCTCCGGTTTCCTCCCACAGTCTGAAAGACGTGCTGATTAGTTGCATTGGCCATGCCAAATTCTCCCTCAGTGTACCCGAACAGGTGCCGGAGTGTGGCGACAATGGAATTTTCACAGAAGCTTCATTGCAGTGTTAATATAAGCCTACTTGTGACACTAATAAATAAGCTTAAAAAAAATATAGCTTGGCATTTATGGAACTGGAGAATATCTGCTGGCTCATAACTGGGCCAGCAGGCAGTCAAAGAATGGGGAATGGGCCAGATTGTTTCCAATGGGCCAAGAGAAGCATGCTTGCTCTTCCAAACCCCACCAGAAAGAAAATTCAACACTTGGTTGCTTGTTTTCTCAGTCCTCCAATTAAGGATTGTTAGATAGGGCAGCCATCACTTTGCACAATGGGTGGAGGGTACGCAAAAACGCAGTTGGTCCTATGTGTGTCTCGTTGCATATTGCAAGTGGTTTTATACTTTAAACAAACAGGTGCTCCAGCTGCCCATCTCATACCCCTACCCAGGATGGCAGCTGTCGGAGTACTGGCATAAACAATGTTGTAGGTCACCCCTGCCAATTTCCGGGCCACCAGCATCTCATTTGTACGAAGTGGAGGAAGTTAAAACCAGGCTTATAGTGCCTTCTCGAAAGCACCAATATTTTTTCAGCAGTAAATGTGCTGAACCATCGTGGAGCCTTGTGCGATATATTTTTAATACGGGTGGCCACAATGAACAGCCTTTCATGTTTACAGATGTGCTTTTAATCTCTTACAAAGGCAATTCCAAATATTTTGCTTTTACTTAAAAAAAGCAATTTAAATTATTTTGGCAGTGGCTTCAATTGTAATCTATTCAGCTTAATTAAATTTTAAATGTTTTCAAATTATTCTGACTATGAAGTATCACTGTGTCAGGCAAATGCATTCATAGTATTTAATATGTGTGAACATTATCTTGATAGAGGTTACAATGTATTTACAGTTTAATATATATTCTTAAAAGTTAGATTTAAAGCCACATTAAAAATTCAGTAAAAACTCTGCAACCTGACTGTTACCATTAAAATTGGCAGTTTTTTCGAAACACGTTTAGGCTAAACAAGTTGTTGCTTAGCCGAATGCAGACTCCTTCTGCACTGTCAGGATTCTGTGATTCTGCAGCAGTTGTTATTGGCTGTTTTGTATTGTTCCAGTAATATTACTGCTAATGCGTATTGAACAACTTAATATAAAACAGTCTCCACAATGAGCAGGCCGATTTTCCACAAAAATACAGGGCAAATAATCACAGGATCATAGAATCCCTACAGTGTAGAAGGAGGCCATTCGGCCCATTAAGTCTGCACCGACTCTTCCACAGAGCATTCCAACCAGGCCCTATCCCTGTAACCCCACATATTTACCCCGCTGATCACTCTAACCTACACATCTTGGAACACTAAGGGGCAATTTATCATGGCCAATCCACCTAACCTGCACATCTTTGGACTGTGGGATGAAACCGGAACATACTGAGGAAACCCACGCAGACATGGGAAGAATGTACAAACGCCACACAGTCAGCCAAGGCTGGAATTGAACCCGGGTCCTTGGCACTGTGAGGTAGCTGTGCTAACCATTGTTGAATCTCTTTTTTCAATTAATTCACAAGATGTGGATGCGCTGGCAAGGTAAGTATTTATTGCGCTAACAGCCCTGGAGAAGTTGATGATGACTGTTGCAGTCCACGTGGCGAAGGTACACCCACCGTGCTGTTACATGGGGAGTTCCAGAATTTTAAGCCAGCACGAAGTGATGACGATTTATTTCCAAGTTAGGATGGTATGTGACCTGGAGAGCCTGGTGTTGCCAAGCGTCTGCAGCTCTTGTCATTCTAGATTGTAGAGGTCTTTGGTTTGGGAGGTGCTTTCGACGGAGTCTGAATGAGTTGCTACATTACATCTTGTAGATGAAACAGACTGAAGCCAATGGTGCATTGTTGTTGTAGGGAGTGAATGCTTTAGATGGTGGTGTATCAATCAAGTGAGCTGTTTTTTTCCCTGAATGCTACTGGAGTGTGCCAAAGACTGGGTATTCTGTGAGGAGTGGCTCCCCTCTTGAATTACCAAAGCCTCTGCACCATTTACACAGCACACGTCAGGAATATAATGGAACTCTTTTCACTTGTCTGACTGGTTGTAACTGCAACAACACTTGGTCAGTTGAAAACCATCCAAGGCAAAGGAGTCCACTGAAGGGCACCGTAACCACAAGCCAAAGCATCCACTCCATCCATATCTGACATGTAATGACTGCAGCGTGTACGGTCTAAGGATACACTGCAGTAAGTCACCAAGTCTGAATCCCTCCAATTAGGTTTATGCTCCTGCCACAGTACTGAAACTCCGCCTATCAATGTCAGAAATGACATCTTATGCGACTGTTACAAAGTAACACTTTCCCTCTCCATTCTTCTCAATCTGTGTGCAACCACTGACATGGGTGACCACACCATCCTCCTACAACCCCTCTCCACTGTCGCCTAGCTGTTTGGGACTGATCTAGCCTGGTTCTACTCTTCTCTAATTGTAGCCAAAGAAACACTTACAATGTTTTTTTTCCTGTTCCCATACTATCCTTGATCTGTCCTTGGCTTCATCCTATGCCTCATCTACATGCTGTACTTTGGTGGCATCGCTAGAAAGTGGTGTTAGTTTTCACAAAGATGCTGACAATACCCAGTTCTAACTCACTGCCACCTTTTTCCACTCCTCCACTCTTGCTCAATGAGTGGAAATTTCCTTCAATTAAATATTGGGAAGACTGAAGCCATCAGTTTCAGTACCCACTGCAAACCTCATTCCCTCGCGACTGACTCCATTCCCTCGCTACTGACTCCATTCCCTCGCTACTGACTCCAGCCCTCTAGCTGACAACAATTTGCTATCAAACCAATCTGTTCACTACTTCAGAGTCATATTTGACCCTGTGGTGATCATGGGCCACATATCTGTGCCATCACTAAAACTGCCAATTTCCATTCATTCATGCCTCTAGACGTGACTATTTCAACGAACTCCTGGCTGCTCTCCCACATTTACCCTCCATAAAACTTGGGATAATCCAAAGTCCTGCTGCCGCTGTCTTAAACTTACACCAATTCCCTTATCACCCCTGTTCTCCGTGACCTACATTGACTTCCAATGAAGCACCATCTCATTCTTATTTTCAGGTCCTTCACGTGGCTAACTCTGAAAACTCATCCAGCACCACAAGTCTCCAGGCTCTCTGCCTCACCTAATTCTGGCCTCCTGAGCATTTCCGACATTAATCGCTCCTCCATTGGTGGCCGTGTCCTTGGTTGCCTAAGCCCCAACCTCTGAAATTCCCTCCCTACACCTCTCTGCCTCACTTTCCTTCTTTAATGCATTGTTTATAATGCATCTCCTTGGTCACCTAACCTGAGCGGAGGCATATAATCCCTACAGTGCAGCAGGAGGCCACTCGGCCCATCGGGTCTGCACTGACAACAATCCCATCCAGGGCTCTATCCCCGAAACCCCACATATTTACCCTAATCCCTCTAACATACACATCCCAGGACGCTAAGACGCAATTTAGCATGGCCAATCAACCTAACCTATGCATCTTTGGACTTGTGGGAGGAAACCCGAGCATCCAGAGGAAACCCACGCAGATACGGGGAGAATGTGCAAACTCCACACAGACAGCAACCCAAGCCAGGAATCGAACCCGGATCCCTGGCGCTGTGAGGCAGCAGTGCTAACCACTGAGTCACCGTGCCATCCCAGGCAGATTAAATCGTGACCTTCAAAAGAGTTTTTTTTTGTTGTTTTTATTCCAATTCGATCAAATCAAGTCCAATTCAGAGTGTCAACAAGTTGAGACATTCCCAATCCAAGCTGACAAGACAGGGCTCTCACCTCCTGTCTTGGGCTTGATCTACATGATCCAAGCTGATTGGAGTAGGCATAAGCTCCTCGTCCAAGGCTTGATCTCATTTGCATCTTAGCCAAAAGGCCAAGATGCTGCTTTTAAAAATTGCTTCAAATGAAGCTAAAATGTAACCTGATGACTTCAACCAAGCACAGCATGTCGACACTACACCCGATCCTAGCCAAAAGGCCGAGAAGACCTTCAAAATAGTTTTTCTTTGTATTTTTATTCCAATTCAATCAAATCAAGTCCAATTCAGAGTCTCAACAAGTTGAGACATTTCCGATCCAAGCTGACAAGACAGGATATGCAACCTTTTACCCTGTCTTGGACCTGATCTACATGAGCCAAGCTGATTGGAGTAGGCAGACGTCTCCGCCTCCAAGGCTTGATCTCATTTGCATCTTAGCCAAAAGGCCGAGATGCCGCTTTTAAAAATTGCTTCATATGAAAATGAAGCTTAAATGTAACCTAATGACCTCAACCAAGTGCCGCATCCGCATAACTACACTTGATCTTAGCCAAAAGGCCAAGACCTTCAAAAGGTCGGCACGGTAGCACAGTGGTTAGCACTGCCGCTTCACAGCTCCAGGGACCTGGGTTCAATTCCCGGCTTGGGCCACTGTCTGTGTGGAGTTTGCATATTCTCCTCGTGTCTGCGTGGGTTTCCTCCGGGTGCTCCGGTTTCCTCCCACACTCCAAAGATGTGCGGGTTAGGTTGATTGGCCATGCTAAAAATTGTCCTTAGTGTCCTGAGATGCATAGGTTAGAGGGATTAGTGGGTAAATATGTAGGGATATGGGGGTAGGGCCTGGGTGGGATTGTGGTTGATGCAGACTCGATGGGCCGAATGGCCTCTTTCTGTACTGTAGGGTTTCGATGATTCTATGAAGAGTTTTTTTTATACTTTTCCAATTCAATCAAATCAAATCCAATTCAGAGTCTCAACAAGTTGAGACATTTCCGATCCAGGCTGACAAGACAGGGCAAGCGACCAAACCACCCTGTCCTGGGCCCGATCTACATGAGCCAAACTGATTGGAGAAGGGGGAAGGTTCCTCCTCCAAGACTTGGGCTCATTTGCATTTTAGCCAAAAGGCCGAGATGCAGATTTTAAAAATTGCTTCATATGAAACATATGAAGCTTCAATGCAACCCAATGACCTCAACCAAGTGCAGCATCCTCTCCATACTACACTTGATCTTAGCCAAAAGGCCGAGATGCAGAGAGCCAGTATGAACACAATGGCCCAAATGGCCTCCTCCTGTACTGTGGCCAATCTATGATTCAGTGAGGCTCATATTTATGTCACGTTTGCGAAATGCTCCCTTGAAGCGCTTTGGGAGGTTTCATCATGGCAAAGGAGCTATAGCAATAGGAGTTGTCATTTGTGAAAAATATTTGCATGAAATATCGTTTGTGATTTATTAGAAGACTTTGATGGACACTTTGCATGTGCTTTGCATAGCATACCCTTGATAAACAGGACACAGTGGGGAAAGTGAGCATCAAATTAACTGCGGGCTCTGGAAATTTGAAAGAAAATGCTGGTAAAACTCACTGGGGAAGGTCTGTCAGCGGGAAGCACAGATAAACAATGCTATTCTTATAGAGCAGGTCAAGTTCATCTGCACAGTACCAAAGCAGCAGCAGCCTGAGCTAAACAAGATGAGCTGTCAATCAGACTGATTCGAGTAACAGCACGTAACGGGTTAAGCTGGCACCATCATCGTGGCAAATCTTTTAAAAAATACCTTTACCTTTTTTTTAAAAAAAAATGCTGCAATGGGAAGAACGGGCGTTTCCTTGCGATTGAGACGCTCACTGAATAGATGGCAGCTGCTGCCCTGAGAGGTTGACCTAAATTGGCAAAGTATGTTCTTTCCTCTCTCTCTCTCCCCTGCGATGCAGTTGCAAAGAGAGAGTGGGGTGGGGAGAGCGAGAGAGACAAGTTGCTAATGTTTTCCTGGTGCAGAAGAGCAAACCATCCCTCCCCCCCCCCCCCCCCAACCCCACCAAACACCCTGGCACTGGAGGAGGAGGCGGAGAGCCACATCTCGGGGTAGTACGGTAAAGCTACGAATGTGTCACTGTAATGCAGAGAGACCTGTAATGATGTCAACTTGTTATTTACTTTCCAAATCTGAATGACTGAGCAAGAGGAAAAGAGAATCAATCACCCACACGGTGACTGGGCAGGCAAAAAAAAAACCCCAACAGGCACTCACACACATACAGGCTCTCCCAGCGTGGCTGGGGGGGTGGGGGATGGAACAGAACAGCACATGGTGCAAAAATAGAATACTGTACCATTGAACACAGTGGAATAACAAAGCATTTTTCACCCATTTCGATGCACGGGGGCACCGCGTTAATAGATTCAGCCTCGACACCTTTTGAGGTCGAATTGGTCACTTTAATTCTTCTAATGTATGGATTATATTTCGATCAAAACTCACAACACGTTGTTGAATGTACACACACGTACATAGATATAAATCATGGTTGGATTATTTATGTGTGTGTGTGAAATCGTGTTCTCTGGCGTGCAGCAGAGTTCCACAGCATCACACACAACCAAATGATAATAATAAAACTCCCATGCAGCAGAATGAAAGGATCAGTTGCTGGGAACACCCTCCATCCCCCCACATCCCAATGGAAAGCAGCAGCATCTGTGTGATTTTATTTTCCTTTTTTTAAAAGCAACAATCTGCTGGGTGATGTGTCCTGAGATCATTTTAAGAATCCACACAGGGGTTTCTGCGGGAAAGCAGACAAATAATTGGATTTTTTTTCTCTCAGCTGTTTAACCAGCCCATGGAATATGGCAATGTTAAAAAAAACCTGAATGTTTTATGTACAGTGTGGGAGCTTTCTCTGAGAAAGCAGACATTATAATTGGATTTTTAAAGAAAGCTGTTTTAACATGCCAGGGAATATCATGCAAAACCCAATCCTTGCATATGGGGAGGGGGAGACACATAAAAGGATAAGCAAGTGAATGAGACTGTTGCATTATTATGGCTGATGAAAGGAGTGTGTGTGGGGGGGTGTGGGGGATGGGCTTGGTTTAGCTCCTCTTTCCCTGTGGGCTGGCTGGTGGGGGAGCGATGGTGGGGGAGGAGAGGAGGGGGGGTGGGGGAGGAGAGGAGGGGGGGTGGGGGAGGAGAGGAGGGGGGGGGTGGGGGAGGAGGGGGGGGGGGGGGGAGGGGGTGGGGGGGAGGGTGGTGGGGTGGGGTGGGGGAGGAGGGGGGGTGGGGGAGGAGGGGGGGTGGGGGGGTGGGGGAGGGGAGGGGGGTGGGGGTGGGGGAGGAGGGGGTGGGGGGAGGAGGAGGGAGGAGGGGGTGGGGGAGGAGAGGAGGAGGGGGTGGGGGAGGAGAGGAGGAGGGGGTGGGGGAGGAGAGGAGGAGGGGGTGGGGGAGGAGAGGAGGAGGGGGTGGGGGAGGAGAGGAGGAGGGGGTGGGGGAGGAGAGGAGGAGGGGGTGGGGGAGGAGAGGAGGAGGGGGTGGGGGAGGAGAGGAGGAGGGGGTGGGGGAGGAGAGGAGGAGGGGGTGGGGGAGGAGAGGAGGAGGGGGTGGGGGAGGAGAGGAGGAGGGGGTGGGGGAGGAGAGGAGGAGGGGGTGGGGGAGGAGAGGAGGAGGGGGTGGGGGAGGAGAGGAGGAGGGGGTGGGGGAGGAGAGGAGGAGGGGGTGGGGGAGGAGAGGAGGAGGGGGTGGGGGAGGAGAGGAGGAGGGGGGTGGGGGAGGAGAGGAGGAGGGGGTGGGGGAGGAGAGGAGGAGGGGGTGGGGGAGGAGAGGAGGAGGGGGTGGGGGAGGAGAGGAGGAGGGGGTGGGGGAGGAGAGGAGGAGGGGGTGGGGGGAGGAGGGGGTGGGGGAGGAGAGGAGGGGGTGGGGGAGGAGAGGAGGAGGGGGTGGGGGAGGAGAGGAGGAGGGGGTGGGGGAGGAGAGGAGGAGGGGGTGGGGGAGGAGAGGGAGGAGGGGGTGGGGGAGGAGAGGAGGAGGGGGTGGGGGAGGAGAGGAGGAGGGGGTGGGGGAGGAGAGGAGGAGGGGGTGGGGGAGGAGAGGAGGAGGGGGTGGGGGAGGAGAGGAGGAGGGGTGGGGGAGGAGAGGAGGAGGGGGTGGGGGAGGAGAGGAGGAGGGGGTGGGGGAGGAGAGGAGGAGGGGGTGGGGGAGGAGAGGAGGAGGGGGTGGGGGAGGAGAGGAGGAGGGGGTGGGGGAGGAGAGGAGGAGGGGGTGGGGGAGGAGAGGAGGAGGGGGTGGGGGAGGAGAGGAGGAGGGGGTGGGGAGGAGGAGAGGAGGAGGGGGTGGGGGAGGAGAGGAGGAGGGGGTGGGGGAGGGAGGGAGGAGGGGGTGGGGGAGGAGAGGAGGAGGGGGTGGGGGAGGAGAGGAGGAGGGGGTGGGGGAGGAGAGGAGGAGGGGGTGGGGGAGGAGAGGAGGAGGGGGTGGGGGGGAGGAGAGGAGGAGGGGGTGGGGGAGGAGAGGAGGAGGGGGTGGGGGAGGAGAGGAGGAGGGGGTGGGGGAGGAGAGGAGGAGGGGGTGGGGGAGGAGAGGAGGAGGGGTGGGGGAGGAGAGGAGGGGGTGGGGGAGGGGGGGAGGAGGGGGTGGGGGGGAGGGAGGAGGGGAGGGGGGGAGGGGAGGAGGGGGGGGGTGGGGGAGGAGGGGAGGGAGGGTGGGGGAGGGGGAGGAGGGGTGGGGGGAGGGGAGGAGGGGTGGGGGGGAGGGGAGGAGGGGTGGGGGGGGGAGGGGAGGAGGGGTGGGGGGGGAGGGGAGGAGGGGTGGGGGGAGGGGAGGAGGGGTGGGGAGGGGGGGGAGGGGGGGTGGGGGGAGGGAGGGGGGGAGGGGAGGAGGGGGGTGGGGGGAGGGGGGAGGGGGGTGGGGGAGGGGGGAGGGGGGTGGGGGAGGGGAGGTGGGGGGTCGGGGGAGGGAGGAGGGGGGGGGGTGGGGAGGAGGGGGGGGGGGGG